>NC_141878.1:558656703-558967898 GCF_056163025.1 Triticum urartu | reverse complement strand
AGACCCCAATGGGGGCGGCAACCCAAGAAACCCTCACACATGGAAATGAAAGCAGCGAGGTATACGATGGAGTTGGGAGTGAAGTGGTGAAGCCGCACTCCGAAGAAGTTCAGGAAGCTCCGGAAAAAAGGATGGGGCGGCAGAGAAAACCCGCGGTCGACATGGGTGGCTAAGAGCACGCACTCACCGTCGCGGGGCTGAGGTTCGATCTCTCTCCCCAGGAGACGCGCGGCTTCGTGGGGAATGACCCCCCCCCCCTCGACCATGTCGTCGAGATCTTCTTGCCGGATCACCGACGGCATCCAATCGCCTTGGATCCAGCCTCGGGGCAGAGCAGACCTTGAGGAGGATCCGCCCCGAGCGGACCTCTTCCCTTTCCCCTGCGCCGCCGCCTTCTTCGCGCGCTCCAGGGCGGATGTCTTGTCCTTCGACATCGTCGCCGGCAAATCTTGCACGGACCCACGGCGCTAGGGTGAGAACGGAGGTGGCGGAGGAACTCGCGAAGGGAGAGAGGAAGAAGGAAGCGCACTGTTTGGAAACCCCGAGCCGGCAACTTATAAGGGGCCGCTTCCGAGTGGCTGACTGGTAGGCCCAGGCTATCCAGTCAAATCCTGCAACAGACGCACGCGCAGTACGTGGCAAAAAAGGTGATGCGAGGATCGAGGAGCTTCCACTTTATCGCTTCCGATTACTGCGGCCGCTCCCGTCCCGCGCGCTTCCCGAAATCCGAATCCCGCGACACCCGCGGGCCGCAGAACAACTTGCTAAAACAGAAGAGCCCGCTCGCGCCGACACTCGGTATGTCACACATAAAGAAATTCACTCGACGAAAGGCCTGGAATGAACCAAGGCGACTGAAAGAGGTTGATGATGTCATCCATGACGGTTGGCCCAAAATGAGGCGCTCGCGTAGCCCAAAGAACCGGTCAGAAAGATCTCCAACTCTTTCCCGACTCTAACCTCGATCCATTCGGGGGCTAATGATGAAGCCATGTACCTAGGGTAGGGGCACGGGCCTGTCCAAAGAGCCCTACCCTGGGACATCCCTAGGAGAAGTCACCTTTCAATCGACTTGAAGGTATCCCACTCGACGGGTTCAAGACACTCGACCAAGAAGCCATCCCTCGACCATGAAGCCAACCACTCGACTGCCAGGAGACCTAAAGTCACTCCGCAGGCAAACGGTCGGCTATTAAGTAGTCTTTATGGTCATTATCACACTTTATTAGGGGCGTTACCAGTAACGCCCAACCTTAAATGCACCTTAAACCCTACACTACTGAGGGCAGGAGGGGGCCGGTGAACTCTATATAAGCCACCCCCCTCCTCAGTATGAAGGGTTCGCACCCCTGTTATTCACACGCCAGTAATCCAATCGACTGCCTCCGGGCACCGAGACGTAGGGCTGTTACTTCCTCCGCGAAGGGCCTGAACTCGTACATCTTGGTGTGTTTACAACTTCCCAATAGATGAGATCTAGCCTCTCCATACATACCCCCCTACATCACTGTCAGAGTTAGAACTACGAAACCGGCCCTAGGAGATGAATCTCCAAGGGGGCGGCGGCCAAGGGGTGGCTTCCCCCCCAAGCCAACGGGGGGACGCCCCCACCGCTAGGGTTTGCCAACCCTAGGCGCAGGGGAGGCCCAAGGGGGGGCGCACCAGCCCACTAGGGGCTGGTTCCCCTCCCAATTCAGCCCATGGGGCCCTCCGGGATAGGTGGCCCCACCCGGTGGACCCCCGGGACCCTTCCGGTGGTCCCGGTACAATACCGGCGACCCCCGAAACCTTCCCGATCGCCGAAACTAGACTTCCTTGTTGGGGAACGTTGTGGAAAACAAAAATTTTCCTACGGTTTCACCAGGATCCATCTATGAGTTCATCTAGCAACGAGTGATCGGATTGCATCTACATACCTTTGTAGATCACGCGCGGAAGCGTTCAAAGAACGGGGATGAGGAAGTCGTACTCGACGTGATCCAAATCACCGGAGATCCTAGCGCCGAACGGACGGCACCTCCGCGTTCAACACACGTACGGTCAGCGTGACGTCTCCTCCTTCTTGATCCAGCAAGGGGGAAGGAGAGGTTGATGAAGATCCAGCAGCACGACGTCGTGGTGGTAGATGCAGGGGTCACCGCAGCAGGGCTTCGCCGTTCTACTACGAGAGGGAGAGGTGTTGCAGGGGAGAGGGAGGCGCCAAGACTCAAGGGTGTCGCCGCCCCCTCACTCCCTCCCCCCTTATATAGGCCCCCTAGGGGGTGCGCTGGCCCTAGGAGATGGGATCTCCTAGGGGGGCGGCGGCCAAGGGGTGGAGTGCCCACCAAGCCAGGTGGGGCGCCCCCCCACCCTAGGGTTCCCAACCCTAGGCGCATGGGGTGGGCCAAGGGGGGCGCACCAGCCCACTATGGGCTGGTTCCCCTCCCCACTTTGGCCCATGGGGCCCTCCGGGATGGGTGGCCCCACCCGGTGGACCCCCGGGACCCTTCCGGTGGTCCCGGTACAATACCGGTGACCCCCGAAACTCTCCCGATGGCCGAAACTGCACTTCCTATATATAATTCTTCACCTACGGACCATTCCGGAACTCCTCGTGACATCCAGGATATCATCCGGGACTCCGAACAACTTTCGGTTTACTGCATATTCATATCTCTACAACCCTAGCGTCACCGAACCTTAAGTGTGTAGACCCTACGGGTTCGGGAGACATGTAGACATGACCGAGATTGCTCTCCGGTCAATAACCAACAGCGGGATCTGGATACCCATGTTGGCTCCCACATGCTCCTCGATGATCTCATCGGATGAACCACGATGTCGAGGATTCAAGCAACCCTGTATACAATTCCCTTTGTCAATCGGTACGTTACTTGCCCGAGATTCGATCGTCGGTATCCCAATACCTCGTTCAATCTCGTTACCGGCAAGTCACTTTACTCGTACCGTAATGCATGATCCCGTGATCAGACACTTGGTCACTTTGAGCTCATTGTGATGATGCATTAACGAGTGGGCCCAGAGATACCTCTCCGTCATACGGAGTGACAAATCCCAGTCTTGATCCGTGTCAACCCAACAGACACTTTCGGAGATACCCGTAGTATACCTTTATAGTCACCCAGTTACGTTGTGACGTTTGGTACACCCAAAGCACTCCTACGGTATCCGGGAGTTACACGATCTCATGGCCTAAGGAAAAGATACTTGACATTGGAAAAACTCTAGCAAACGAACTATACGATCTTGTGCTATGTTTAGGATTGGGTCTTGTCCATCACATCATTCTCGTAATGATGTGATCCCGTTATCAATGACATCCCCATGTCCATAGCCAGGAAACCATGACTATCTTGTTGATCAACGAGCTAGTCAACTAGAGGCTTACTAGGGACACATTGTGGTCTATGTATTCACACATGTATTGCGATTTCCAGATAATACAATTAAAGCATGAATAATAGACAATTATCATGAACAAGGAAATATAATAATCATTTTATTATTGCCTCTAGGGCATATTTCCAACAGTCTCCCACTTGCACTAGAGTCAATCATCTAGTTACATTGTGATGAATCGAACACCCATGGAATTCTGGTGTTGATCATGTTTTGCTCTAGGGAGAGGTTTAGTCAACGGCTCTGCTACATTCAGGTCCGTATGTACTTTACAAATCTCTATGTCTCCATTTTGAACACTTTCACAAATGGAGTTGAAGAGACGCTTGATATGCCTGGTCTTCCTGTGAAACCTGGGCTCCTTGGCAAGGGCAATAGCTCCAGTGTTGTCACAGAAGAGAGTCATCGGGCCCGACGCATTGGGTATGACTCCTAGGTCGGTAGTGAACTCCTTCACCTAGACTGCTTCGTGTGCTGCCTCCGAGGCTGCCATGTACTCCGCTTCACATGTAGAGCCCGCCACAACGCTTTGCTTGCAACTGCACCAGCTTACTGCCCCACCATTCAAAATATACACGTATCCAGTTTGTGACGTAGAGTCATCCAGATCTGTGTCGAAGCTAGCGTCGACGTAACCCTTTACGACGAGCTCTTCGTCACCTCCATAAACGAGAAATATTTCCTTAGTCATTGTCAGGTACTTCAGGATATTCTTGACCGCTATCCAGTGTTCCTTGCCGGGATTACTTTGGTACCTACCTACCAAACTTACGGCAAGGTTTACATCAGGTCTGGTACACAGCATGGCATACAAATAGAACCTATGGCTGAGGCATAGGGGATGACACTCATCTCTTCTATATCTTCTGCCATGGTCGGACATTGAGCTGAGCTCAATTTCACACCTTGCAACACAGGCAAGAATCCCTTCTTAGACTGATCCATATTGAACTTCTTCAATATCTTATCAAGGTATGTGCTTTGTGAAAGACCTATGAGGCATCTTGATCTATCTCTATAGATCTTGATGCCTAATATATAAGCATCTTCTCCAAGGTCCTTCATTGAAAAACTCTTATTCAAGTAGGCCTTAATGCTGTCCAAAAGCTCTATATCATTTCCCATCAAAAGTATGTCATCTACATATAATATGAGAAATGCTACAGAGCTCCCACTCACTTTCTTGTAAACGCAGGTGTAACGCCCTCGATGCGGCTATAGCTCCCACGTGTCGAGGCACGACTTAGAGACATAACCACATTGAAAGCAATGTCGCAAGTCAGGCAATCATTACAACATCCCATGTAACATATAATAAAAGGGGGAGAGGGAAAAGTCAACCCTAGATATTTTGGATCTCAGATCTGGAACGGTGCACTGTTCATCGGGCGCGCGAACCGAGGTCGCTGGAGAAGATGGCCGGGGCGAGGCCGGCCGGTGGAGGAGGCAGGCGAGGCCGGCTTGGGCGGGGGCGGCCGGAGTGGCCGCGGCGCTCGCCGGCGTTGGCGGCGGCCGGAACGGGGCGGCGAGGCGGCGGTGGTGCGATGGGAGGCGTGCCGCGGCGGCGTGGCGGCGCCGGCCGGCGATGGCGGCGCGGTGGCTGACCGGGGGAAGACGGCGGTGCGGTCGGCGGAGCTGGGGACGAAGGGAGGCGGCGGCGGCGCTCCTCTGGCCCGGGAGAGCAGCGTCGGGGGCCGGCTCGGGCCTGGCGGGCCCTCGCGGTGGGCGGCGAAGCGGTCCCGCGTCGGGGACACGTGGCGGCAGCGGATAGGCGAGTGGCGCGGTGGACGTTGTCCGGCCGGGGGCGGACACGTCCGTCGGCGGAGGTTTCTGTTTTTTTAGGGTAGGGTTTGGACGGGGAAGACGAGATCCGAAAATGGAGGGGGTATAAATAGGCATAAGTAGAGCTAGGAGAGTCCAAATGAGGTGCGGTTTTCAGCCACGCGATCGTGATCGAACGCTCTAGGACATGGAGCAGAGTTTGGTGGGTTTTGGGCCAAATTTGAGGGGTGTTGGTCTGCAACACACACGAGGCCTTTTCGGTCCCTCGGTTAACCGTTGGAGTATCAAACGAAGTCCAAATGACACGAAACTTGACAGGCGGTCTACCGGTAGTAAACCAAGGCCGCTTGGCAAGTCTCGGTCCAATCCAGAAATGTTTAATCCCCACACACGAAAGAAAGCTAGAAATGACCACCGAAGGAGAACGAAGCGCCAGAATGCAAAACGGACAACGGGGAAAATGCTCGAATGCATGAGATGAACACGTATGCAAATGCAATGCACATGATGACATGATATGAGATGCATGAGAACGAAAACAACACACGGAGACAAAACCCGAACCCGAGGAAATAAATATAACTTAACGCCGGAAACGGCAAGAGTTGGAGTATAAATTGGGAAAGTTACATCCGGGGCGTTACAACACTCCACCACTACGAAAAGATCTCGTCCCGAGATCTAGGTCTGAAAGAACTCTGGGTACTCAGAATGGAGGTGATCCTCGCGTTCCCAGGTAGCTTCACGGTCGGAATGGTGAGACCACTTGACTTTGAGAAATTTGATTGACTTGTTGCGAGTCTTGCGTTCAGTCTCTTCAAGAATAGCAACTGGGTGCTCACGATAAGAGAGATCTTCTTGGAGCTCAATGTCCTCGAAGTTGATGGTGCGGTCAGGCGTCTTGAAGCACTTTCGAAGCTGAGAGACATGGAACACATCATGAACATTTGCAAAGTTTGAAGGAAGCTCGAGTTGATAGGCGAGGTCGCCTCTCTTGCTGACAATTTTGAAAGGTCCCACGTATCTAGGGGCAAGCTTCCCTTTGATACCGAAGCGACGAGTACCTTTCATAGGAGAGACACGGAGGTAAACATGATCTCCGATCTCGAAAGCCAAATCACGGTGCTTACTATCATAGTAGCTCTTCTGGCGGGATTGGGCTGCTTTGAGGTTATCATGAATGACTTTGCACATTTCTTCTGCTTCTGTGATTAAGTCATTACCAAGCAGCTGACGTTCACCGATTTCAGACCAGTTGAGAGGGGTACGGCACTTCCTGCCATACAGAATTTCGAATGGGGCCTTGCCCGAACTTGCTTGAAAACTATTGTTATAGGAGAATTCAGCATAAGGAAGACAATCCTCCCACTTCATGCCGAAGGAGATCACACAAGCCCTGAGCATATCTTCAAGAATCTGGTTGACACGCTCGACTTGACCGCTTGTTTGAGGATGGAAAGCAGTGCTGAAGCGGATGTTAGTGCCCATGGCCTTCTGAAAAGAATCCCAAAACTTCGAGGTAAAGATGCTGCCACGGTCTGAAGAGATCACTTGAGGAATACCGTGCAGAGACACAATTCGAGAGGTATAGAGTTCCGCCAATTGAGCTGCAGTGATCGACTCTTTGATAGGCAGAAAATGAGCCACTTTGGTGAGCTTGTAGATGACAACAAATATAGCATCATTGCCACGCTTGGACTTTGGAAACCCAGTCACGAAGTCCATTTCAATGTGGTCAAACTTCCATTCTGGAATGGCAAGAGGTTGGAGGAGACCAGCTGGCCTTTGGTGTTCTGCCTTCACTCTTCTGCAGACATCACATTCATTCATGAATTGAGCGATCTCGCGCTTCATTCGAGTCCACCAATAAGCTTGCTTGAGGTCCTGATACATCTTCGTACTCCCAGGGTGGATGGAGAGGAGAGAATTGTGAGCCTCGTTCATGATCACTTTACGAAGTTCACCTTTGGGCACAACAATACGATCCTCGAAGAAGAGAGTGTCCTTGTCATCAAGGCGGTAGCACTTGTACTTGGACTGACTCTTGGCAATCCCAATCTTCACCTTTTTCACCATAGCATCAAGAAGCTGGGCTTGGCGAATCTGGTCTTCTAAGGTAGGAGAGACTTGAAGGTTGGCGAGGAAACCTTGAGGAACAACTTGCAGATTAAGTTTGCGGAAAGCTTCACAAAGCTCGGGTTGATAAGGCTTGAGAATCAGACTGTTGCAGTAGGCCCTTCTGCTCAAAGCGTCAGCAATCACATTGGCCTTGCCTGGAGTATACTCAATACTCGGATTATACTCTTGAATCATTTCGACCCATCGAGTTTGCCTTAGGTTGAGATTAGGCTGAGTGAAGATGTACTTGAGACTCTTGTGATCAGTGAAAATATCCACTTTTCTTCCCAATAGAAGATGTCTCCAAGTCAAAAGAGCATGCACAACTGCCGCCAACTCGAGATCATGAGTGGGGTAGTTCTTCTCATTAGGCTTCAACTGGCGAGATGTATAAGCAACAACTTTCTTCTCTTGCATCAAAACTGCGCCAAGACCTTGGAGAGAGGCATCACAAAAGACCTCGTACGGCTTGGATTCATCAGGCAGAGTCAGAACTGGAGCAGTGATCAATTTCTCTTTCAAAGTGTTGAAAGCAATATCACACTCTGGAGACCAAACATACTTGACGTGCTTCTGAAGAAGATTTGAGAGAGGCTTCGCGATCTTGGAAAAGTTTTCAACGAATCTTCGGCAATAGCTTGCGAGACCGAGAAAACTGCGGAGTTGCTTCACGTTCTGAGGAGGTTCCCAATTCACAATTGCGGAAACCTTCTCTGGATTCACGGAAATGCCCTTGGCAGAGATGATATGACCAAGATAAAGAACCTCATCGAGCCAAAATTCACACTTGGAGAACTTGGCGTAGAACTGATGTTCCCTGAGCTTATCGAGAACCAAACGCAAGTGCGTGGCATGATCTTCCTTGTTCTTGGAGAAAACCAGAATGTCATCGAGATAGACCAAAACGAAGTCATTGGTGTAGGCGTTGAAGATAACGTTCATCATGCGAGAGAACGTCGGAGGAGCGTTGGCGAGGCCAAAAGACATGACAGTGTATTCATATGAACCAAAGCTTGTTCTGAATGCTGTCTTGGGAATATCTTCTTCACGAATGCGAATCTGGTGATAACCCATACGGAGATCAAGCTTGGAGAATACTTGGGCACCTTTGAGTTGTTCGAACAGCTCATTGATGTTGGGAAGTGGGTATTTGTTCTTGATGGTCTTCTTGTTCACTGGACGGTAATCAACACAAAGTCGGTCCGTTCCATCTTTCTTCTTCACAAAAAGAACACCACAACCCCACGGAGAAGTACTAGGCCGGATGAGACCCATTATTTCCTGCTCATCGAGTTGCTTCTTCAGCTCCTTCAACTCTTCAGGTCCGAGCTTGTAAGGACGTTTGCACACAGGTTCCGTGCCAGGCTCAAGTTCAATAACGAATTCAACTGGCCGGTGCGGAGGCATTCCTGGGAGCTCTTCTGGAAAGACGTCTTGATATTCGCAAACGACTGGAATTTGAGAGATGGCATCCAATTCACCCTTCTCATTGAGAGAAAACAGACGGATAGTATTATCCCGAGCGGCAAAGACAATTACCTCCTCAGACGAATGAGTCAATTGAATCTGCCTGGCAGCACAATCAAGCTTAGCCTTGTGCTTAGAAAGCCAATCCATGCCGAGAATAAGATCAATATCCGAGTCACCAAGAACATTTGGAGAGGACAAGAACTTATAGTCACCCAAAGTGATAGTAACATCCGGAACGCATACCCGAGATGTCATTTGACGGGCCGGAGAGACAATAGCCAACGGCTTCGGCAACACTTGAGTAACAAAATCATGCTTAGATGCAAAAGGTCTCGACATGAAACAATGCGATGCACCAGTGTCAAAAAGAACTTTTGCAGGAATATCATTAACAGGAAGGTTACCCATGATCACATTTGACGAGTCCTCTGCCTGAGCTGCATTCATCAAATTCACCTTGGCATGCTTGGGGTTATGCTTGACCACAGCTGTACTTGCCGATCTGACAGGAGGAGGAGGAGGAAGACGCCTCTGGTTGAAACACTTGTTGGCATAGTGACCCTTCTGTTGGCACTTGTTGCACGTGACCTCTGAAAGCGGACGGTGATACGGAGCACTCGATCTTGGAGGTTGAGACGAAGTCTTGTTCTGAAAGCCTGGGTTGGGTGGATGGGAAGAACCACTGCCACCTTTGCTCTTTTGCTGATACGGCTGACGGAACGGAGGAGGAGGAAGCCAAAACTTCTGCTGCTTGGCCACTTGAGTAGAGGAAGAAGGAGTAACATCTCTGACTCGCTTCCTGGAAGCATCACACCTCAACTAAGCAGCCTCTTGCTTCAGTGCCATGTTGTAGAACTCATCGTATCTCAAGGGCTCGAAGAGGACAAGAGCGAGCTGAATATCTTCCCTGAGACCACCCCTGAACTGATATATCATGCTCTTCTCATCAGGCACGTCCTGCTTGGCAAAGCGGGCAAGCTTCTGGAACAATTTGTTGTAGTCATAGACAGACAAAGAGCCTTGCTTCAGATTGCGGAATTCCTCACGCTTGCTTTCAACCATGCTCTGCGGAATGTGATGAGCTCGGAAATCTCGACAGAAATCATCCCAAGTGATAACACGTCCACCTCTGGAATCCTTGTACTGCTGGAACCATTCTGCAGCTTGATCTTTGAGTTGGAAGGAAGCGAACTTCACAAAGTCCTCAGGCCTGACGTTACTGCACTCGAAATGCTTACACAGATCCACAAGCCAATCGTCAGCATCGGTTGCCTCAACACAATTGCTGAAAGTCTTTGGCCCATTAGCAAGGAACTGGTTGAGTGTAGCAAAGTGACTCTGATTGCTGCCTTGATTCCCTTGACTGCCTTGATTGCGCTCTTGGAGAATTTGCATGATCAGCTGAGTGTTTGCATTGGTTGCGGCCATCACAGCTTGCCATGCCTCTGGTGGAGGTGGAGGTGGTGGCGGATCTTGATTCTGGTTCTGACTGGTGCTCTTAGCGGGAGCCATCCTGAAGAGGTTGACCACCGTTAGCACATAGACAGATAAATATTGAAGCTGAATCCAACGGAATGAAAATTGCAACATATAGTCTTCACATCCGAACAAAATGAACGAATGCATTCCTCTTCAAATGGTCACATATCCATAAATTGAGAAGCCACGTAGAATTAAGGTAGAGAAATAAATCAACAAGGTACGGATCAAGAACGAATAATCGGTAAGAAATCCCAATCTCAAACCAATATCCGTGGAAGAAGAACTAGAGCTACTAGAATTCCCACCTATTAAACTCCCGAACCTTTTCGGTTATGCAATCAGGTGTTGGGGATACAGGGGAAGCATAATATCTCACCCAAACTAGCAAATCCTACATCCAGCTGTATCCATCCTTCAACACATAACCAAGAAAACTTCGGAAACCATGTACCTCAACCTTCGAAAAGCATCCGTTATACAAGTTATGGCGATACTCCCGAACTCCCGCCCCAGTACTGGGTGGCGTCGAGGTTATCTCACCAACGAACTGCATAAAAGAGATTTTCGATGTCGGCGAACATATCTCAAGTATTCCAGAATTGCAACGATAAAATTATGATGACAACACCTCAGAGCTCAACTCCCTGGGACACTTCCACTAAACCCCTGACAGGAGGCACCAAGACAGTATTCTCATCATAAGCCATCGGAACAAATCCAAGATACTCGCGTGATCCTAAAAAAATTTAGTGAAATTTGAGAAGAGAAGAGTCAAAACTCTACGTCAGGATGCCTTACCAGAGCGATGAGGAGACTGGGAAGTAAAAAGAATTCCTAAGCTCTCCGATATATAATTCCTAAGTGACTCAAAACATTTTTTTCTAGACACAACTCGGCTGCTAAGACGATCAAGCAATGGGGCTCCTAAGGTCGGGGAAGGCTCTGATTACCAACTTGTAACGCCCTCGATGCGGCTATAGCTCCCACGTGTCGAGGCACGGCTTAGAGACATAACCGCATTGAAAGCAATGTCGCAAGTCAGGCAATCATTACAACATCCCATGTAACATATAATAAAAGGGGGAGAGGGAAAAGTCAACCCTAGATATTTTGGATCTCAGATCTGGAACGGTGCACTGTTCATCGGGCGCGCGAACCGAGGTCGCCGGAGAAGATGGCCGGGGCGAGGCCGGCCGGTGGAGGAGGGAGGCGAGGCCGGCTCGGGCGGGGGCGGCCGGAGTGGCTGCGGCGCTCGCCGGCGTTGGCAGCGGCCGGAACGGGGCAGCGAGGCGGCGGTGGTGGCGATGGGAGGCGTGCCGCGGCGGCGTGGCGGCGCCGGCCGGCGATGGCGGCGCGGTGGCCGACCGGGGGAAGACGGCGGCTTGGTCGGCGGAGCTGGGGACGAAGGGAGGCGGCAGCGGCGCTCCTCTGGCCGGGGAGAGCGGCGTCGGGGGCCGGCTCGGGCCTGGCAGGCCCTCGCGGTGGGCGGCGAAGCGGTCCCGCGCCAGGGACACGTGGCGGCAGCGGATAGGCGAGGGGCGCGGCGGACGTTGTCCGGCCGGGGGCGGACACGTCCGTCGGCGGAGGTTTTTGTTTTTTTAGGGTAGGGTTTGGACAGGGAAGACGAGATCCGAAAATGGAGGGGGTATAAATAGGCATAAGTAGAGCTAGGAGAGTCCAAATGAGGTGCGGTTTTCGGCCACGCGATCGTGATCGAACACTCTAGGACATGGAGCAGAGTTTGGTGGGTTTTGGGCCAAATTTGAGGGGTGTTGGTCTGCAACACACACGAGGCCTTTTCAGTCCCTCGGTTAACCGTTGGAGTATCAAACGAAGTCCAAATGACACGAAACTTGACAGGCGGTCTACCGGTAGTAAACCAAGGCCGCTTGGCAAGTCTCGGTCCAATCCAGAAATGTTTAATCCCCACACACGAAAGAAAGCTAGAAATGACCACCGGAGGAGAACGAAGCGCCGGAATGCAAAACGGACAACGGGGAAAATGCTCGAATGCATGAGATGAACGCGTATGCAAATGCAATGCACATGATGACATGATATGAGATGCATGAGAACGAAAACAACACATGGAGACAAAACCCGAACCTGAGGAAATAAATATAACTTAACGCCGGAAACGGCAAGAGTTGGAGTATAAATTGGGAAAGTTACATCCGGGGCGTTACAGCAGGCTTCTCCATAAGTCTGCATAAACCCAAACGCTTTGATCATCTCATCAAAGCGAATGTTCCAACTCCGAGATGCTTGCACCAGCCCATAAATCGAGCGTTGGAGCTTGCACACCTTGTCAGCATTCTTAGGATCGACAAAACCTTCCGGCTGCATCATATACAGTTCTTCCTTAAGATAACCGTTAAGGAATTCCGTTTTGACGTTCATTTGCCATATCTCATAATCATAGTATGCGGCAATTGCTAACATGATTCGGACGGACTTCAGCTTTGCTACGGGAGAGAATGTCTCATCGTAGTCAACCCCTTGAACTTGTCGATAACCCTTAGCGACAAGCCTAGCTTTATAGATGGTCACATTACCATCCGCGTCTGTCTTCTTCTTAAAGATCCATTTATTTTCTATGGCTCGCCGATCATCGGGCAAGTCAGTCAAAGTCCATACTTCGTTTTCATACATGGATCCTATCTCGGATTTCATGGCTTCCAGCCATTTGTCGGAATCCGGGCCCGCCATCGCTTCTTCATAGTTCGAAGGTTCACCGTTGTCTAACAACATGATTTCGAAGACAGGGTTGTCGTACCACTCTGGTGCGGAACGTGTCCTTGTGGACCTTCGAAGTTCAGTAGGAGCTTGATTAGAAGTATCTTGATCATCATCATTAACTTCCTCTCTAATTGGTGCAGGCACCACAGGAACATTTTCCTGAGTTGCGCCACTTTCTGGTTCAAGAGGTAATACTTCATCAAGTTCTACTTTCCTCCCACTTACTTCTTTCGAGAGAAACTCCTTCTCTAGAAAGGATCCATTCTTGGCAACAAAGATCTTGCCTTCGGATCTGAGGTAGAAGGTATACCCAATAGTTTCTTTAGGGTATCCTATGAAGACGCATTTTTCCGACTTGGGTTCGAGCTTTTCAGGTTGAAGTTTCTTGACATAAGCATCGCATCCCCAAACTTTTAGAAACGACAGCTTAGGCTTCTTCCCAAACCATAATTCAAACGGTGTCGTCTCAACGGATTTTGACGGAGCCCTATTTAAAGTGAATGCGGCAGTCTCTAAAGCATAGCCCCAAAATGACAGCGGTAAATCGGTAAGAGACATCATAGATCGCACCATATCCAATAGAGTGCGATTACGACGTTCGGACACACCATTACGCTGAGGTGTTCCAGGCGGCGTGAGTTGTGAAACTATTCCACATTTTCTTAAGTGTGTACCAAATTCGTGACTCAAGTATTCTCCTCCACGATCTGATCGCAAAAACTTGATTTTTCTATCACGTTGGTTCTCAACCTCACTCTGAAATTCCTTGAACTTTTCAAAGGTTTCAGACTTGTGTTTCATTAAGTAGATATACCCATATCTACTCAAGTCATCGGTGAGGGTGAGAACATAACGATAGCCACCACGAGCCTCAACACTCATTGGACCGCACACATCAGTATGTATGATTTCCAATAGGTTGGTTGCTCGCTCCATTGTTCCTGAGAACGGAGTCTTGGTCATCTTACCCACGAGGCATGGTTCGCACGTGTCAAATGATTCGTAATCAAGAGACTCTAAAAGTCCATCTGCATGGAGCTTCTTCATGCATTTGACACCTATGTGACCAAGGTGGCAGTGCCACAAATATGTGGGACTATCATTATCAACCTTACATCTTTTGGTATTCACACTATGAATATGTGTACCATTACGCTCGAGATTCATTAAGAATAAACCATTCACCATAGGAGCATGACCATAAAACATATCTCTCATATAAATAGAACAACCATTATTCTCGGATTTCAATGAGTAGCCATCTCGTATTAAACGAGATCCTAATACAATGTTCATGCTCAAACTTGGCACTAAACACTCAGTCTCGGGCTTGGGTCCATTCTTTGGCTTCTTCCCGGCAGCTTGCTTACCGGGCGCGGCAACTCCCTTGCCGTCCTTCTTGAAGTTCTTCTTACCCTTGCCTTTCTTGAACTTAGTGGTTTTGTTCACCATCAACACTTGATGTTCCTTTTTGACTTCCACCTCTGTTGATTTCAGCATTGCAAATACTTCAAGAATGGTCTTTTCCATCCCCTGCATATTGAAGTTCATCACAAAGCTCTTGTAGATCGGTGGAAGCGACTGAAGGATTCTGTCAATGACCGCGTCATCCGGGAGATTAACTCCCAGCTGAGTTAAGCGGTTATGTTATCCAGACATAGTGAGTATGTGCTCACTGACAGAACTATTTTCCTCCATCTTACAGCTGAAGAACTTGTCGGAGACTTCATATCTCTCGACCCGGGCATGAGCTTGGAAAACCATTTTCAGCTCTTCGAACATCTCATATGCTCCGTGTCGCTCAAAACGCTTTTGGAGCCCCGGTTCTAAGCTGTAAAGCATGCCGCACTGAACGAGGGTGTAATCATCAGGACGTGTCTGCCAAGCATTCATAACGTCTTGGTTCTGTAGGACGGGTGCGTCACCTAGCGGTGCTTGTAGGACATATTCTTTCTTGGCAGCTATGAGGATGATCCTCAGGTTCCGGACCCAGTCCGTATAGTTGCTGCCATCGTCTTTCAGCTTGGTTTTCTCTAGGAACGCGTTGAAGTTGAGGACAACGTTGGCCATTTGATCTACAAGACATATTGTAAAGATTTTAGACTAAGTTCATGATAATTAAGTTCATCTAATCAAATTATATAATGAACTCCCACTTAGATAGACATCCCTCCAGTCATCTAAGTATAACATGATCCGAGTTAACTAGGCCGTGTCCGATCATCACGTGAGACGGACTAGTCAACATCGGTGAACATCTTCATGTTGATTGTATCTTCTATACGACTCATGCTCGACCTTTCGGTCTTCTGTGTTCCGAGGCCATGTCTGTACATGCTAGGCTCATCAAGTCAACCTAAGTGTTTGCATGTGTAAATCTGTCTTACACCCGTTGTATGTGAACGTTGGAATCTATCACACCCGATCATCACGTGGTGCCTCGAAACAACGAACTGTCACAACGGTGCACAGTTAGGGGGAACACTTTCTTGAAATTATTATGAGGGATCATATTATTTACTACCACCATTCTAAGTAAACAAGATGCAAAAACATGATAAACATCACATGCAATCAAATATTAATAGTGACATGATATGGCCAATATCACATAGCTCCTTTGATCTCCATCTTGGGGCTCCATGATCATCTTGTCACCGGCATGACACCATGATCTCCATCATCGTGTCTCCATGAAGTTGCTCGCCAACTATTACTTCTACTACTATGGCTAACACGTTTAGCAATAAAGTAAAGTAATTACATGGCGTTTCTCAATGACACGCAGGTCATACAAAAATAAAGACAACTCCTATGGCTCCTGCCGGTTGTCATACTCATCGACATGCAAGTCATGATTCCTATTACAAGAACATGATCTCATACATCACATATATATCATTCATCATTCATCACAACTTTGGCCATATCACATCACAAAGCACTTGCTGCAAAAACAAGTTAGACGTCCTCTAATTGTTGTTGCAAGTTTTACGTGGCTGCAATAGGGTTCTAGCAAGAACGTTTTCTTACCTACGTAATAGCCACAACGTGATTTGTCAACTTCTATTTACCCTTCATAAGGACCCTTTTCATCGAATCCGCTCCAACTAAAGTGGGAGAGACAGACACCCGCTAGCCACCTTATGCAACTAGTGCATGTCAGTCAGTGGAACCAGTCTCACGTACGCGTACGTGTAAGGTCGGTCCGGGCCGCTTCATCCCACAATACTGCTGAAGCAAAATAAGACTAGTAGCGGCAAGAAAGTTGACAACATCTACGCCCACAACAAATTGTGTTCTACTCGTGCAAAGAGAACTACGCATAAACTGGCTCATGATGCCACTGTTGGGGAACGTTGTGGAAAACAAAAAATTTCCTACGGTTTCACCAAGATCCATCTATGAGTTCATCTAGCAATGAGTGATCGGATTGCATCTACATACCTTTGTAGATCACGCGCGGAAGCGTTCAAAGAACGGGGATGAGGAAGTCATACTCGACGTGATCCAAATCACCGGAGATCCTAGCGCCGAACGGACGGCACCTCCGCGTTCAACACACGTATAGTCAGCGTGACGTCTCCTCCTTCTTGATCCAGCAAGGGGGAAGGAGAGGTTGATGAAGATCCAGCAGCACGACGGCGTGGTGGTGGATGCAGGGGTCACCGCAGCAGGGCTTCGCCGTTCTACTACGAGAGGGAGAGGTGTTGCAGGGGAGAGGGAGGCGCCAAGACTCAAGGGTGTCGCTGCCCCCTCCCTCCCCCCCTTATATAGGCCCCCTAGGGGGTGCGCCGGCCCTAGGAGATGGGATCTCCTAGGGGGGCGGCGGCCAAGGGGTGGAGTGCCCCCCAAGCCAGGTGGGGCGCCCCCCCACCCTAGGGTTCCCAACCCTAGGCGCATGGGGTGGGCCAAGGGGGCGCACCAGCCCACTATGGGCTGGTTCCCCTCCCCACTTTGGCCCATGGGGCCCTCCGAGATGGGTGGCCCCACCCGGTGGACCCCCGGGACCCTTCCGGTGGTCCCGGTACAATACCAGTGACCCCTGAAACTCTCCCGATGGCCGAAACTGCACTTCCTATATATAATTCTTCACCTCCGGGCCATTCCGGAACTCCTCGTGACGTCCAGGATGTCATCAGGGACTTCGAACAACTTTCAGTTTACTGCATATTCATATCTCTACAACCATAGCGTCACCGAACCTTAAGTGTGTAGACCCTACGGGTTCGGGAGACATGTAGACATGACCGAGATTGCTCTCCGGTCAATAACCAACAGCGGGATCTGGATACCCATGTTGGCTCCCACATGCTCCTCGATGATCTCATCGGATGAACCACGATGTCGAGGATTCAAGCAACCCCGTATACAATTCCCTTTGTCAATCGGTACGTTACTTGCCCGAGATTCGATCGTCGGTATCCCAATACCTCGTTCAATCTCGTTACCGGCAAGTCACTTTACTCGTACCATAATGCATGATCTCATGACCAGACACTTGGTCACTTTGAGCTCATTGTGATGATGCATTACCGAGTGGGCCCAGAGATACCTCTCCGTCATACGGAGTGACAAATCCCAGTCTTGATCCGTGTCAACCCAGCAGACACTTTCGGAGATACCCGAAGTATACCTTTATAGTCACCCAGTTACGTTGTGACGTTTGGCACACCCAAGGCATTCCTGCGGTATCCGGGAGTTGCACAATCTCATGGTCTAAGGAAATGATACTTGACATTCGAAAAAGCTACAGCAAACGAACTACACGATCTTTGAGCTATGCTTAGGATTGGGTCTAGTCCATCACATCATTCTCCTAATGATGTGATCTCGTTATCAATGACATCCAATGTCCATAGTCAGGAAACCATGACTATCTTTTGATCAACGAGCTAGTCAACTAGAGGCTCACTAGGGACGTGTTGTGGTCTATGTATTCACACATGTATTACGATTTCCGGATAACACAATTATAGCATGAACAATAGACAATTATCATGAACAAAGAAATATAATAATAACCATTTTATTATTGCCTCTAGGGCATATTTCCAATAGTCTCCCACTTGCACTAGAGTCAATAGTCTAGTTACATTGTGATGAATCGAACACCCATGCAGTTCCGGTGTTGATCATGTTTTGCTCTAGGGAGAGGTTTAGTCAACGGATCTGCCACATTCAGGTCCGTATGTACTTTACAAATCTCTATGTCTCCATTTTGAACACTTTCACGAATGGAGTTGAAGCGACGCTTGATATGCCTGGTCTTCCTGTGAAACCTGGGCTCCTTGGCAAGGGCAATAGCTCCAGTGTTGTCACAGAAGAGAGTCATCGGGCCCGACGCATTGGGTATGACTCCTAGGTCGATAATGAACTCCTTCACCCAGACTGCTTCTTGTGCTGCCTCCGAGGCTGCCATGTACTCCGCTTCACATGTAGACCCCGCCACAACGCTTTGCTTGCAACTGCACCAGCTTACTGCCCCACCATTCAAAATATACATGTATCCGGTTTGTGACTTAGAGTCATCCAGATCTATGTCAAAGCTAGCATCGACGTAACCCTTTACGACGAGCTCTTCGTCACCTCCATAAACGAGAAACATATCCTTAGTCCTTTTCAGGTACTTCAGGATATTCTTGACCGCTGTCCAGTGTTCCATGCCGGGATTACTTTGGTACCTTCCTACCAAACTTACGGCAAGGTTTACATCAGGTCTGGTACACAGCATAGCATACATGATAGACCCTATGGCCGAGGCATAGGGGACGACACTCATCTTTTCTCTATCTTCTGCCGTGGTTGGGCATTGAGCCGTGCTCAATCGCGTACCTTGCAATACAGGCAAGAACCCCTTCTTTGACTAATCCATTTTGAGCTTCTTCAATATCTTGTCAATGTACGTACTTTGTGAAAGACCAATGAGGCGTCTCGATCTATCTCTATAGATCTTGATGCCCAATATATAAGCAGCTTCTCCAAGATCCTTCATTGAAAAACACTTGTTCAAGTAGGCCTTTATGCTTTCCAAGAATTCTATATCATTTCCCATCAACAGTATGACATCCACATACAATATGAGAAATGCTACAGAGCTCCCACTTACTTTCTTGTAAATGCAGGCTTCTCCATAAGTCTGCGTAAACCCAAACGCTTTGATCATCTCATCAAAACGAATGTTCCAACTCCGAGATGCTTGCACCAGCCCATAAATCGAGCGTTGGAGCTTGCACACCTTGTCAGCATTCTTAGGATCGACAAAACCTTCTGGCTGCATCATATACAATTCTTCCTTAAGGAAACCATTAAGGAATGTCGTTTTGATGTCCATTTGCCATATCTCATAATCATAGAATGCGGCAATTGCTAACATGATTCGGACGGACTTCAGCTTCGCTACGGGTGAGAAAGTCTCATCGTAGTCAACCCCTTGAACTTGTCGATAACCCTTAGCGACAAGCCGAGCTTTATAGATGGTTATGTTACCATCCGCGTCTGTCTTCTTCTTAAAGATCCATTTATTTTGTATGGCTCGCCGATCATCGGGCAAGTCAGTCAAAGTCCATACTTCGTTTTCCTACATGGATCCGATCTCGGATTTCATGGCTTCCAGCCATTTGTCGGAATCCGAGCCCGCCATCGCTTCTTCATAGTTCTAAGGTTCACCATTGTCTAACAACATGATTTCCAAGACAGGGTTGCCGTACCACTCTGGTGCGGAACATGTCCTTGTGGACCTACGAAGTTCAGTAGCAACTTGATCTGAAGTTTCATGATCATCATCATCAACTTCCTCTCTAGTCGGTGCAGGCACCTCAGGAACATTTTCTTGAGTTGCGCCACTTACCGGTTCAAGAGGCAATACTTCATCAAGTTCTACTTTCCTCCCACTTATTTCTTTCGGGAGAAACTCTTTCTCTAGAAAGGACCCATTCTTGGCAACAAAGATCTTGCCTTCGGATCTGAGGTAGAAGGTATACCCAATAGTTTCTTTAGGGTATCCTATGAAGACGCATTTTTCCGATTTGGGTTCGAGCTTTTCAGGTTGAAGTTTTTTGACATAAACATCGCATCCCCAAACTTTTAGAAACAACAGCTTAGGTTTCTTCCCAAACCATAATTCATACGGTGTCGTCTCAACGGATTTCGACGGAGCCCTATTTAAAGTGAATGCGGCAGTCTCTAAAGCATAGCCCCAAAATGATAGCGGTAGATCGGTAAGAGACATCATAGATCGCACCATATCCAATAGAGTGCGATTACGACGTTCGGACACACCATTACGCTAAGGTGTTCCAGGCGGCGTGAGTTGTGAAACTATTCCACATTTTCTTAAGTGTGTGCCAAATTCGTGACTCAAGTATTCTCCCCCATGATCTGATCGCAAGAACTTGATTTTTCTGTCACGTTAATTCTCAACCTCGCTCTGAAATTCCTTGAACTTTTCAAAGGTCTCAGACTTTTGTTTCATTAAGTAGAGATACCCATATCTACTCAAGTCATCAGTGAGGGTGAGAACATAATGATAGCCACCACGAGCCTCAACACTCATTGGACCGCACACATCAGTATGTATAATTTCCAACAAGTTGGTTGCTCGCTCCATCGTTCCTGAGAATGGAGTCTTGGTCATTTTACCCATGAGGCATGGTTCGCACGTGTCAAATGATTCGTAATCAAGAGACTCCAAAAGTCCATCTGCATGGAGCTTCTTCATGCGTTTGACACCTATGTGACCAAGGTGGCAGTGCCACAAGTATGTGGGACTATCATTATCAACCTTACATCTTTTGGTATTCACACTATGAATATGTGTAACATTACGCTCGAGATTCATTAAGAATAAACCATTCACCAACGGAGCATGACCATAAAACATATCTCTCATATAAATAGAACAACCATTATTCTCGGATTTAAATGAGTAGCCATCTCGAATTAAACGAGATCCTGATACAATGTTCATGCTCAAAGCTGGCACTAAATAACAATTATTGAGGTTTAAAACTAATCCCGTAGGTAAATGTAGAGGTAGCGTGCCGACGGCGATCACATCGACCTTGGAACCATTCCCGACGCGCATCGTCACCTCGTCCTTTGTCAGTCTCCGTTTATTCCGCAGCTCTTGCTTTGAGTTACAAATGTGAGCAACCGCACCGGTATCAAATACCCAGGAGCTACTACGAGTACTTTTAAGGTACACATCAATTACATGTATATCACATATACCTTTTGTGTTGCCGGCCTTCTTGTCCGCTAAGTATTTGGGGCAGTTCCGCTTCCAGTGACCACTTCCCTTGCAATAAAAACACTCAGTCTCAGGCTTGGGTCCATTCTTTGGCTTCTTCCCGGCAGCTTGCTTACCGGGCATGACAACTCCCTTGCCGTACTTCTTGAAGTTCTTCTTACCCTTGCCTTTCTTGAACTTAGTGGTTTTATTCACCATCAACACTTGATGTTCCTTTTTGATTTCCACCTCTGCTAATTTCAGCATTGAATATACCTCAGGAATGGTCTTTTCCATCCCCTGCATATTGAAGTTCATCACAAGCTCTTGTAGCTCAGTGGAAGCGACTGAAGGATTCTGTCAATGACCGCGTCATCCAGGAGATTAACTCCCAGCTGAGTCAAGCGGTTATGCAACCCAGACATTTTGAGTATGTGCTCACTGACAGAACTATTTTCCTCCATCTTACAGCTGAAGAACTTGTCGGAGACTTCATATCTCTCGACCCAGGCATGAGCTTGGAAAACCATTTTCAGCTCTTCGAACATCTCATATGCTCCGTGTCTCTCAAAATGCTTTTGGAGCCCCGGTTCTAAGCTGTAAAGCATGCCGCACTGAACGAGGGAGTAATCATCAGCACGTGACTGCCAAGCGTTCATAACGTCTTGGTTCTCTGGGACAGGTGCGTTACCTAGCGGTGCTTCTAGGACATAATCTTTCTTGGCAGCTATGAGGATGATCCTTTGGTTCCCGACCAAGTCCGTATAGTTGCTGCCATCATCTTTCAGCTTGGTTTTCTCTAGGAACGCGTTGAAGTTGAGGACAACGTGGGCCATTTGATCTACAAGACATATTGTAAAGATTTTAGACTAAGTTCATGATAATTAAGTTCATCTAATCAAATTATTCAATGAACTCACACTCAGACAGACATCCCTCCAGTCATCTAAGTGTAACATGATCCGAGTTAACTAGGCCGTGTCCGATCATCACGTGAGACGGACTAGTCAATATCGGTGAACATCTTCATGTTGATCATATCTTCTATACGACTCATGCTCGACCTTTCGGTCTTCTGTGTTCCGAGGCCATGTCTGTACATGCTAGGCTCGTCAAGTCAACCTAAGTGTATTGCGTGTGTAAATCTGGCTTACACCCGTTGTATTCGAACGTTAGAATCTATCACACCCGATCATCACGTGGTGCTTCGAAACAACGATCCTTCGCAACGGTGCACAGTTAGGGGGAACACTTTCTTGAAATTATTACAAGGGATCATCTTATTTAAGCTACTGTCGTTCTAAGCAAATAAGATGTAAAACATGATAAACATCACATGCAATCAAATAGTGACATGATATGGCCAATATCATTTGCTCCTTTTGATCTCCATCTTCGGGGCTCCATGATCATCGTTGTCACCGGCATGACACCATGATCTCCATCATCATGATCTCCATCATCGTGTCTTCTTGAAGTTGTCTCGTCATCTATTACTTCTACTACTATGGCTAACACTTTAGCAATAAAGTAAAGTAATTACATGACGTTTATGTTGACACGCAGGTCATAAATAAATAAAGACAACTCCTATGGCTCCTGCCGGTTGTCATACTCATTGACATGCAAGTCGCGATTCCTATTACAAGAACATGATCAATCTCATACATCACATATATCATTCATCACATCCTTTTGGCCATATCACATCACAGGGCACATGCTGCAAAAACAAGTTAGACGTCCTCTAATTGTTGTTGCAAGTTTTTACGTGGCTGCTATAGGTTTCTAGCAAGAACGTTTCTTACCTACGCCAAAACCACAACGTGATATGTCAATTTCTATTTACCCTTCATAAGGACCCTTTTCATCGAATCCGATCCGACTAAACTGGGAGAGACAGACACCCGCCAGCCACCTTATGCAACTAGTGCATGTCAATCGGTGGAACCAGTCTCACGTAAGCGTACGTGTAAGGTCGGTCCGGGCCGCTTCATCCCACGATGTCGCCGAATCAAGATAAGACTAGTAACGGCAAGCAAATTGACAATATCGACGCCCACAACTGCTTTGTGTTCTACTCGTGCATAGGAACTACGCATAGACCTAGCTCATGATGCCACTGTTGGGAAACGTAGTAGAATTTTAAAATTTTCTACGCATCACCAAGATCAATCTATGGAGTCATCTAGCAACGAGGGAGAGAGGGGTGCATCTACATACCCTTGTAGATCACGCGCGGAAGCGTTCAAGAGAATGGGGTTGATGGAGTCGTACTCGACGTGATCCAAATCACCGATGACCTAGTGCCGAACGGACGGCACCTCCGCGTTCAACACACGTACGGTTGGGAAGACGTCTCCTCCAACTTGATCAAGCAAGGGGGAAGGAGAGGTTGATGAAGATCCAGCAGCACGACGGTGTGGTGGTGGATGCAGCAGGATCTCGGCAGGGCTTCGCCAAGCGCAAGCGGGGAGGAGAGGTGTTACGGAGGGAGAGGGAGGCGCCAAGAGCAAGGGGTGCGGCTGCCCTCCCTCCCCCCTCTTTATATAGGGGCCTTGGGGGGCGCCGGCCCTAGGAGATGAATCTCCAAGGGGGCGGCGGCCAAGGTGTGGCTTCCCCCCCCCCCCAAGCCAAGGGGGGACGCCCCCACCCCTAGGGTTTCCCAACCCTAGGCGCAGGGGAGGCCCAAGGGGGGCGCACCAGCCCACTAGGGGCTGGTTCCCCTCGCAATTCAGCCCATGGGGCCCTCCGGGATAGGTGGCCCCACCCGGTGGACCCCCGGGACCCTTCCGGTGGTCCCGGTACAATACCGGCGACCCCCGAAACCTTCCCGATGGCCGAAACTGGACTTCCTATATATAAATCTTTACCTCCGGACCATTCCGGAACACCTCGTGACGTCTGGGATCTCATCAGGGACTCCGAACAACTTTCGGGTTACTGCATACTAATATCTCTACAATCCTAGCGTCACCGAACCTTAAGTGTGTAGACCCTACGGGTTCGGGAGACATGCAGACATGACTGAGACGCCTCTCCGGTCAATAACCAACAGCGGGATCTGGATACCCATGTTGGCTCCCACATGCTCCACGATGATCTCATCGGATGAACCACGATGTCGAGGATTCAATCAATCCGTATACAATTCCCTTTGTCAGTCGGTACGTTACTTGCCCGAGACTCGATCGTCGGTATCCCAATACCTCGTTCAATCTCGTTATCGGCAAGTCACTTTACTCGTGCCGTAATGCATGATCCCGTGATCAACCACTTGGTCACATTAGCTCATTATGATGATGCATTACCGAGTGGGCCCAGAGATACCTCTCCGTCATACGGAGTGACAAATCCCAGTCTCGATTCGTGCCAACCCAACAGATACTTTCAGAGATACCTGTAGTGTACCTTTATAGTCACCCAGTTACGTTGTGACGTTTGGCACACCAAGGCATTCCTACGGTATCCAGGAGTTGCACAATCTCATGGTCTAAGGAAATGATACTTGACATTCGGAAAAGCTACAGCAAACGAACTACACGATCTTTGAGCTATGCTTAGGATTGGGTCTTGTCCATCACATCATTCTCCTAATGATGTGATCTCGTTATAAATGACATCCAATGTCCATAGTCAGGAAACCATGACTATCTTTTGATCAACGAGCTAGTCAACTAGAGGCTCACTAGGGACGTGTTGTGGTCTATGTATTCACACATGTATTACAATTTCCGGATAACACAATTATAGCATGAACAATAGGCAATTATCATGAACAAAGAAATATAATAATAACCATTTTATTATTGCCTCTAGGGCATATTTCCAACAATACCCGGGGTACACCTTGTGACAGGAAGTCGGCCCACCAGGGTGGCCTTAGGGCCCAGTAGAGCATGATGTGGCCCATGCTTCTTACCCCATCGATAAGCCTCCTCTAGAAGAATCCGCCAAGCTTGGCATACAAGAAGATCCTGTGGATCTAGGTGGACTCTCGGGGTTGGCCATGGCTAGTCCATAGACATCTGATGGTCATCCCATAGCCTCGATACACCTACGATAGTCCGGAGTATACACCATTAATCAAATCTAGTAGGACCAGGGTATTATCTCCACCATGAGGGCCCAAACTTCGGTATTCGCTTCATGGCCTCCTGTCTGTACTCTTCCAAATACTCGTGACACCCTATCGAGACTACTGCCCATATCATGCATCGAACCGGAGTTCGACGGGGGTGTGGATGGGTGTGGCCACGAAGTTCGTCGAGGAGGTCGAATGGGTCATCGGGAAGGTGTTGTGTATTGCTAGGCATCGAAGTGTACGAGTGAGGCTGCTTAAATTTGAGCAAGAGGGGCAATGTTCAATGTTAACCGTTCGACGGATTGGTTATCTAGGCCTTAACTGCTTAAAACTAAAAACAAAATATTGTGAGAAATTGGAGCCCACTTGCCCCCCCTCCCTCGCTCCACGGCTCAGCTCCCGGAGTGGACGGAGTTGCAGTTAAAAGTCTTGGAGTGAACAAACAAGTGCTCCGCAGATCCTAGGATTTGAAGGAGCTAGTGGATTGCCGAACCGGTCTCAGTAGACATTTTTCGAGATGCCCTTGTTTGTGGGCTAGGTCTTGATGCTCACTTTCTTTTTTCACTTGGTTCCTCAAACCTGAGCTCCAATGGTCGTGGTTCTTCGTCCCAACTGTTCGTGGTTGTCAGAGTAAATAGCCATAGGTAGCCTAGCCGGCTTCCCCTGGCCCTTCTGAAAAAATTACGAGCCCGTCCGGCTCTCAAGAATCCAAGACATGGAGCCGCCTTCCCCTTGCTGGCTGCCACCCAGGCCGGCTTCCGGAAGGCGGTCCGACTTTAGCCCTCATGAGAAGGCCGACTCCAAGAAGCCGGCCATGAGAAGGCCGACTCCAAGAAGCCGGCCATGAGAAGGCCGACTCCAAGAAGCCGGCTCCCATAAAGCGGTCGAGACCGTACCCTCAAAGTTTGCACCCACCTAACGGCGGTGCGATGGGGCGTGGCTACAGTGAAGCCTGCCACCCCCGAATCCCGGAGCACGCTTGGCATAGTGCGCCGTACGGGGTAGGCATGACCCGTCCGGCGCGGCACTATTGCCATGTTGACCTTGGCGTCACCCACGGCGGGCCGCCAACGTGGCCCACGGACGGTGGGCCCCTTCGGGCAGAGAGACGCCCGAAGGCGGCCATGCCTCCAACCAGTCGGCCCAATACGGGGCCGGCTCCCTGCAGCCGGCTCGCTTCCCCCCTCGAAGGAGATGCCCCATTAAGGAGACAAGACGCGGTAAGGCTACAGCGATCGCCCGCCGGACGGCGGCACTATAGCCACGCTTACCTCGACGAAGCCCTCGTCATCAGGTTGAGGCAACAGTACCCAACCACCGACGAGACCCTTGGCAGTGGGGCCTGCCTGTTGCCAAGGAGTTGGCAGCCAGCGGGACCCACCGGCCGGCGGGCCCCAGCAGTCGGCGCAGAAGCCGGCAAGTGCAGTCACAGACGGCTAGGCCCCGCGCCCAGTCGGATTATCATTGTACCCCTGGGGGGTAGGCCTATATAAACCCCCCAGGGCACCCATGCAAAGGGTTCGACCCCCAGCTAGTTCTAGACACCCCGCAAGGAGAAGAAGCAGGCTAGCCGTGCCCTTCTTCCTCCTCCCACCAAAATAGCTTGAGGAGCATTGTGTAGCTACTTGTTCATCTAGTGATCATGCGGAGACCCCGCAGAGCAGCAGTAGGGGTGTTATCTCCACGGAGAGCCCCGAAGCTGGGTAAGATTCGCCGGCGTGCATGTCTTCACCTTATCCCGTTTCCAGGCACCGGCGATGTCTTACTGGCTCCCACAATGATAAGCCACCCGTTGGCATATGTCGCCCCTACCACCCGACATTTGGCGCCCACCGTGGGGCCAGGTGCACCGTCGTCCGGAGACCTGTTCTGGATGGGAACCCTCTCCCTCCCCAGCGAGCGTAGCCAGCCCGGCACGCCCGATGGCGCTTGCCACGACGCGCTGCAAGGCGTCACCAGCATCTGCGCGGCGAGCAGCCTCGCCGATCTCCTCGACGAAACTCTCATCTCCGACGAGCTCGCCTACGATGCGGGCACTGACCACCTCGCCAACCTTCTCGGCCAGCTCCATGTCTCCAGCGAGCCCGCTGCGGACCTGGAGTCGGTTGGCTCCACCGACCCGATGCCTGTCGACTCCGACACGGCCTCCTACGACACCTTCCCCACCAACGTCACGATCTACAACGACCCGCTTCCTCGAGCCGACGGCTATGATGCTGTCACCACCGAAGTGATGGTTGTCGGCCACGGCGGCCCGGCCGACGAGAGCGCCCACGACGCCTCGCACGCGGCGGCCCACAACTTGTCCGCTCCCCTCTCGGCTAATGCCGACGACGAAGCACTGGAGGCACGCCGCCTCGCCCTCCTCGCAGAGGGCCGGAGGCTGGCTTCCGTAAGACGCCTCACTGAGGCCTATCAGCGCGAAGCTGACCGCGCCGCCTTCGGCACGCCGGCCCCGGGCGGGCCAAGCCGGGCCGGCCTTGTCAAGCAACGCGGCGCTGTCATCACCGACACGCTGGGAGTCGACCGCCCGGTCTATGCCACTCCGCTTGAGAACTTGCGTGCCGCCCAGGCGGCCGTAGACAAGCTGGACGGCCTGGAGGCCGAAGACCTCCCCCACATGACCCGACGCATCCAGCAATTGATTGACGCAGCCGCGCAGCGACACGAAGCCGACGCCCGCGCAGAAAGCCCTCCCCCGTGCCGAGAACACGGCGCGACGTCCCGGACGCCGACTACGAGCAACACCCGCGCGCGACGCGAGAAGGAGCCGGCTGCCAGCCGCAGCCGGACCTGGATCTCCATCGAGCGAGACGCGGACAGTCATCCCCGAGCCATGGAATGGCGGGGCGACCCGCCTCCGCCTCCGCCCCGTGGAGAGAGATATCTCGCCCCGCCGCCAGTGGCGCACCCGACTCTCAGCGGCCGGCTAGGCCGCCGCGAAGGAGTCGGCGAGAATGACGCCCGCCATCGGATCGACCGCCTGGCGCGATCCCTGGCGTTGGAAGAAGAAGATGATGTCGGCCCGCCTTGTTTCGGCCCCCGCATCCGCGACGAGCCCTTTCCCAAAGGGTTCTCGCTCCCAAGAGACACGCCCAAGTACAACGGCTCCGTGAAGCCGGAAGATTGGTTGATCGACTACTCCACGGCGGTTAGCATAGCCAACGGCAACCGGCGCGTTGCCGTGAAGTACGTGCCCCTCATGTTGCAAGGCACGGCGTGGACCTGGCTCAACAGCCTCAAGCCGCGTAGCATCAACAGCTGGCTAGATTTCACAGAAGCCTTCATCCGCAACTTCACCAGCACCTACAAGCGGGCTCCCAAGCCCAGACAGCTCTCCTTGTGCGTACAAGGCCCCGCCGAGTCCACTCGCGATTACCTCACGCGTTGGGCCGAGCTCCGCAATTCTTGCGAGGGGGTGCACGAGGTGCAAGACATAGAATACTTCACGGCCGGATGCCGAGAAGGCACCCTCCTCAAGCACAAGCTCCTCTGCGACGAGCCGACTACCCTCGACGAGCTTCTGGACATAGCGGACAAGTACGCTACCGCCGACTCCTCGATGAAGACCAAGCTTCGGGTAGACGCGTCCGGGAAAGTACTTAACCCGGCGCCCAAGACGCCGGCTGGGGATTCCGGCCGACGCCCCCACTCGAACGACCACAAGCGCAAGGGCCCCGCGCCGCCTCCCGCCAGTCGGCAGGTGGCCATAGTTGAAGACGTTGGCAGCCGGCTTTCTCCTACGAGCAAACTCTCGACGCCCCGTGCAAGTTCCACAGCGGCGCGAAGCCGTCCAACCACACAACCCGGAAGTGCCATTGGCTCACCCGAATCTTCGAAGGCGAGGGGCTCACGCCGCCTCCGCCTACCGGCCCGCCGCCTCCGCCTCCGCCACCTCCGGCAGCTCGGCCCACGGTCGGAGCCGTGCATGACGAGTTCCCTGACGAGAAAGCAACCTACATCATCTTTACAAGCCAGCCCGAAGACCGGCGCAGCAAACGCCGAGAGCACCAGGAAGTCAGCGTGGTCGCTGCCAACCCTGCCGGACACATGCATTGGTCAGAAAAGCCCATCAGCTGGAGCCGGGCCGACCATCCAGAGGTGATGCCGTCTCCCGGCTCTTATGCTTTTGTCCTGGAAGCCACCCTTGCAACGGACAGACGCGCCGCCCGCTTCTCCCGTGTGTTGATAGACGGCGGGAGCAGCATCAACATCCTGTACCGTGACACCCTGGAGAAGCTAAACGTCAAGACGAAGCAGCTCATGCCTACTCGGACAGTGTTTCATGGCATCGTACCCGGCCTGTCCTGCGCCCCCATTAGCAAGATCAAGATTGATGTACTTTTTGGGGACAAGGAGCATTTCCGCCGGGAAGCGATCTGGTTTGAAGTGGTGGACCTGGAAAGCCCTTACCATGCGTTGCTTGGCCGACCTGCCTTGGCTAAATTCATGGCAGTTCCCCACTATGCATACCTCAAGATGAAAATACCAAGCACCAAAGGCGTCATCACTATAGCCGGTGATTACAAGAAGTCCTCCGAGTGCGCAGCAGCCAGCAGCCGGCTGGCCGAGTCCCTTGTGATTGTCGAAGAAAAGAAGATGTTGGACCGAGTCGTGGCCATAGCCGGCAAGCAGTCGGCCGTGTCCCCCGACCCCAAGGAGCATGACGCTCAAGGATCTTTCCAGCCGGCCAAGGAGACGAAGAAGATACCTCTTGACCCCGAGCATCCAGAGAGGTTTGCCGTCATCGGGGCAAACCTGAACAGCAAATAGGAAGGCGAGCTCGCCGATTTCCTCCGTGAGAATCGGGACATCTTCGCATGGTCCCCCAAGGACATGCCGGGTGTTCCGAGGAAATTTGCCGAGCACAAACTACACGTTCGAGAAGACGCAAAGCCAGTCAAACAACCCCTTCGCCGACTGTCGGAGGAGAAACGCAGAATTGTAGGAGAGGAGATAGCCCGGCTCTTGGCGGCCGACTTCATCATGAAAGTTTTCTTTCCAGAGTGGCTCGCCAACCCGGTCCTCGTACTGAAGAAGAATAACAAGTGGCACATGTGTATAGACTACACGAGCCTCAACAAGGCCTGCCCCAAAGATCCCTTTGCTCTGCCAAGGATTGACCAAGTGATAGACTCCACAGCCGGATGCGAGCTGTTGAGTTTCTTGGATGCTTACTCCGGATATCACTAGATAAAGCTGGTTCCGGACGACCGCCTGAAGACCGCCTTCATCACGCCATTTGGAGCCTTCTGCTACCTGACTATGACATTCGGCTTGAGAAATGCCGGTGCCACTTTTCAGCATTGCATGCAGAAGTGCCTCCTCAAGCAGCTCGGCAGGAACGCTCACGTTTACGTGGACGACATCGTGGTGAAGACGGAGAAGCGCGGCACCTTGCTGGGAGACCTCAAGGAAACGTTTGAGAACCTACGCTGGTACCAAATCAAGCTTAACCCTGAGAAATGCGTGTTCGGAGTGCCAGCCGGCCAGCTCCTAGGCTTCCTGGTCTCCGAACGCGGCATCGAATGCAACCCGGTGAAGATCAAGGCCATCGAGAGAATGGCGATCCCCACCAAGCTTCGAGACATTCAGAAGTTCACCGGGTGCTTGGCCTCCTTGAACCGCTTCATCAGCCGGCTCGGAGAGAAAGCTCTCCCCCTCTACCGCCTCATGAAGAAGAGCACTCACTTCGAGTGGAACGACCAAGCCGACCAAGCTTTTCACGAGCTGAAGAAGATGCTGGCCACGCCGCCCGTTCTGGCGGCGCCGACTGAGAAAGAGCCCATGCTCCTCTACATCGCCGCAACCAGCCGGGTGGTCAGCACCGTCATCGTAGTCCAGCGCCCAGAAGAAGGCCGAGCCCAGCCGGTCCAGAGGCCGGTGTATTATTTGAGCAAGGTGCTGTCCGCCTCAAAGCAGAACTACCCGCACTACCAGAACATGTGTTACGGCGTGTACTTCACCGCCAAGAAGCTGAAGCCCTACTTTCAAGAGCATCCCGTCACGGTCGTATGCACCGCCCCGCTAGCCGAGATCATAGGCAGCCGGGACGCATCCGGCCGGGTGGCGAAATGGGCCATCGAGCTGGCCCCGTACACGATCTTCTACCAGCCCCGCACTGCCATCAAGTCCCAAGCACTGGCCGACTTCCTCGTCGACTGGGCCGAGACCCAGTACCTGCCGCCGGCCCCCGACTCCACCCATTGGCGCATGCACTTCGACGGGTCCAAGATGCGCACCGGCTTGGGAGCCGGCGTCGTCCTTACCTCTCCGAAAGACGACAAGCTCAGATACACGGTGCAGATCCACTTTGCCGCCTCCAACAATGTGGCTGAGTACGAGGCGCTCATACACGGGCTCCGGCTTGCCAAAGAACTTGGCATTCGCCGGATCCTATGTTATGGTGACTCGGACCTGGTGGTCCAGCAATCATCCGGCAACTGGGACGCCAAGGACGCGAATATGGCGAGCTACCGCTTCCTGGTCCAACAACTCAGCGGATACTTTGAAGGATGCGAGTTCCTCCACGTACCGCGAGCCGACAACGAGCCAGCCGATGCCCTGGCTCGAATAGGCTCCACTCGGCAAGCAATTCCAATCGGCGTCGCTCTACAACGCCTCCTCAAGCCATCTATCAAGCCGTCTCCAGAGTCCGATTCCATCTTCGTTCCGCTTGACCCCGATGCGGCCGGGTCCGGCTCGAAGAACCAAGTAGGCGACCCCAAGACTCCTGTAGCCGGCTCGGGGACTTCGGCAGCCGGCTCGGGGACTGCCGCACCCGGCTCGGGGACTGCGGTAGCCGGCCCGAGGACTGCACCAGCACAATAGCCGGCGGCCGACTCCAGCACCTCACCACCCAGCCCGCCCACCCTGGTGGCAGTAGCCACATTGGTAGTAGAAGAAGTCGCGGCTCCATCATGGGCTCAGTCCATCCTCAACTTCCTAGTAAACCAAGACCTGCCGGCTAACGAAACAGAAGCAAGACAAGTCCAACATCGAGCCGGAGCATACACAATCGTCAACAGAGAGCTCGTCAAGCACAGTGTCACTGGAGTCCTTCAATGGTGCGTCGAGCAAGAGAAAGGCATTGCGATCCTCAGAGACATTCACCAAGGAGAATGCGGCCACCATGCGACCTCAAGATCACTTGTCGCCAAAGCCTTCCGCCATGGTTTCTTCTGGCCGACTGCTTTGGATGATGCCAAAGAATTAGTTAAACATTGCAAGGGGTGCCAACTCTTCAGCTCCAAGCAACACATGCCGGCCTCGGCACTCAAGACCATTCCCCTCACTTGGCCCTTTGCCGTTTGGGGACTGGACATGGTGGGCCCATTCAAGACGGCGCGTGGCGGCATGACGCATTTGCTCGTCGCCGTGGACAAATTCACCAAGTGGATTGAGGCAAAGCCGATCAAGAAGCTGAATGGGCCGACTGCTGTGACGTTCATCGCAGACATAACAACTCGGTACGGCGTGCCACACAGCATCATCACCGACAATGGCACGAATTTTGCCAAAGGAGCCTTGGCACGTTTCTTCGCAGCCCAAGGTATCCGACTAGACTTAGCATCCGTCACCCACCCGCAGTCAAACGGCCAGGTCGAGCGAGCCAACGGCCTCATCCTCTCCGGCATCAAGCCCCGACTGGTCGTACCTCTGGAGCGCTCAGCCGGCTGTTGGCTCGATGAGCTGCCGGCTGTCCTCTGGAGTCTGCGCACTACACCAAACAAGTCAACCGGCTTCACTCCTTTCTTCCTTGTATATGGTGCCGAGGCGGTCATCCCAACTGACATCGAGTTCGACTCGCCTCGAGTAACCATGTACACGGAAGCAGAGGCCAAGGAAGCACGAGAAGACGGCGTCGACCTGTTGGAAGAAAGCCGGCTGTTAGCCCTCAGCCGGTCTGCCATCTACCAGCAGGGTTTGCGCCGCTACCACAGCCGGAAGGTCAGGCCAAGATCTTTCCAAGAGGGCGATCTTGTGCTCCGGCTGATCCAGCGAACAGCCGGCCAGCACAAGCTCTCAGCCCCTTGGGAAGGCCCCTTCGTCATCAGCAGAGCTCTAGGCAACGACTCCTACTACCTGATCGATGCACAGAAGCCGAAGGCACGCAAGAGAGACGACTCCGGCAAAGAGTCGGAACGACCATGGAATGCCAACCTCCTTCGAAGGTTTTACAGTTAAAAAGCAGTATGTATCACGCTAACTTTTGTATTAAGTACAAGACAATAGGCCCCCCGAGGAGGGCTCGGGGACTGCCATCCCTTATTTATGAATGAAAAGTATCATGCTTATGACCTTGTCATTTCATTTACATGTTTCGTCCGGCACCGGGTTCGACTAGTCGGCTCGGGGACTGGCCGACTGGAGTTATATTAGAAGTCCTACCCGCAGTCAGACAAGTAGTGTGCCGGCTCCCAAGCCTTCTCTTGCCAAAAGTCGCAGTTCGAAGAACCGGCTGTCCGGCTGGCAAGAGTTAAAGGCAGAAATGGGCGCCCACACGAAAAACGGCTAGGGACTAACGGACTAATATAACAAAAACCGGTTTTTCTCACACCGCCGACTGGCTACCAGAGTAGTCGGCCGGCCGGTTTCCATTCACTTCACTTCAATCCAAGAAAGCTCAAGTACTTGCCTCCCCAAAAAGGGAAGGCGGCAAAGGAAAAGGCCTAAGGATAAAAAAAACATACGCGAATGGAAACCAAACATGCACATAACAATATTTACATAAAAAGACCTCCGAGAGGCCAGCATTCAACATAGTTTGGATACACCCCCAGTGGGTGGAACTGCGAAACTTAATGAAGATTGTTCAAAAGACAACAAGCAGGAAAGATAAAGATGGCAGGTCAAGCCGGCGGAGCGACTGACGAGCCGGGATGGTTGGCGGAGACGGTCGTGCCGGCTAAGGGAGCGGCCGGCTGACGAACTTCGGCTTGGTCGCCGCCTCCCGCAGAGGGCGCGCTTCCACGCGCCTCGTTGCTGGAGGCACGGTCGGCCTGAGGACGGCCGGTTGTTCCACCAGTCGGCTCGACGTTTTCGCCGTCCTCCTCTTCGTCATCCTCGCCCTCGTCGCTGGAGGCAATCTCCTCCGCCGAGTCCTCGCCCACCGCCGGGTTCAGCCCGAACCACTCCTCCGGCTGAGCAACACCGTCATCATCGATTTTGGGTGCGAAAACGCTGATGTCGGTGCACTCGGCGATCGTCGAAGCTCGCTGGGCGATAGCCAGCCTCACCTCCTCCAGCTCCGCATCGGCCTCCATCCGCCAAGTGCGCAGCTGGTCCAGGCTCAGCCCTGGGTACCAAGCCCGAACGAACTCCAACGCCCGCCCGGCTCCGAGGCGGGCCGCCGACGCTTTCCAAGCCTCAAAGCGACCGACGGCGACTTCCAACCAGTCGGCAGTCCGGCTTGGGGTGCGGGGGATCGTCTCGCCGGGCCAGAGGGCGGCCAACACTTGCGCCCCGGCACGTTGGAGCCGGCGAAGCATCCGATGAGCCGACTGCAACCGCGCCTGGACAGCCAAGAGCTGCTCCTCAAGCGTCCGGTTCGCATCCGGCGCGATGTTGGCCCCCGCCTGACGATGCGCCTCGCGATGGGCCTCAATGCTTTGGGCGGCGAAGGCGGAGTAGCCCGGGAAGTAGTCTGTAAAAAACAACAAGCAGCAGCTCAAGATAAGCCAAAAACCCAGGCGGCAAGGGGCAGGGGAGGGCCGAGGAAGGCGGCTTACCATCGATCAAATCCTCGATCCGGCCGAAGCCTTCATCCAGGGCTCGCCGGGTTTCAGCCCAGCTCGCTGCCTCAGTCTCATACTCCGCCTTCAGGGCGGCTTCGCTATCCCGCGCCGCCTGCAGGGCCGCCCCGTGGCTCTTCTCCTGGTCGGCCAGCTTCTTGGCCAGGCGATCATGTTCCTGGACCAAGGCGGCGTACTCAGCGTCCTTGGTATGAAGGGCGGCTTTCGCTTCGCCGAGCTCCTTCCTCAAGTCGGCGTTGGCCCCTGAAGATAAAGAAAAACAAAAACCAATAAGGAAAGAGTCGTCAAGAAATATCCGACCCGACTGCGCAGCAGTCGGCCCGAATCTCGGGGACTACACCCAGTGGGTGCGCTGACGCGCCCCCACAGGAGACAGACAAGATCGAATACTTACTTCGGCTGTCGGCCAGGTCGTCGGTCCTCCGGCTCAACTCCCGAGCCTGGGAGTTGAAGGCGGCAGCACGAAGGTTGTGATATTCCTGAAAGTTCAGAAAAAAGCAAAGTAAGGTAGCCATCGAGAAAGATCTGACCCGACTGCGCAGCAGTCGGCCCGAATCTCAGGGACTACACCCAGTGGGTGCGCTGACGCGCCCCCACGGAAGAAATTAAGAAAGCAAAGCAGTCAAGAACGAAGGACTCACCCGGATGGTGGCTCGCGTCGACAAGAACTCCTGGGTGAACTGTTGCAGCAGGGCGGCCTGAGCTTGCAGCCGGCTCTGGACCCCTTGAGCCGCCACATTCAGCTCGCCAGTCCCCCCGCTGGGAGTCCACTCGGACGTGGCAGTGCTGGCCGCCTCCAGATCTTCCGCCGACTGGCCTGCGCCCGCGACTCGGCGCAACTCCGGTGGAGCGGCGCCTCCCCCTGCGCGCCGGCTCGTCGCCGGCTGCACCTCGAGGCCGGCTCTGTTCTCCGGCTCACCTCCGGTCGGCCTCTCTGGCGCCGCTGACGATTGGCCGCCTCGGCCCGCTCCGGTTGGCGCTGCCGGCGGCGCTCTCCTCCCGAAGGCCACGGGGTCCTCCCCCCTCTCCATCAGCGGCGGGTCTTGGACGATCTCCTCCGCCAGGGGCAATGGGGTGTCGGGGGCTACGGCTTGGAGAGGAATGGCGAGCAGCGGAGGCTGGTTGCGCGAGCTTTCCGCCTCCGTCTCCGCGGTAGCCGCCTCCGTCTGGGCCTTGCCTGCCGCGTCGGCCTGATCCCTCGCCGCCTGGGCGGCCGCCTTCTCCGCTGCCTCGCGCTCCTCCCACGCTTTGCGGGCGTTCCGCTCTGTGGCCTCCCTAAGATCGGCGCGGGGGTCCACGCGGCGGGAGCTCGAAGACCCTCCAGCCGGCCCCACGACGGAGCCGCCCGGACCCCGCTCAAGGGAAAGCGGCGCCCTGTCCAGCAAGCGAGAAAAAGTTAAGAAGAATATTCGAAGAAAAAGAGAATGATGAAGGGCATGCGACCAGGCAACCGGCGACTTACGCTGAAACAGCCTGAGGCTGCTTCACCGCCTTGCGAAAGCGGGCCACCTTCGCGGCCGCCTCATCTCGTTTGGTCGCCGCGGTGGAGGGCTTGGACTTCTTCGGCCGACTGCCGAAGAGGCCTGAAGCGGCCCGGCGCTTCTGCGCACCGCCGGCGGCCGGTGCGATGGACGAGCCCGCGCCCTGATAGTCGGCCGCCGGCTGGCGACGCGGGGCGACTTCGGCTTCAACATCGTCCGGCCAGTCCTCGAAGCTCGCGGTGAACCTTGAGCCTCCGGGCTCGGCGTTGTCCCCCACGACGGCGTCTTCCATGGCGGCCGCCCCCAAGTCCGGGTCGTCAACGTCGTCCACCGTGCGGTCGGGGACATACTGGCGTTCAATCCCTGCCGCCCCGGCCAGCGGCACGAGAAGAGGGTTCTGCTCAAAAGAACCGACTGGTCAGAGGCCGGCCGTCATGAAGCCGGCTGACGACAAAAAGAAGATAGAGAGAGAAGCTTACCACGGGCGGAGGATTGGCATGAGAATACGGCGCCTTGCCGTATTGCCAGTTCCCGACGAGCTTGCAGTTGGCGATGTAATTAACCATGAGCGCCACCTCCGCGTGGGGCATTTCCCATGTGCTCAGCCGGCTTGGGTCGAAGCGGCCGCTCATCTGACACATCATATGGGGCCGGCTTTGGAGAGGAAGGATCCGGCGCTCCACGAAGGCGGCCACCAAGTCGGCCCCGCGCAGGCCTTCCGACTGGATCATCACCCGAAGCCGGGAGACGGCGGCGTTCCTGGCTGGAGACAGTGACCGGGACCGGAAACTCCACGAGGGCTGCCTCCCAGCCGGCGGGCCGGCTACGTAAGCCGGCAGGTTGATGTAGTCTCCTTGCTCGGCGACGTTCTTCACGTAGAAATATGATCTCTGCCAGACCTTCACCGACTGGATTAGGGGGATGGACGGGAACGGATTGTTCTCCCTCGCCCTCCTCATGGCGATGAAGGCCCCGCAGGGTGCGGGCACGCCGGCGACGACGGTGACGAGTTTGCTCTGGAAGAACTCTCCCAGAGCTCCAGCGTGGGGAGCAGCCCCAAGAAGCCTTCGTAGAGGAAGACGAAGGCCGACAGCAGCATCACCGCATTGGGCGTGAGGTGATGCGGCTGGAGGTTGTAGAACTCGAGGAAGGAGCGCAGAAATCCGCTCGCCGGAAGGCCGAAGCCGCGCAGGCAGTGCGAGCGGAAGACGACCCGCTCGCCCTCCTCCGGCGCCGGCGAGATCTCCGTCTCCGGCGCCAGGCGGACCTGCACGAGGTTGGCGCCGGGAAGGCGCCGAGTCTGGCCGAGGAACTCCACATGGTCTTCATGGACGTTGGAGCCGTCCCACGAGCTTGACAACGCCATGGGAGCGAGGCGATGTAGAGACGCGGCGGCGCTGAGACGGGAAGCTGCGACGGCAGCGAGAGGAAGAAACGAGGATTAGGAGGGGCGGAGCGGGAGAGAGCGTGCGAACCTCTGTCGCTCTCCCTCCTCCCCCTACTTATAGGCTAGCGTGGCGGAGCCGAGGAGGCGTGGCGTGGGGAAGCGTGGGGATCGATCGTGCCCACTCCCTACGTCCCGCGATCATTGAGCCTTAACGGCGAAACAAAACTGCCTCGAGAAGGCGAGCGGCCCCTGTGGGCCACGGAAGATCCGCGCCCGGACCAAGGCTCGCGAGTGGCGAGCCCGGGCCTGCGGCGGCGTCCCGTCGCGCGCGTGCGCTCGCAGGATCTCGCTGCCACGTGGCCACGGGAGGGCCCGTGGTCAGCACGCAGGTCCCCCCTCCTCCCGCCTACAAGACGCGGGGCTCTCTGAAGTCGGCATACGCCCGCAAAGCCGGCTCTTCAGGATGGGAAGCTGACCAAGCTTCTCGCTCCCCTGCTCGCCTCGGAGCTCGATCAGCTTCGGGGACTACTGTCGGAGTAAATAGGCATGGGTAGCCTAGCCGGCTTCCCCTAGCCCTTCTGAAAAATTACGAGCCCGTCCGGCTCTCAAGAATCCAAGACATGGAGCCGCCTTCCCCTTGCTGGTTGCCACCCAGGGCGGCTTCCGGAAGGCGGTCCGACTTTAGCCCTCATGAGAAGGCCGACTCCAAGAAGCCGGCCATGAGAAGGCCGACTCCAAGAAGCCGGCTCCCATAAAGCGGTCGAGACCGTACCCTCAAAGTTTGCACCCACCTAACGGCGGTGCAATGGGGCGTGGCTACAGTGAAGCCTGCCACCCCCGAATACCGGAGCACGCCTGGCACAGTGCGCCGTACGGGGTAGGCATGACCCATCCGGCGCGGCACTGTTGCCATGTTGACCTTGGCGTCACCCACGGCGGGCCGCCAGCGTGGCCCACGGACGGTGGGCCCCTTCGAGCAGAGAGACGCCCGAAGGCGGCCACGCCTCCAACCAGTCGGCCCAATACGGGGCCGGCTCCCTGCAGCCGGCTCGCTTCCCCCCTCGAAGGAGACGCCCCATTAAGGAGACAAGACGCGGTAAGGCTACAGCGATCGCCCGCCGGACGGTGGCACTGTAGCCACGCTTACCTCGACGAAACCCTCGTCATCAGGTTGAGGCAACAGTACCCAACCACCGACGAGACCCTTGGCAGTGGGGCCTGCCTGTTGCCAAGGAGTTGGCAGCCGGCGGGACCCACCGGCCGGCGGGCCCCAGCAGTCGGCGCAGAAGCCGGCAAGCGCAGTCACAGACGGCTGGGCCCCGCGCCCAGTCGGATTACCATTGTACCCCTGGGGTAGGCCTATATAAACCCCCCAGGGCACCCATGCAAAAGGTTCGACCCCCAGCTAGTTCTAGGCACCCCGCAAGGAGAAGAAGCAGGCTAGCCGTGCCCTTCTTCCTCCTCCCACCAAAACAGCTCGAGGAGCATTGTGTAGCTACTTGTTCATCTAGTGATCATGCGAAGACCCCGCAGAGCAGCAGTAGGGGTGTTATCTCCACGGAGAGCCCCGAAGCTGGGTAAGATTCGCCGGCGTGCATGTCTTCGCCTTATCCCGTTTCCAGGCACCGGCGATGTCTTACTGGCTCCTACAATGATAAGCCACCCGTTGGCATATGTCGCCCCTACCACCCGACAGTGATGACCAGTGAGCCATGTCACCAAGATGAGTAGTGCTAAAAAATGAAGTCGACCACTCAAGTATCCCTGTCTCCCTGAGCGCTTCTCAGCCGTTCGATGGGAGGCGTCTCCGTCCGCAACAGTCATCCCCGCGATTCGAGAACCGTCGGCGCGGGCCCCACACACTCCTCTCAACTCAAGCAACCCGAGAATGCCCGCCTCCTCCAGGCTCTGCGCTTACGCCACGTGCTCCCTCGCGGCCTCCCCCGTCCCCACCCCCCCTTCCCCACCCCTTCGCTGCCGCCGCCGCCGCCACCACCGCCGACTCGCCTCCTCCATGGGCCAGTCCGCGAGCTCGCCCTCGGGCAGCGGCCGCAGCCGCGGCGACTCTCGCTGGCCGGCGCTCCGGCTCGATCTAGGGTTGCCGCCCGGCCGCAAGCAGAGGCCGGCAGGCGAGAGGCTGAATTTGGGGGACCGGCTGCGCCGCGCGCTGTCGCGGCCGTCGCCCCGGAACACGGAGGTGGAGATTGAGGCCGAGGAGGAGGGGCGGGACGCTGGAAGCCGCGTGGAGGTGGAGGCCGGCGGCGCGGACGCCGATCACCTCGTCGTCATGGTTAACGGCCTCTACGGAAGGTGGGTGGAAGATACCCTCTCGCCTCTATTTTATTCGCGATGGCCACTAGTTTGTATAATAAGTTATTAACTGAGTTGTGGCTTTGAATAGTTCGGCGGATTGGAGGTTTGCAGCAGAGCAGTTCGTGAAGAGGCTGCCGGGGAAAGTCTATGTGCATCGTGAGTCTATACTAGTGGCCATCGATTTGCTTGCTATGGATATGCGCATTACCACGATTGACATATATGACTTCAAATTCTGTTGATTTGTCGAAATTTTGGGATGAATTGGACCTTTTTAGTTTGGAGCTAGAAAGGTAAGTAGGTGTTACTGTAAAATCATGGCTAAATTTTCCTATTCAGTTTACCTGTAAAGGCATGACCAGCAGCAAATGCACCAACACTTCGGAGTTCAGATGTTCCAGGACTTGCCTTCAGCTGAATGTTTGATTGTTGTTTTGAAAATATAGAAAGAAGTATTACACTGGTAGGACGTAACTGAGCACCCAGCCACTGCAGATATAACTGCAATTATCTCTTTCCGATTAATACCTTTAATAATAATATAATTTGCCCTTTCCCGTGTCAGCTATATGATTAATTGACCGTTGACATGTCTGCGTCATGATGCACACTACTTTCTGGTAGAACTTGATACACGTCTTATATAATTTATCTGAGCAGGTAGTGAGTGCAATCATTCAAAGTTAACATACGATGGAGTTGATATAATGGGCGAAAGACTGGCTGAAGAGGTATCATCATTATCGACTTTGGCAGTATTCTAGTAGTTCTAGTCACTGCTAAAATATGCATGGTGTACTTAGAAGGAGACGCAGAATGATGGAAATAACAGATCAAGCTGAATTTTTTTATCCAGGTACACCAAGTTGTCCAGAGAAAAAGAAATTTGCGGAAAATCTCTGTTGTTGCTCATTCACTTGGTGGATTGATTTCAAGATATGCAATTGGAAGACTCTATGAAGAATCAACAAGCGAAGAGCCATGCCTTAATATGGAGAAGCATTCTGACCAAGAAAGTATGTACAGAGGCGGTAAAATAGCTGGCTTAGAACCAATGAACTTTATTGCGTCAGCTACACCACACCTGGGCTCCAGGTGGAATAAACAAGTAAGATTCAGGGCTATCTTGTGCGTAGTACTGGGGTACTAATACCATTCTATCAGTGGGAGGCCAAATATACGTTTGCTAGTAAACTTATCAATCACCATACCTTCTTTCCAACACTTAGGCAGTGATTAGATTTTGCTTCTGGCATTTCTATCGGCTCTTCTGATATTATTTCTACAAGTCCAAGACTCTTGCATTTGTCATATCACCTTGCTATTTAAAATGGACAAATAGCTCATGAACACAAGTGCATGTTAAATCTCATTCTTGCTCCAATTAAACTGGAGCCTTGAACTAGTGAGTGTGGATCCACTTGGTAAGGAGCTAGAAGTATTATTTTCCTTGAACGAAGTAGCCTAATTTTCTAAATAAAGGCATCATTGCTCACTTATAATTCCTACAATACCCACTTATTGTTTATACTAAAAGAGTTCATTTCCCTGCCATAGACTGATGCTACATATCTTTTATGGTTTCCTCCTTCCAAAAAGTTTCTGCCACTCCGAGTTTAATGTTCCATTGTGTATTTGTGTTTGTCCCTGAACTCAATTGGGAACAAAATGTCTTAATAAGGACAGAAAATGGTATTCATATCTGACATTTTTGTTCTCCACAGCTGCCCTTCCTTTTTGGTGTTCCACTTTTGGAACAAACCGCTGCAGAAACTGCACATCTTATAGTTGGGAGAACGGGTAAACACTTGTTCCTCTCGGACAGGGACGATGGGAAGCCTCCACTTCTCGTGCGAATGGTTGAAGACGGCGATGATGGGAAATTCATGTACCAACTCATGATTTGCAGAAATTGATATTGATACTTTCCCACCTGTTTTGCTGCAATGTCACTTGCTTAGACCTTGTTATTATGCAGGTCAGCTTTGCGCTCTTTTAAGCGCCGTGTTGCGTATGCAAATATAACATATGACCGTATCCAATAGATGTTACAAACTAAACCTTTTATATAATTTATGTATTGTACTCCCTCCATTTCTGTATACAAGGCTACATATTTTTATGTCTAACTTTGACAAATAATTTTATCAACAAAAAGTGAGTTATATGCCACAAAAAGTATGTCATTGAATGCACATTTGAAAAAAAACTTTCTGATGATTTTTTTATTACATATAACCCATATTTTGTTGACCAAAATTATAAGTCAAAGTTTGACACAAAAAACGAAGTGACCTTGCATATAGAAATGGAGGGTGTAACAATTTTTGATTTGTTGTTTGAGAATCAAAACTCCTGATGCCAGTGCCCTTAACTTCGAAAAAGACATAGTTGGTTGGAGCACATCGTCGATTCGTCGTCAACATGAGTTACCGAAAGTAAGCGAGAACTTCACCTCTTTAATTTTTCAAGAAATATTACAATCTTTCTCTGTCCCTAAAATTTTAACCATCTGCCCTGACTCTTGTTGTAGCTTGAGTTAGAAGCAAATAATGAGAAGTACCCGCATGTTATCCATGTCGATACTGCTAACTCAGAGGGCACTCAGCAAGAGGATTCTGTAGACACTTCACTCACGGATAGCCCTGAAGGTAACAATCATTGCAATTTATGTGCTGTGGTGTTTTAAGCTTGGCTGTGTTCTTTTAATAAAGCTGGGATAGAGTTCCTGCAAAATTTGAGTGAATGCTTTAGATAAAGCTCCAAACCAAGAAGCTGTCGATTTTTAGAGGTTCTAAAACAGTAAAACCCACCTGCCATAAGTAGGTTCAGAACCTTAGAAATTCGAAAATACTGATCAGAGACTCGGAGTATGGCATGCACTGTATATACTGTCCTTTTTAATGATTTTCTGCTACTGGTTTTCCACTTTGACATTCAACATTATTATTGCAGAGGAGATGATCCGTGGCCTTACACAAGTGACCTGGGAACGGGTCGATGTATGCTTTCATGAGAGCCGGCTAAAATACAATGCGCATTACAATATCCAGGTAGGATTCAAGCCTTACTGTAGCTATGTACATCTTATTGCCCTCATGATAGTTGCGCTCGGTTTGACGGTTTAATTAATGTTGCATTTGCGTTCCAACAGAATTATTGTCTTTTGAACTAATTGGTACCTGTGGAATATGTGGGACGCCTTTTGCTGTTAGATATCATATATATAGTGGTGCATGGTTTGTGAATTCTACCTTTACAAATAGTGTCACTAAATTGCAAGAACCTTAAGACGTTCAACTGTGGACTGAACCCCGCAACCCCCACATGCAGGTCAGGACCCCAATGAACTTGGAGGGAGAAGATGTCATCTACCATATGATAGACAATTTTCTAGTCTAGGCTGTGGCCAGTGTCACCTATTATTTTCAATTGATTCTACTGGAAAACTAATTCATCTTCTATATGGCGGCATAACTACATTCAAGTTATAGATTATCAATTGATTTCCTGGCAGGCCAACATACATGTGGGAGCATACATACCAGCATGTGACCTCCTGAATTCATTGTCACTCCTATTGTAGACTTGAGTTGGGCCATAATACTGTAAATATTAGCCCAATGGTGTAAAGTAGTGCTGATTAGAAGCTTATATCTCCTGGAGATCTGGGTTGTACATTGGAATCTGTATATTGGGACAATGCTTGGTGCTAAAATGTTATGATATCTTCTGTTACTGGGTATGCAATTGCAGAGCATGTCCAGCTACTGAAGACCAACAGAGTCTTGTCTGCTGATAACGTCTGCTTTGTATCCGGAAAGGGAGGAGATGAGCAGAATCTGTGGCCATCCGCAAACTCAGCTGGAAATGGGAAACATTCCCTTTGTAAGAGCCGACCACATGCACTCAACAAGGCCATGCTTAATAATAGTCAATGGAGGTCAGAGAAGAGGAGCAGATTGCCTAAAACAGCTCCTCCCCTCCTGACCAACAGCTCCTCCCTTGGCAATCTTCCACGGCTCGAATGAAGTAACCTTGGGAGAGTTGCAGGAGAGCGTAGGCGTAGAGACATTAGGGAGGCGAGAGAGGAAGCTGGTCTGACCTGACCTGGCTGCGTGGGCGGGCGTGGCGGCGGGGATGGGCAAGTACGGCGACGGCGACGCCGGCGGCGGCGGGGGCAGCTACCCGCTGGTGGCGGTGTGCATCGACAAGGACAAGAACAGCCAGAACGCGCTCAAGTACGCGACGGAGACGCTGGTGCACCGGGGCCAGTCCCTGGTGCTGGTCCACGTCAACACCCGCGGCAGCTCCGGCGGCGTGGAGGACGCCGCCGGGTACAAGCAGCCGACGGACCCGCAGATGAAGGACCTCTTCCTCCCCTTCCGCTGCTTCTGCACCCGCAAGGACATCCAGTGCAAGGACGTGGTGCTGGACGACCACGACGTCGCCAAGTCCCTCGTCGAGTTCGCCGCCCACGCCGCCGTCGAGCGCCTCGTCCTCGGCGCCAACACCCGCAGCAGCTTCGTCCGCTTCAAGGCCGACGTCCCCAACAGCGTCTGCAAGACCGCCCCCGACTTCACCAGCGTCTACGTCGTCAACAAGGGCGGCAAGGTCACCTCCGTGCGCCAGGCCATCCGCCCCGCCCCCTCCGTCTCGCCGCTCCGCACCATGATCCAGGGCGGCGGCGGTGCCGCCAACGCCAAGCCGCCCGAGCCGCAGCAGCTGGCCGCGGCGCCCGCGGCCGCGCAGAAGTGGGCGGCGCCGACGCCTCCTCAGGCCACGCGAGCCGACTCCACCGTCACGCCCACGCTGCAGCCGCAAGAGAACTTCATCATGTAAGTTCTCTTTCTGTGCTCTGCTCGCTCGCTGGTTCATGCATGGACAGACGGACGGACGGACAGGTGGCTTGATCGATCATGGTTACGTACGTGGCAGGTCTCCGTTCTCGAGGGGCCCGACGACGACGTCAGCGAGGAAGTTCCCGGACTTCTCGCAGACGGAGTCGTCCGACATATCCTTCATCGGGGCCCCGACCCAGCGGCGGAGCGTGGACCGGAGCGGCGGAGCGTCGTACCCGCCGCGGCTGTCCACCGGGTCGGACACCTACGAGCACAACAGCTTCGAGGCGCCGCGCTCGGGGTGGGGTCTTGACACCTTCGGCAGCGAGAGCACCTCCAACTCCCATACCAGCGTCTCCTCCTCCCTCCCCGCGGTACCTCCATCATGCACGATCGACATGCATGCCTGCCATTAATCTTTCTTTGCTGCAAATCTCAATGCATGCATGGATGTACGTAGGAGGACATGGAGGCGGAGATGCGGCGGCTCCGGCTGGAGCTGAAGCAGACCATGGACATGTACAGCACGGCGTGCAAGGAGGCGCTCACCGCCAAGCAGAAGGCCACGGAGCTGCAGCGCTGGAAGGAGGAGGAGCAGCGGTCGCAGGACGGCCGGCTGACGGAGGAGACGGCGCTGGCGCTCATCGAGCAGGAGAAGGCCAAGGCGCGGGCGGCCATCGAGGCGGCCGAGGCGTCGCAGCGCCTGGCGGAGCTGGAGGCCCAGAAGCGGATCGCCGCGGAGAGGAGGGCGCTCAAGGACGGCGCCGGCGGCTCGTCGGCGAGGTACCGCCGGTACACCATCGAGGAGATCGAGATCGGCACCGACCACTTCGCCGACGGGCTCAAGGTGGGCGAAGGCGGCTACGGCCCGGTGTACAAGGGGCAGCTGGACCACACCCCCGTGGCCATCAAGGTGCTCCGGCCGGACGCCGCGCAGGGCAAGGCGCAGTTCCAGCAGGAGGTGGAGGTGCTCAGCTGCATCCGCCACCCCAACATGGTGCTCCTCCTCGGCGCCTGCCCGGAGTACGGCTGCCTGGTGTACGAGTACATGGCCATGGGCAGCCTGGACGACTGCCTCTTCCGGCGCGGCGGCGGCGGGCCGGTGCTCCCCTGGCAGCACCGGTTCCGCATCGCGGCCGAGATCGCCACGGCCCTGCTCTTCCTCCACCAGGCCAAGCCGGAGCCGCTGGTCCACCGCGACCTGAAGCCGGGCAACATCCTCCTGGACCGCAACTACGTGAGCAAGATCAGCGACGTGGGCCTCGCCCGGCTGGTGCCGCCGTCGGTGGCGGACACGGTGACGCAGTGCCACATGACGAGCGCGGCGGGCACCTTCTGCTACATCGACCCGGAGTACCAGCAGACGGGGATGCTGGGCGTCAAGTCGGACGTCTACTCGCTGGGCGTGATGCTGCTGCAGATCATCACGGCGCGGCCGCCCATGGGGCTGACGCACCACGTGGCGCGCGCGCTGGACCACGGCACCATCGCCGACCTGCTCGACCCGGCGGTGCACGACTGGCCGGTCGACGAGGCGCGGCGGTTCGCGGAGATGTCGCTGCGGTGCTGCGAGCTCCGGCGCAAGGACCGGCCCGACCTGGCCACGGGCGTGCTCCCGGAGCTCAACCGGCTGCGCGCGCTCGGCGAGGACAACATGCAGTTCTGCAACCCGATGATGGGCGGCGGCGGCGGCCTGCGGACCGGCATGACCAGCTCCGCCTACATGAGCAACTCCTCCATGTCGCAGTCACGGCAGCAGGGGCCCGTAAGAAAACCAGCACGATCGATCATCCACCATTTCTCATCCTCCTTGTTGCGCTACACTGACACGGGTAAATCATGTGCATGCATGCATGCAGGATGCGATGAGCGATCCGTTCGCGAGGTCGCAGTACGGCGGCGGGAGCACGAGAAGGCCCAACTACAACTGAGCAAAGTCGCGTCGTGATTGCTGCGCTGTGCTTCTCAAGTTCTCAGATCATTAGGCCCAAGAGCGGAGTGTTTCGAAGGTTCATCATTTGCAAGCAGACTGTAATTCTTCGCCCGTACCTAATACGTACTTGGTCGTGGTTTCTTAATGTCGTCGGTCGGTAGCCACCCGTCGTGCATGCGCTCCTTGTTGTAAATTTTGTAAAATGTACTGTACTATACTGGTGAAAGCAATCGTGTGTAAAACGTAGCGAAGATTTCTTGATCCAGCTCTTGTTTTAAACCACTGTTTCTTGCCCTGTGATTCTCTTACCGGACTTGTGGCGCAAACAGCGAACCTAACAGCATGCATGCATGACTCCTTCAGAAAAGAACAGTCGACTGCCACTCTGAAGTCTGAACTATACTGCAATCAATCTCAGAGAGTACAGAAGGATTGATTAGAGGATCTCCAACAGACCCCAAAACGCTCCACATGTCCGGGTGGACCCCTGGACACTGTTCGGATGAAATGACGCATCCCAACCGACCTTTATACACAGCCCATATGTCTCGGGTTGTTCGGCACCCCTTCAAACCTAGCCCATCCATATGGCAGATTTGGAGCTGCCCAGATGCGTTGACATGTCAGATCCAACATGTCAGACTTACCCTAAATCCTTCAAAATGTAGAGCGCATTGAAGAGGAGCTGCAAAATATACCTTATAGATTTATCAAGGAGCTGGGTATAATAGATTACGACCGCCTTTTCTCATCTAAACTATCCCAACTACAACGAAATATATGGAACTGTTTTGGTTTCGTTGAAGGAATGTGGATTTCAGGCAACAATAATATAGTACAATGGCCAGCAGAGGAATTCAGAAACTTGAATTGTCTTCAACGTCTAGACTTGTTTGGCTGTCCCAACTTAACCGGCTCACTTCCATCAACAGTATCTGTCGGCGTTCTAGGAACAGAGGTCCCCAGACTTGCCTGCCTGCGGCCTGCGGCGTGGCTCAAAGGAGGGCCCAGCACGGCCCATCTTCACCAACACAAATCCAATACCCTCGCGAGGGGCCAAGCCTCGCGAAGCGGACGACGCGAAACTTCCTCGGGCACGGCCTCGTCAGGCTGGCTCACGAGGAGGCGGAGAGATCAAGGCGGGGTACCTCACGAGGTGCCCATGACGCAAGCCATGACAACTCAGGGCGCCAGGCGGGTGCCAGCCCGCGCAGCGTCCTCCTTTCCTCTTTGGTGCAAAGGGGGCAAGCGCAGCCGCGGAGTACCGAGGCATCAGGCAAAGGTTACCATTTTGGTGCAACGAGACCAAGACCAGGAGGACTACGAGACGGAGGTCATCGTGGAGCCCAAGACGGCGTCATCACCAGAGCTTTGCGCAGGCGAAGACTACTTTTGTCAGGATAGTTGATACTTGCTGTCCCCCTTCAAATTAGCCCGCCATTGTTGGCTCCCTTCCCGCTCAATATTTGGGAAGAGGACCAGGGCCTCTATAAATAGGACTAGCCACCCACACAGCAAAGGGGGTTCCGGTTCGGTCGATCGAGAGAGAGAGAGAAAGGTGGCTGAACTCCTCCCAGCAGTTCATCGCCTCAGCCAAGAACAGACCCTCGCGAGGCTGTTCTTCCTTGTATTGTTCATCATCAGCCCAAGAGGCAATCCACGCACCACACACTAGAGTAGGGTATTACACCACAACGGTGGCCCGAACCAGTATAAACCTTGTGTCTCTTGTGTTGTTCTTTCCTTAGTTTTAGATCCTAACACGGCGGGGGGGGGGGTGCAGGAAGGTAGGAGGCGAAATCTCCGCGCGCACCCCAGTGTTCGAACCTCAAGGGTCTGCCGGAACCCGAAATCCGACATTTGGACAGAATTCGTCTTCCACCGCCCCGTTCTCCTCCGACCGTCATGCTCATGTCTGACGCCCGTCGGGCCCGCGCGGAGTGCCGGGCTGCCCTCGCTTCCCGCGTCACCCAGACGGCCCCTGTCAGTGGGCATCCACGCTGTTCCCCGTCACCTGCCGTCAACGCTGCCACCGGCTCGGCGGGGGACGAGCGGCAAGCATCGTCCCAGCACCCGTTCGTGCGGCAAGACGGCCGCACCGCAACTCCCTCGCTCGCCCCAGCTGGATCTTCGTCCCGCAGGCTCCGCACGCCTATGGAGGCTCGGGTTGCACTCATCGCGGCAAACGAGCTCCTGCGCTACCGTCCCGTCGCCGAGCTCAGCCGCGCTGCAGGGGGCTCATCCGCGCCGTCCGTTCCGCTGCACCGCACCCCGCCCCGCGCGGGCGAAGAGGCTCCGGCGGCGCCCCGGCCACCTCCTCCTCAAGAAGACGCCATGGCTCCAAGGCGCATGGCCCCTAGGCGGAACCCGCTCCGTCAGGTGCCAGCGCAGCAAGAACAGAGCTGCCAAGAAGTCCCTCGCCCTCCAGAAGCTGCCCGGACGCTCCTTGCTCCCGCACGTCGCGACCATCCCCCTGCTCCAGCGCGTGGGGACATGCAAGACCAGGCTCTCCGTCACCTAAGGCCTCCCGTGGCCACAGCAGGCTGCCGCGCCTACACCACCGAACTACGCAGCATCGCGTGGCCCGGCAAGTTCAAACCAGACCTGCCTCCTCGCTACGACGACACGGCCGACCCTGCGGAATTCCTCCAGCTCTACAAGCTGGGCATCGAAGCTGCCAATGGAGACGAGAAGGTCATGGCGAACTGGTTTCCCATGGCGCTCAAGGACGGGGCCCGCACCTGGCTCATGAACCTGACTCCAGGCACAATCTCCTCCTGGGAATAGATGCGCACCCGCTTCATCGCCAACTTCCAAGGTACTCACGACCGGCCCCCCGCCGTGAGCGACATGCGCCGCATCAAGCAACAACCCGGGGAGACCCTGCAGAAGTACATCCAGCGCTTCAACAACGCACGCCTCAAGATCCCCAAGGTGACTGAGGAGGCCATCATCTCAGCTTTCTCCGACGGTGTGTGCGACGTCAAGATGAAGGAGGAGCTGGCGATGCATGAAGACCTGTGCACTTCCTTGGAGCTGTTTAACTTGGCAAACAAGTGCGCCAGGGCTGAGGAGGGGCGTCTCTCCCTCCTCAAGCTGCCTGCCGCAGACCCAGAAGAGAAGAAGCTCAAGGCCAAGGATGTGAAGCGCAAGGGGGCTGCAGTGCTCGCGGCAGAACCAGACACCAAGCGGGGCAGAGATCAGCCCGAACCTCCCAAGGGCAGCCGGTACTGTGTGTACCACGACCTCCACACCCACAACACCAACGAATGCCAAGAACTACGAGCCGTGCGTGAAGGAAGGATCGGCCGTCGCCCCGACCGCGGTGACCGGGGCTACGGTCGAGGAGGAGGAAGAAACGCAGGACGCTGGGAAAACCGTGGGCCGCGCCAAGGGTGGCGCGACCAACCTCGCGAGGATCGCTGGCAAGACCCGCCTCGCGAGAGAGGATGGAGGGATCAGCCTCGCGAGGGAGACTGGAGGGATCAGCCTCGCGAGGATCGCCCGCAAGGCAACGCGGGTCTTCCACCGCTGCCGCCGCAGCCAAGGAGAAACGAGGACCGCCATCAGGACGAGGAGACTGGGGGCTTCCAGGAGCCGCGCACGATCGCCTGCATCCTGGGCGGAGCTCAAGCCCCAGCCTCTCAGCGCATCTTCAAGCAGTTCGCCTGCGAAGTGAACGCAGTACTCCCCCGACTCGAAGCCACACGCCCTCTCAAGTGGTCGGCGTGCGCCATCGCGTTCAGCTCAGCAGATCAGCTCAAGTGTGCGGCAACCGCCAGAGTCCTCCCGATGCTTTGTTCCCCAATCATCAGCAACGTGGTGGTCACCAAGACCCTCATCGATGGCGGGGCAGGGCTCAACGTCCTGTCCGTGGAGACGTTCAACAACCTCCAAGTTCCCTACAGCCAGCTTCAGCCAACCAAGCCCTTCTCCAGCATCACTGACGGCTCCACGGTCCCGATTGGGCAGGTCCGCCTCCCTGTCACCTTCGGGGCACGCGACAACTACCGCACCGAGCTCATCGACTTCGACGTCGCTCACATTCGCCTGCCGTACAATGCCATTCTTGGGTACCCAGCGCTGGCCAAGTTCATAGCCGTAACTCACCACGGCTACAACATCCTCAAGATGCCAGGAAGCGGCGGAGTCATCACGGTGCCCTGTGAAGAGAAGGACGCGGTGTGTTCCCTGGAACGAGCCTTTCAGGCCGCTTCACTGGAAGACCCGGATCGCGGAAGCAGGAGGCTTCCCGAGGCCGCCCCCAAGAACAAGAAGACATCGTCCGGCTCGACCACTCAGGAGGCAGGCCCCTCTGTGTTGGAAATATGCCCTAGAGGCAATAATAAAAGTATTATTATTATATTTCTTTGTTCATGATAATTGTCTTCATTCATGCTATAATTGTATTATCCGGAAATCGTAATACACGTGTGAATACATAGACCATAATATGTCCCTAGTAAGCCTCTAGTTGACTAGCTCGTTGATCAACAGATAGTCATGGTTTCCTGGCTATGGACATTGGATGTCATTGATAACGGGATCACATCATTAGGATAATGGTGTGATGGACAAGACCCAATCCTAAGCATAGCATGAGATCATGTAGTTCGTTTGCTAGAGCTTTTCCAATGTCAAGTATCTTTTCCTTTGACCATGAGATCGTGTAACTCCCGGATACCGTAGGAGTGCTTTGGGTGTACCAAACGTCACAACGTAACTGGGTGACTATAAAGGTGCACTACAGGTATCTCCGAAAGTGTCTGTTGGGTTGACACGGATCGAGACTGGGATTTGTCACTCCGTATGACGGAGAGGTATCACTGGGCCCACTCGGTAATGCATCATCATAATGAGCGCAAAGTGACCAAGTGTCTGGTCACGGGATCATGCATTACGGTACGAGTAAAGTGACTTGCCGGTAACGAGATTGAACAAGGTATTGGGATACCGACGATCGAATCTCGGGCAAGTAACATATCGATTGACAAAGAGAATTGCATACGGGGTTGATTGAATCCTCGACATCGTGGTTCATCCGATGAGATCATCGTGGAGCATGTGGGAGCCAACATGGGTATCCAGATCCCGCTGTTGGTTATTGACCGGAGAGTCGTCTCGGTCATGTCTGCATGTCTCCCGAACCCGTAGGGTCTACACACTTAAGGTTCGGTGACGCTAGGGTTGTGAAGATATGTATATGCTGTAACCCGAATGTTGTTCGGAGTCCCGGATGAGATCCCGGACGTCACGAGGAGTTCCGGAATGGTCCGGAGGTAAAGAATTATATATAGGAAGTGCTATTTCAGCCATCGGGACAAGTTTCGGGGTCACCGGTATTGTACCGGGACCACCGGAAGGGTCCACCGGGTGGGGCCACCTATCCCGGAGGGCCCCATGGGCTGAAGTGGGAAGGGACCCAGCCCAAAGTGGGCTGGGGCGCCACTCCCCTAAGGGCCCATGCGCCTAGGGTTGGGGGAAACCCTAAAGGGGGGCGCCCCCTTGCTTGGGGGGCAAGCCCCCCACCCCTTGGCCGCCGCCCCCTAGGAGATTGGATCTCCTAGGGCTGGCGCCCCCCCTCCTAGGCACCCCTATATATAGTGGGGGAGAGGGAGGACTTCAGACCTCAGCCTTTGGCGCCTCCCTCTCCCCTGTTACATCTCTCTCTCGTAGTATAGGCGAAGCCCTGCTACTGTGACGCCCTGCATCCACCACCACGCCGTCGTGCTGCTGGATCTTCATCAACTTCTCCTTTCCCCTTGCTGGATCAAGAAGAAGGAGACGTTACGTTGACCGTACGTGTGTTGAACGCGGAGGTGCCGTCCGTTCGGTGCTAGGATCTCCGGTGATTTGGATCACGTCGTGTTCGACTACATCATCCCCGTTCTTTGAACGCTTCCGCTCGCGATCTACAAAGGTATGTAGATGCATCCGATTACTCGTTGCTAGATGAACTCATAGATGGATCTTGGTGAAGCCGTAGAAATTTTTTTGTTTTCTGCAACGTTCCCCAACACTCTGGGCCCGCGCCTGCCCAGGGGGAGCCTCCCTCCTCGCATAGGAAAGCGCGTCCGGCGCCCTCCTCAGGCAGGGCTCGGGGCTCTCCCCTGGAGGGCCACCGACCTAGCCAGGGTCACGAGGGAGGCGCTTGGGCACCACATGGAGGCGTGTTTTGAAGCACGTTTCCCTCAAGAAGGAGCAAGGCAAGAAGATCCAGACCCACAGGAGTTTGTCAGCAAGGCCATTCAAGGGCTACAGGAGTCAAGAGTCATGAGAGGCGCCCGCCGCCTACCAGCAGTGGCCCCCCATCCAGGCGAGGATGGTGGGCTGCGCGTCTGCATCGACCTACCAGGGCTCAACCGAGTCGTCTCTCTGGAGCGCCTCTGGCCCTCGCGAGTAGGGCGCTGCAGAGGTCCACCCCACAGCTATGTTCGCATGCCTTACGGCTTGCCGAACACGGCTGACGCGTACCAGCGCCTCATGAGGGGCATCACGGAGGCACAAGAGGCCAGGCAGTCTGCAGCCCTAGCAGAGATGGAGATGGCCCGCGAGGAGTCGCCAGCACCTCCGGAGCCTCCCGAGGCCCCTGGGCCTGGGGGCTCGTGAGGATCGGCTCCCGCAGCCCCCCGAGCCCGCTACACCAACACTCCTTCGTCCTCAACATCATCAGGTGACATCTTTCAAGTTTTACTTCCAGCTGGGAGCGCCCCCAGGGCTGCATTATCCCCAGGCCGCGTGGGTCCGTCCCTGCGGCGTGTATCCCTTTATTCCATGTTGTTAGCTTACCTTGTTGGGGGCGTCCCTCGGGCTGCATGATCCCCAAGCCGCTCGGGCCAGGCCTAGTGGCATGTATCTCATTTGCGTTTATTTTCGATCATGCGTTAGACCCACCATGCTTGATTATTCGATGTCGGTCCACGGCACCTCTTCTCCTCCATGCCGACCACTTGCACGTTAAAGGGGGGGCACCTGAGCATCGCGACTCAGGGCTTTTACTGGCTCTCCAGCCCTCACCCTCTGCCCTTGTCCATGGCATCGCGACCTGGCATACCAGCGACGGCTGAGACCAGCTCGAGGGTCGGGACCCGAGGACGTAGAGTGCCGACATCTAACCAAATTTGCAGGGACACATCACAAGATAAGGCCCAGTGCCAGGCGCAACCCGCCTAGAGGTATGGCCCCGTGAGTCCCGCGCTGGCTCACGGGTGCCCAGATACACCTCGCCAGGCCCTACCGTGCCAGCCACGTGTCAGGGCGGGGCTGTACACGCCCCGGGGGCTCCTCCCGAAGGGGGGCCCCCTCCCACGTACCAGTGGAAGCACCATGCTCCGCACTGGCTGATGACACTGCCGAGGAGCGGCTATGCCCGTACACATACGGTAGCACTATGCTCCGCGCTGGTGATAAACAACTGAGGGTGGTCCCCGGGCCGCATCAACCTCAGGGAGCCCAGAGCTCAGTGTCTAGCCTCATCGTAACGCCTCCCCTCGGGAGTGCCGCGCGAGGGGGCTGGGCACGGGGGCTGCGCCTGGGTCACACCCGGACGCACGCCGCCCGGCCAGGTCCCCCCGAGCCTGGTTCGTCGCGCGTCTCTCCCCGAGCGGAGCCAAGGTACGAAGGCCGTTTGAGCGTCAAGGGGGACTCCTGAGCATCGCGACTCAGGAGCCTAACTGGTCACGTAGCCCCTCACTCCGTGGCCCCGTCCTGGTTTCCGGTCGGGACCATCGCTGGGTGAGGCACGCGTGCGGCCGAGCTCTGCAGACATAGAACGGTGGATCCACCCGCATCACACCTCCCTACTTGCTGTTCGTGCGCCAAGGGGGACTCCTGAGATCGCGATTCAGGAGCCTAACTTGTCACGTAGCCCCTCACTCCTTGGTCCCGTCCTGATTTTCGGTCGGGACTATTGCTGGGTGAGGTACGCGTGGGGCCGGGCTCTGCCGGCGTAGAACGTAAGCAAGTAGGAAGGAAAAGCGCTAATTTCAAGGAATCCAAAAGCAAATATTACAGTCCACACTGTTATTTCAATGCCAAACGCAAGTTTAAACGCCTCCCCGAGGCATGATACGTGTGCAGGAATTAAAAGCAGGACAGGAGCCACGACGGAGTCACTTGGCGGCGGGGGAGCAGCGCGGAGCGGGTTCGCCTCACGGAGTAGCGGGGTCGGCAGCGCCTTGCTCCGGCTTGGTGCTGAAGGCCCGGAACTTCCCCAGCAGAGCCTCCGCGCGACCCTTCACGGCCTCGGCAGCGGCAGCGGCACGCTCACCGCTCACTGGCTCCAGCAGGCTGTCGAGGTCGACACCGGGATCGCGAAGGTAGATGTGGGTGAGGACCCGCATCAGTGCTGCAGAAGACAGGACACGCGCCTCGGCCTCGGCCGTGGGGCCAAGGCCAAGGGCGACATCTTCAAGAGCGTGAACCAGGAAGGGAAGCAGCTTGGCGGGGCCGTCCTCGGCGCCGGCCAGCGGGCTCTCCAGGCCGCTGTCATAAAGCGTCCTCGGCGAGGAGCGAGCCTTCGCCTCCAACTCCGTGAAGGCCGCGCGGTCCTCGGCAAGAACCAGGGCCTTGCCGTTCAGCTCGGCCTTCCTCGCCCCCAACTCCTGCTCCAGCACGCCTAGGCGGTCATGGCGCTTCCTGAGCTTGGCCTCCCGGCCCTCGACGGCTGCCTCGCGAGCCTTCACGCCTTCTTCCTGCTCTTGGCAAAGGTGGACCTCTTCCGCGAGCCGATCCCGCATGCCTTGCAGCTCGTCCTCCAGCGCCTTGCAGCGACCGCGGACGTCGACCACCTCCCCCAAGGCTGCATCACGGGCAGCCTTCGCCTCCAGGACGGCCTGCTTCCCCTCGACGCATGTCGTCGAGGCCTGGACCAGCGCCGCCCGAATCAAGGCGTCGGAGCGAACCCATTCAGAAGCTGGCTCCAAACGCCCGGCCACCAAGCAGGGGTCGGCGCCAAGAAGATCCTGCCGCAGTCGGTCCAGCTCAGCAACAGCACGATCCAAAACGGCAGAAGGAGCCGGAGAGACAGTGGCCGGTGGAGTAGGAGGAGAAGGCGGCAGCGCAGCCGCAGCATCCTGAGGCGGAGTCTGCCGCGCCCCGACAGCTGTAGTGGCGGCGACAGGCAAGAGAACCTCGGGAGCCACTTGGGCTATGGGGGCTGAGCTCGCCCCAGCCGGCTCAGCCAGACCTCGCGAGGACGACCGGGCAGGAGAAGCATGTGCGTCGCGGTCACCTTCCTTCGCGGGCAGAAGCGCCGCCACAGATGGAACCTCGGGAGCTCCCTTCGGCTTCTTTGCTGCGGGCGCCAACCTATCCAAAGATGCAGACGTCAAGCCTTAGAAGCAGAGCAAGAGATAAAGACAAGAATCGAATGCTTACGGGTCGTCGCCAGTGAGCTCAAGCGGCCTCCGGCCAAATTTGAAGCCTGAAAGTCGGCTGGAAGGGTCGACCTCGGGAAGCTTGGAGGCAGAAGGTGCGTCTGCGGTTCGCCCCGGGGCCGGGGGAGACCCACGGGAGATCAGCCAGGTCCTATCCTTCTTCGGGATCGGGGGCGAGCTCCCGCCGTCCTGCTCGTCGTCGTCTATGTCGTCATCCTCGTCGTCATCATTCGGAGAGAGGCGGAGAACGCGGGACCTGCGCCGGGGGAGGGGAGCCCTCGACTCTCCGTCAGTCGCCTCGGAGTTAGGCCCCTTTCCGCGCTCCTCTCCCTCTTCCTCTTCGCTGGAGTCACCGGAGGGCACGTCCACCGGTTCCTCGGGAGCTTCCAGGGGCACTGGCCCATCCCCGTTAAAGACGGGCATGGACTTCACCACCTGCTCCCAGTCGTTGCGGAGGAACAAGGGCGTAGGAGCGCCCTCCAGCCTCGCCACATTGCCCCCGACTAGAGATTGGAGAACCGCAGCAAGGTCTCCGGCGGCCAAGGCCGCGGGGTTCGGACGGGGCCTCCACATTGGAAGCGAGTACTGCCGAAGCGGAGCCAGCCGGTGCTCCAGGAACTCCCTCAGCAGCGACGCGCCGGTCAGCTTCGCCGCCGCCATGTCGGCCGGCCTCAGATCCGCGTCCATCTTCTCCAACACCATCTTCGCGCGGGGATCCGTGAGCTCCGCTCGACCCCAGTCGCTGGAGCTCATGGGCTGCTCCGTGGGCAAGATCAGCCGAGGGTGGATGCGCCCAACATCCACCAAGATCCACTTACTCCTGAAGCCCTCAATCCTCTTCCCAGAGTTCGAGATGGCAATGGCGCCGCCGGACGCGACGAAGCTCGCGCACGCGGAAGCGGTCCCACGAGAGGTCCGGAAGTAGAAGTAGTGGCGCAGCAAGGCCACTGAGGGCTGCACCCCAACATGTGCTTCGCAATAATAAGCAAAGATTGCCAGGAGAAGGACGGAGTTGGGATGAAGATGCAGAGCCTGTAGCTTGTAATGGCGGAGGACAGAGAAGAAGAACTCGGAGAAGGGAGGCACCAGGCCAGCAACAATGGCACTTACGAAGAGCGGATAGAAGGTACTCCCTTGACCTTCAGGGGTGGCGGAGCCGGCCTTGAACACCTTCTTCCCGTCGATGCCCCACGCCGTCGCCATCCGGCGCAACCGGGCCAGGCCCGTCTCCGACACGTTCGGCGAGTCCAGGGCAGACGAGTACCAAGCTGCGACCGGGGGCTGACGAGGCGCCATGGCTCCCTAGGCCGCGCGGTCAGAGCAGATCTAGAAATCTCGGAGGAAGGAAGGAGAGGCGCAAGAAAGGGGATCTGAGCAGCAGCCGGAGAAAGCAAGAAGCAGGGCCTAGGCGGATGCCACTCCTTTATCAACTCGCGCGGTTACTGAGCCGCCCACGTCCAGTCAACCGCCACGCGGCACCCAAGGCCGCAGGCTGTTAGGGCCCGCGGCGCTTCGCTCTTGCCCTTCCGCCTCCCTGCACGGCCAAGTCCGGGCGCGCCTTGGGCCCGGGGGCTACTGTCGGCGTTCTGGGAACGGGGGTCCCCAGACTTGCCTGCCTGCGGCCTGCGGCGTGGCTCAAAGGGGGCCCAGCACGGCCCATCTTCACCAACACAAACCCAAGACCCTCGCGAGGGGCCAAGCCTCGCGAGGCGGACGACGCGAAGCTTCCTCGGGCACGGCCTCGTCAGGCTGGCTCACAAGGAGGCGGAGAGATCAAGGCGGGGTACCTCACGAGGTGCCCATGACGCAAGCCATGACAACTCAGGGCGCCAGGCGGGTGCCAGCCCGCGCAGCGTCCTCCTTTCCTCTTTGGTGCAAAGGGGGCAAGCGCAGCCGCGGAGTACCGAGGCATCAGGCAAAGGTTGCCATTTTGGTGCAACGAGACCAAGACCAGGAGGACTACGAGACGGAGGTCATCGTGGAGCCCAAGACGGCGTCATCACCAGAGCTTTGCGCAGGCGAAGACTACTTTTGTCAGGATAGTTGATACTTGCTGTCCCCCTTCAAATTAGCCCGCCATTGTTGGCTCCCTTCCCGCTCAATATTTGGGAAGAGGACCAGGGCCTCTATAAATAGGACTAGCCACCCACACAGCAAAGGGGGTTCCGGTTCGGTCGATCGAGAGAGAGAGAAAGGTGGCTGAACTCCTCCCAGCAGTTCATCGCCTCAGCCAAGAACAGACCCTCGCGAGGCTGTTCTTTCTTGTATTGTTCATCATCATCAGCACAAGAGGCAATCCACGCACCACACACTGGAGTAGGGTATTACACCACAACGGTGGCCCGAACCAATATAAACCTTGTGTCTCTTGTTTTGTTCTTTCCTTAGTTTTAGATCCTAACACGGCGGAGGGGTGCAGAAAGATAGGAGGCGAAATCTCCGCACGCACCCCAGTGTTCGAACCTTAAGGGTCTGCCGGAATCCGAAATCCAACAGTATCTGATGACAAAAATGTCCTACTTCCTTGACTCCAGGATTTTCAAACTGTAGAATGTGAAAATTTGGTGGACGTTCCAAAGCTGCCTGCATGTCTTGAGAAATTGCACATCATTGCTTGTCCAAAGCTGATGTCCATGCCAGCAAATCTTGGAGACATAAAAAATTTGAGAAAACTCGAGGTATTTGAGTGCGAGGCACTGATGACATTTCCAGATGGAATGTATGGAGTGCCTGCACTCAAGAAGCTGTGCATAGAGCGTTGCCCAAGGGTAGAGACACTACCGGAGGGACTCCTGCAGCAGCTCCCAGCCCTGGTGAAGCTATGTATCCGTGACTGCTCCAACTTGGAGGGAGCCTTCTCAAGAGGAGACGCTTACTGGAATCTGGTTGAAGGAATTCCACAGAGATCAATTGGCTGAGCCCATGCGCTGAATGTGCTTAGGTTGCCTTCAATTGGGATACTTGTGACTCTGCTTATGTATGCCAGCCTCGTGGAGTTGTGTGTTCCAACGAGGTACATATACCCTCATCTATTTACCTTGGTTCTCATTCTTTGAAATTATACCTTGGTCCACAACTTTCCACAACACTTTGTAACTCAACCTCTAATTGTTCATGGAATGCTCCATCGATCGGTCTGTTAATTATATGTTGAGTACAACCAACCTAGAGTTGATGTCTTTGTACAGTCAAAACTCAAAAGCACTTGTATCTGCTATCACGTTCAGATTATATGTTGAGTAAAACATTCTGAAGAGTCTTCATGACTTTTTCAGGTATCTGCTATCATGTCCTAATGAATCGCATTGGGTACGAATACTGCAGTTGTACCTGTACATGCATCACAACAGTAAAGGAAAGCCATTTCTTGTACAAATCCCTCTGTTCCTAAATATAAGACCTTTTAGAGATTTTACTATAGACTACATATATGTAGTCTTATATTTAGGAATAGAGGGAATACTTGCCGGTACGCACACGCCATGGCGCATGCATTGCCTTAGTATGATACTGTATACGTTACGTACATACTTTTGATTCAAGAATACCAGATTGCTAGTATGCAGATCTGCAAACGCATCTGTTAGGTTCTGCCATGGATAGATTAGATTTTCTTAGCAAACTATGGTCATAGCTTTATGGACTGAAATGAGTCAATATATATTGCACAATGTTCAAATAATAACTGTAACTGCTTCAAATAATTCATTGACTGGGATTTCCTTTAGCTCACCAAATTGCTAGTTCCCAATCAAGTATGTCGTTCTCGTCGGACAGAAGAGGAGTTTTTTGTAAATACAATATCTGCTTACTTAAATAATGAATCTTTGCACTTACTTATGGCAGAGATGCATACATGTCTTCCAGAGTTATGCATAACTTCACCTTCAGATCAATTAGATCGTATTCATTTTTCCTTTGTTTGTCTTCATATGTTCCTTTAAATCTGTCATCTCAACAAAAGTTCACACGCGACAGACCAACTTGATCGACCACTCATTTTTTGTGCTTAACCTACATAATATACATGGCCATGGTTTTTTGAAACCCTTTTTTTACTACTGCGACACTAGAACCTCTGCATTATATATTAGTGGTACAGTAAGTATGTACTTAAAAAAAATCAACAAGAGGTGTACTGCTTCCACCGTTAAAAAAATTTGTCCCCCTCTTGCAGCAATGACAATCCACACATTTCCGACCTGGCACTGCCGAATTGATCATGATGTGCGTGTAGGATGTCGTTGTAAACCCTGTGTGTAAAGCGTGGTGCGCACTACTCTACACTACGTTGCTACGTTGTCTTGATTCAGCTGTCTGTAGATGACCCTGACGCTTGTGCTGACTGCTTCTTCCACAAGTTCCCTGCTGCTGCTGCTGTTCATGATTTTTGCCGCGTGGTTACAAGTGCTGTTGCGCAAAAAAGGGAATAGATGAGTATTCCCCGTCCTCTCGTTCAGACTTCAGAGAAGCAGAGCCGCCTGCCTGTCTTCTGAAACTCTGAAGTGCTAGTATGCTGGAGTACTTAACAAAAAAACTACCATAATTCGTGAAACTGTGCCTACAAACTATCACTTTACGAATTTGTGCGAAAAACTACTATTTTCTCATTAATCTTTGACTAAAAACTACCATTTAGACGAGTAGGAGGAGCAAGGGGCAAACCTGGGCATCAAATTCAGACCTTTATCTCTCTACTACTATAGTACACAATTTTTTGAATTTGAATCTACCTTTTTCTTGCATGTTTTGTCCACCAAATTACACAATGGATTCATTTGTAGCCGTCCACTTTATCAGATCGAACGGCCCACATTACCCGGATTCGCCACCCACCTATTCCCGCCAAAGGCTGAGAACTCAGACGCCTCTTCTGGAAAACTCTACAACCCACTCTCGCCTCCAGCAAATCGATTCCCGCCAAGGCTCCAGCAAATCAATTCCCCGCCAAGGCGCAACCTCGCTGACTTCACCACCACATCCATATGCTCTGTATGAAATTTCTCTAGCGTGTACGTCACACACCGCGATCTCCGTCAGCTCATACCCGCCGTCCACGCCCCCAGTTCCTTCCAATCACGTCAACATCCAGATTGCAGCTCCGCCATCGTCTCCTTGCAAGCTTTGTCTTGGTTCGAATTTTCTTGCTGCCTGTTGAGTCCAGGTTCATGAGAGCTGGACATCCTACTACAACCAGCTGACCATAGTGCCACCGACGGATTGACCACAAGTGAGCTATTCCTTCTCTAGGTGGCCCATCCTAATCTGTTCCTTTGGAATTCTGTGATGATTCTTTTGCGTGCGAATGTTACGCAAGTGATCCTTCTTGCTATCAATTATATGAAATACATATTCACTGGTCTGACTGTAGCTGTTGATTTTTCTGCTTTTCTTGCACGCAAGGTGTTTGTGCTTTTGTCCAAGCAGCTATCTGTTGGTAGACTATAAAAGGCAGTGCTATTCTGAACATAAAGCACATGTTCATTCTGTTCATGTCTCATATCCGTTTGCAAATTTGAGTATGCTTTAATTATTTTTCTCGGATTTGGCAAGCTAAAAATGGTCTAATGCTTATATACTGTAGGTTGTGGCTGAAAATACCTGGCTTATAACAATCAAGAATCAAAGTAATAACAGCTAGCCGTCCAGTAAAACCCAATAGATGGAAGGCCGAGTTCCTTTCAGAGATATTACAAATGTTCACTCGACGACTTCACCAAAAGGGAATCGACGTACGTTTTGTTATTACCGATATCTTCTACTTATTATCCTTATTGATCGCTTGCCTTGATATACTGTGTGTTTTTGTTTGTTTTGTTTGGTGGGGAAATAGTAGCTGTGGTTGCAGAGCAGAATGATCCTTTAGCAGAAACCAAAAACGCTATGCAAATGAATTCTTCCCAGCGTAAGCTTTACCACGACCGGGATAGGTATTTGCAAATGACTCCATATCAGAGGGAAGCCTATCTGCAAAGGAATCGTGAGTATAAAAGAATGCGGCGTGAGTGCAGTGCAAGTTGTAACAACACACAACCAGCACCACAACAGAAAATTTTGAGAGCTACTAATAATAACCAATACATGACAGGTGACTGTTCTAATCAATAAAATATGCATTACAAATTTTATCAATGGCCGTTGAATGTTCGTTTATCTCATTATTTTTTATTATATGATGTATAATGATTGGGTAAACTGAACCTACATTACAGGAGAGGAAGTCATGGCCATTTCAAACTATGAGAGGCACGATTCAGTTTTTACTCAGCTAGGGTCTTCATCAAAAGGCAAGCAAGGTTGTATATATAATTAATTAAGAAATATCTACTGTAAAATTTTATTTATTATATTTCATTACACTGCCGTTGACTATTTTTCCTTGAAAACAGTGGCAGAAAATGGTGGTTCTGAGACAAGCCGTCCAAAAGCTGGAACTCGGTTCACTATCAGTCCATCTGGCATATATTTATCATCAATATCCTCGGAAGAACAAGCTGCAAAATATGGATTGAAAAATGTAGGTCAGCGTAAGCGGCAACATTGCACCAATGTGTACTCACAACTGTCACATGACCAGGAAGAAACACACGTACAAGAGATTTGTGGCCCTAATAAAAGAAAGAGGTCAGAAAAAGAAAGTTGTAGTACCGCATGGGATCCTGGTAGAAATACCAACAACTTGCATGAAGACATCATTTATGTGCCCCAGGATTATTTTCCTGTCGTTCATGGTAATTTTAGTCATAAAAAAACAATGATTCAATCTATATGCAGCACATAACAAGTATTTCATCTATTTACAACTAGATATAATTTGTCAACAGATTATCCGGCAAATACCAAAGACAACATTGAGTGCGATGAAGTGGACGATGAAAGTCTTATGTATAATGGACCAGGTAAGCATTGACTGGTACTTTGCTCAATCATTCATATTTATTTGTAATACTTTACTAAAATATTACTTTAAAAAAATACAGGTCTTGACTTTGAATCATATCAAGAACCAAAGCATGTTACAAAATGTATACAAGCAGACCCATATGATCGTATATATCATAATGTGCCCAGTGGTCATCATTTTCTAGAGCGAGTGCCCAACTGTAGACATTGTAATGCGAAAAGGTTCCAATATGAGACACCAACTTTTTGTTGCATGAATGGAAAGGTGAAGATAGTAACCCCAGTGGTTCCTGACGATTTGCATCAGTTGTACACGAGTCAGGATCCAAATGCAAAATACTTCCAAGATCATATACGGTACTTCAATTCTCATTTCTCTTTTACCTCTCTTGGTGTCATCTTGGACCAAAGGTTCTGCAATAGGAGGTCTGGAGTTTACACCTTTCGTGCACAGGGCCAAATTTATCACCGTATTGACCAGTTGGTTCCAAAAGAAGATGGCCCCAAGCATTTACAGTTATACTTCTATGACACGGATGCAGATTTGCAACAAAGATTTCTTCACTCGCCTAACTTAAACCAAATTCTCATCCGGAAGTTAGTAAATATACTTTCAAGTAACCCTTATGTACAAATATTTAGACACCTTGGTTCTATTCCAAACCTTGATGAATATATGATTGAGCTCAATACAGATATTGCCTTAGATCAGAGAGTATATAATGCTCCGACAACATCACAAGTAGCAGCAATCTGGGTCAAGGGAAATAATCCTCGAGGTCATTTTGACAGGAGTATCATGGTGTATGGTAAATCGGACAAACCACAATACATAAAAGCATATCATGGTTGCTATGATCCATTGTCATATCCGCTTTTTTTCCCGAAAGGGGAAGTTGGATGGAACTTGAATTTACCAAAAGTTGGTCCCCATGCTAGGAGGACGAGAAATGATCAAACAAATGCTCTCAATGAAGAAGGCAAGTTTTTTGCCAAGTATACTTTTTTATTACTTTGTTTCAGATTCATTTATCTAACCATAAATTGCCTTGCACGCAGGGATGGAAAAGAGCCCTGGTTCTTGTGTGTCACCAAGAGAATATTATTGTTATAAGTTATAAATTCGAGATGGAGATTTCAACGTCTTACTATTCGGAAGGGGATTAACTCAACAGTATATTGTTGATATGTACATCAAGATTGAATCAATAAGGTTGGCTTTCTATTTACAACCGTCAACTCAAGTTCTCATACGTGCAGATTTATATCAAGGATTGGTTGATAGCGTTGTAGCTGGTGAGACACGTGCATGCATGACAGGTAAGCGTATTGTGCTCCCCCCAAAATTTATTGGAGGACCAAGAGACATGCGTCGAAGGTATTTAGATGCAATGGCATTGGTCCAGCGGTTCGGGAAGCCAGACTTATTCATTAGAATGACTTGCAACCCGCAGTGGGAAGAGATAACTAGAGAGTTGGAACCAGGCCAATCACCACAAGATCGTCCAGATTTGGTAGCACGGGTCTTCAAGGCAAAGTTGGAGGATCTTAAAGATCTTTTATTCAAGAGAAAATTATTTGGTGAAGTCGTCGCACATGTTCATGTAATAGAATTTCAGAAGAGAGGCCTACCGCATGCACACTTCTTAATTATTCTGAAGTCAAATTGCAAGATTACTAATCCAGATCAATATGATGAGATAATATCAGCAGAGATCCCAGATAAAGACAAATACCCTGTATTGCATGCTTTAGTTATTAAGCACATGATGCACGGACCATGTGGAGTTCTCAACAGTAAGAATGCTTGCATGGAAAATGGAAATTGTAGATACCATTATCCGCGGACATTCTCAGATACAACATTACAGGGAAAGGACTCATATCCAATTTATAGACGGAGGGATGATGGTCGTCGAGTGCGCATTAGGGGTGCGGTGTTGGATAATAGATGGGTTGTTCCTTACAACCCATATCTACTTATGCGATACAATTGCCATATCAATATAGAAGTTTGCTCGAGCATTAAGGCTGTTAAATATTTATTTAAGTACATATACAAAGGTCATGATCGCGCCTCCTTTGTCATTGAGTCCAGAGGAGATAATGTTGTTATTGATGAGATTCGTGAATATAGGGATGCAAGGTTTATATCACCTCCAGAGGCAATATGGAGGATTTATTCTTTCAATCTAAGTGAGATGTCACCTCCAGTTTTGCAGTTGCAGGTCCATTTGCCAAATATGCATCTTGTGCATTATGAAGACTCTGATAATTTGGATAATGTTTTACGCAGAGAATCATCTTCAAAAACAATGCTTAGTGAGTATTTTAGAATGAATTCTGTTGACATTTACGCGAGGAATTTCTTGTATAAGGAGTTTCCGGAATATTTTGTGTGGGATAGCAGTTGCAAAAGTTGGAGACGTCGCAAGCAGAAACGAATTCAGATTGGGAGACTTGTGTCCGCGCACCCTGCTGAAGGAGAGCGTTATTACTTGAGGATTGATAGAGGCTAAGGTGTCCCAATGTTTCGATGAGATGGTGGCTATCGTTTTCTGTGGGAGTCGACCTTGACGATCCGACTACGAACGTGCGAGACGTCGCGCCTTAGCAATCGCTAAACCAACTTCCGAGGGTTATTGACCACGCCGGAGCACGATCAACCTGACCACGAGGGTCTGTTTCCTGCGAGCAAACGAAGAACAAGCAAGAAACTGATATTGCAATCTGGATATTGCGAATATAAGATGAAAGCTTTATTGATCAAGGTGGGGTTCTGTGACGTCTTGGTCTGGTCGTTGGACACAAACGAAGTACACGAAGTTGCAGCTATGGCGAACTTTTAATCTAAACAAAACCCAAAGTCTAAACGACGCCCTAAGGGCTGTATATATGGAGGAAGAGGGGGGAATTTCGTGGCCCTTGAGGGTGGGGTCCGAAACCAACCCTACTCTTGTTTCCCCACACATACGGACTCTAAAAATAGCCTATACTTAAGTATTTCGAAATTACATGGGCCTGGCCCATTAATAAGGTGACGCAGCACCTAGAATAGCCTATGGACGAATATTATGAAGTGGCATCTTGTATATTTCGTCCAAGGCTTCATGCACTCCTTATGGCGGCTTCAAAGTCCTGAAATCATCACTTGTAACTCCGTTCTTGATCCCCTTGCGCATGCCATCAACTCCATGCGTGTTCTTGCTCCAATGTTCATCCTTCTCCAAGCTAGGCCCTTCATTTGTAAGCAAAACAAATGTATCCAATTTAGGCGGCATCATAATCTCATGAACATTAGAATCATTACCAAGAAACGGAAGTACCTGGTAATTTAATTGGCGTGCGCGAGCTCTAGTAATTGGTCCAGTATATGTAACAGTAGGGGCTGTGGGTGTAACAATGGTATTGATGTCCTCATCAAGGATACTACTAAACCACGTCAGGGGAGCCAAATCATTTGAGGATCTACGAACTGTTGAAGGTACTATTTTCTCGACTTTTAGAGAGGCTGCACAGAGAAGGGGTTTCATTGAAGATGATCATAGTATTTCTGATTGTCTCAGCGATGCTGCGACATTTCAAATGCCCTCTGCACTTAGAAGACTTTTTGCAACAATTTTAGTTTTCTGTGAGGTAACAAATGTCCGTGAACTATGGGATAAGCATTTAGAAGCCATGTGTGATGATTTTCGAAGAGAAAATGTAAACGCTGAAGTAACTGAGCAGATGGTGCTTAAAGATCTTAGAAGTCTGTTATATTCAATGGGGAAGGACATAAATAACTTTGACTTGCCATGCTTATTGGATAGCAATGATTTAGAGAGCTTAAGTTGGAGAGAAGTATGTGATGAGATGTCTATTGAGGTTGAGCAGGAACACTTGGATTTGTATGACAAACTAAATAGTGAGCAGCGACTTGCTTTTGATGAGATAATGACTCATGTCTTGCACCAGAAGAGTATGGTTTTTTTCATAGATGGTCCGGGAGGTACAGGGAAAACATACCTTTATAAGGCTTTGCTCGCAAAGGTGCGGTCAATGGGACTAATAGCTATCGCAACAGCAACCTCAGGTATTGCTGCATCTATCATGCCTGGCGGTAGAACAGCTCATTCCAGATTCAAAATTCCAATTAATATTCAGGATGACAGCATGTGCAACTTCAGTAAACAAAGTGGAACTGCAGAATTACTTCGGAGGTCATCTTTAATAATTTGGGACGAAGTTGCTATGACAAAGCGTCAAGCTGTGGAAGCACTTGATAGATCTTTGCAAGATGTCACCGGTTGTGGATCACCATTTGGAGGGAAACTAGTAGTGTTTGGAGGTGATTTTAGACAGGTTCTTCCGGTGGTGAGGCATGGCACTAGAGCACAAATTACAGATGCTACACTAAAAAAGTCTTATCTTTGGCCAGACATAAGACATATCAAACTATGGCGCAATATGAGGGCATTGTTTGATCCATGGTTCTCTGATTTTCTCCTTAGAATTGGTAATGGTACAGAGGAATCAATTGGTCAAGAATACGTGCGCCTGCCTGAAGAAATTGTTATAGGTTACACAGATGAAAAGGCCTCTGTTGGTAAGTTAATTGATGATATCTTCCCTTTAATGGACAAAAATGGAAACTCGCCATCTTATATTAGTGCACGTGCCGTTCTTTCCACAAAGAATGAATATGTGGATGAGTTAAATGAAATGCTTATTGAGCGATTTCCTGGAGAAGAAAAGGTCTATTACAGTTTTGACTCGGTGGTTGATGATCCACATAATCACTATCAACCTGAGTTCCTAAATTCACTCACACCTAATGGCCTACCTCCGCATATTCTCAGATTGAAGATCAACTGCCCTGTTATTTTGATTCGCAATCTTGATCCTTCTAATGGTTTATGCAACGGTACAAGGCTTATTATTAAGGCATTTCAAGATAATGCTATTGATGCAGAAATTATTGGCGGACAATATGCTGGGAAGCAAGTGTTCCTTCCACGAATTCCTCTCTATCCTTCAGAGGATGATGTTCTCCCCTTCAAGTTTAAGAGAAAACAATTTCCAATTCGGCTTAGTTTTGCCATGACAATCAACAAAGCCCAGGGTCAAACCATCCCAAATGTTGGCATATATCTTCTTGAGCCGGTGTTTTCTCATGGACAACTCTATGTTGCTTTGTCTAGAGGCACATCAAGACAAACAACTAGAATACTTGCAAGGCCAAATAAGGAAATTGATCCATCAGGGAAAAGCACAAAAAATATTGTCTACAGGGATGTTTTGGTATAATCCATGTACATGTTGTGTACTGCAGTGTGATGTTTCTAATATGGTTGTATTCATGTAAATAGTACCCAGGAAAAATAATGTTAGATAGGGTTTCAGTCATTAGCTTGCCTTATGAAAATTGTAGGCCAAAAGATATGTTTACAGGGGTAATATTCTAGCATGTACAGTACTTAAATCTATAGATTTACCATTCTTCCTCAGTTAGCGTATAACAGAAATCCAACAACATAAGTGAGCACATATCATTTTTTATGATAGCCATTGGGCTTCACAAGTATATGCAAGAAACATACATTTTTCAGTTTTAACATACAACAGAAATATTAAGTCAACAGAAGTAGGCATAGGGCAGTTTCCTTTCTTTTCTGAATAATCATACAGAATCAGAGTTACAAAGTCATTACAAGCCAACTCAACAATGGAGGGATATGCCCCATCCATAGATTACTAAATAATAATAGCGGAGGAGCCGTGGAAGCGTGAAGTGTGCCGGCAGCCTGCCGGCGTGTGCTGTTTGAGGCCGTGGCTGCCGGATTCAGGCGCCACCATAGCTGCTGATGACGATTGGGCTGGGCGAGGTGAGCAGCCGAGCACGATTGCCGGATGTTCGGGTCGTGCGCTTCCCCGACACCCTCGCGGTCCTCGGGTCGGCGTTCGGCGGGTCGCGGGGCCAGAGACGGGAGGAGGGGCGGCGGCACGGTGCTGCTCCGGTCGACAGTTTATTTTGAGAAGATTTTTTTCTTTTTCTCTAAGGGAATTCCGCTCAACATAGGGGCAGGGAACTGACCTGTGTTGACCCAGTGGCAAGCTTCCAGGTCCATATAGCCGAGTGTTACGCTGTTGACCCAAAACCACATTTTTTAGCCTAAGGCAGGACGCAAAAAGGTCGGGGTAAAAAAGGTCGAGCGGCCTGTTAAAAAAACAGAAGGTCAATGAGCTGAACGGCCATTCTCATGAATTTTACGATGATATTTACCCATTTTTTTGTGAAGTCCTAAATATTGGAATTTTTGCAGCAGACCTGAAATATTGGATATGCATGGTAGAATGCATTATATTCCATCTACGTCCAAGTTATGTACAATGCATGCAGATGATTATTTTTTGAAGGTCGCCAAGAGGTTGCGAAGCTAAAACTCCATATAAAAAAGTGCTTCATTTTATTTAAAGTTTTCTTATCTGTATGAAAATTTTAGTTAACAACACACACGTGCAAAGCACGTGCCTTCGACTAGTATGTAGTATTCTGAAACTTACTGGCCGATAATTTAGTGGCATTTTGTCTTGTACATTTTTTTGCATGGTAATATGTGTCTCATTCGTATCACAAAGTACAAAGTACAAGTCGCGTAAAGACCGACATGACAAAACTGAAAGATAGTAGAACATCTCTGAGCTTGACACCAACGCCCGTCACACAGCAGCGCGCACATAAGAAGCATTAACACCAATGTGTTTGGTAAGCTCATGCTTCACGGGGTCCCGCGCAATACTGATAGCACCTGTGCTGTCTGACAGGAGAGTGGTAGGTGTAGTAATAGAAACACCAAAGTTCTCTAGTAACCATCGTAACCAAGTCACCTCAGCCGTCAGAAGAGCCATAGCTCGCAACTCGGCCTCTGCACTCGAACGAGAAACTGCGGTCTGTTTCTTCGTCTTCCAGGAAATGAGGGAACCACCAAGAAAGACACGGTAGGCAGAAAGTGAACGACGATCTGTAGGATCACTAGCCCACGTAGCATCCGAATAGGCCTGGAGCTGTAACGAGCTGGAACGGGGGAAAAAGAGACGATGAGAGATCGTGCCACGAAGATATCGTAGAACACGAAGAAGGTGACTATAGTGAACTGAAGTGGGAGCAGAAACAAACTGACTCAGAATATGGACAGGATAAGAGATATCGGGACGAGTGACAGCAAGATACACAAGACTCCCAACAAGATGACGATAACGTGTCGGATCAGACAAGGGCTCACCATCAGAAGCACGAAGGTGAACATTGAGCTCCATAGGAGTCTCAGGAGTGCGCTCATCACTAAGAGCTGCACGAGTAAGAAGGCCCTGGATATACTTTTCTTGGGAAATAAAAAAGGCAGTAGAGGTGGAGGAAAACCTCAATCCCAAGAAAGTAACGAAGAGGACCAAGATCAGACATAAGGAACTGCTCATTAAGACGTGCCTTAGCAAAGGCAATGTACTCAGAATCGTCGCCAGTGATGATCATGTCATCAACATATAGAAGAAGAAGAGTGCGACCATGAGCAGAAAGATGGACAAACAACGCTGGATCATGATCACTGGGTGAAAAACCAGCAGCAGTGACCACAGAGGCAAAACGCTCAAACCAAGCGCGAGGGGCTTGCTTAAGGCCATAGAGAGAGCGACGAAGACGACAAACCATGCCATCGGGAACTGAATACCCAGGTGGTGGATGCATATAAACCTCGTCATGCAACTCACCATTAAGAAAAGCATTTTTAACATCAAGTTGTGACACGGACCAGTGGCGAACAAAGGCCACGGCGAGAAGTGTGCGGACAGTGGTCATATGGGCCACAGGAGCAAATGTCTCATCATAATCACGACCATGCTCCTGCTGAAAGCCACGAGCCACAAGACGAGCTTTATAACGCTCGAGAGAACCATCAGAGCGAGTCTTAATCTTATAGACCCACTTACAAGTGATGGGACGAACACGGGGAGGAAGAGAAACCAGATCCCATGTGTTGTTGCGCTCAAGTGCGGCAATCTCCTCTGCCATCACAAACTGCCATTCGGGGTGAATAACAGCATCATGATAAGAGGTAGTCTCAAGTACAACTGAAAGGCCATATCGGCTAGGAGAATAAAGGTCAGGAGGAGGGCAAGGTCGAGCCCGAAGACCATAAGTCGGCTGGGACGAGGAAGACGGTGCACCAGAAGTAGATGGCACATTAGTAGATTCATCCATAACACGTCGACGACGGGTATAATGAAAAGGAAAAGTGGGATGAGAAGGAACCACCGGAGGTGATGGAGATGGAGAAGACATTGGTGATGAAGGTGGAGTGTCATGCAATAAGGAAGGAGAAGAAACAATAGGAGAAGATGGTGTCGGATCTGCAATAGTGGGACGAGAAGGAGGAGTAGGAATATGAGGCACAAAGGAAGATGTATCAGGAAACGTGAGAAAAGAGATATCCTCTACTGAAAAGGTCGAAGAGGATGGTCTTGGGTAGAATGGACGAGACTCATCAAAAGTCACATCCCTAGAAATACGCATCTGTCGACCGACGGGATCCCAACACCGATAACCCTTATGTTCATCACTATATCCCAAAAAAAACACACTCGACAGACTGAGCGGTTAGTTTGGTGCGTTCTCGGGGGGCAAGGAGAACATAACAAACACAACCAAACAACCGAAGAGCAGAATAATCAGGAGAATGATCAGAAAGACGCTCTAGAGGAATACCTCCCTGTAGAGCAGATGAGGGTTGAATGTTTATGAGATATGTGGCAGTGGAGACAGCCTCAGCCCGGAAATGAGGTGGAAGAGAGGCGGAAATCATCATCGCACGAGCTGTCTCAAGAAGGTGACGATGCTTGCGCTCAGCCACGCCATTCTGAGCGTGATCACCGGGACAAGAGAACTGAGGAAGAGTACCCTGCTCAGCAAGAAAACCACGCAACATTTTGGAGATATACTCACCAGCAGAATCAGCACGAAACACGCGAATAGGTGTAGAGAACTGAGTGTGTATTGATTACAGAAAGTTAAATGTTGCTACTATCGAGAATAAGTTCCCTATTCTTGTCATTGAGGACTTACTTGATGAACTGCATGGAGCAACTTACTTCACCAAGCTAGACCTGAGATCAGGCTATCACCAGGTCAGAATGAGTGAAGAAGATATACCAAAGACAGCTTTTAGAACATATTTTGGCCACTATGAGTTTCTGGTAATGCCCTTTGGCCTTGCTAATGCACCTGGGACGTTTCAAGCACTAATGAACATCATCTTTGGCCCTTATCTCACAAAGTTTGTCTTGGTTTTCTTTGACGACATATTAATCTTCAGTAAGTCACTTACTGAACACATAGCCCACTTGCAAATAGTGTCACAGTTACTCAAGGAACATCAACTCTTTGCAAAAATGTCAAAACGTGTGTTTGGAGTGCAACAAGTTGAGTATTTGGGCCACATCATCACTGGAGAGGGTGTTTCCACTGATCCAGCCAAGGTAGCAGCAGTTGCTGACTGGCCATTACCTACTACTCCAACACAACTTCGAGGATTTCTGGATTTATGTGGCTATTACAGAAGATTTGTCAAAAAAATTGGAACCATTGCCAGACCACTGCATGATGTACTAAGGAAAGACAGTTTCCAATGGACACAAACCCAAACCCAGGCATTTCAGGATTTAAAACAAGCAATGGTCAGTGCTCCAGTCCTTGCACTGCCCAACTTCTTTGAACCCTTTACATTGGAAACAGATGCTTCTGGAGTAGGATTGGGAGCAGTAATGATACAGCAAGGTAGGCCTCTAGCTTATTTCAGTTCCACTCTATGCCCTACCAATGCTGCACTGTCAACTTATGAAAAGGAAGCACTTGCAATCATTGCTGCCTTAAAGAGGTGGAGACATTACTTCCTGGGCAATGACCTCATAATCAAGACAGATCACCAGAGCTTGCAGTATATGACTGACCAGAAAGTCACCACTGGAATTCAACACAAGTTAATGCTTAAGTTGCTAGAGTTCAATTTCACTCTGCAGTACAAGAAAGGGAAAGAAAATATTGTTGCTGATGCTCTTTCCAGGAAGAACACCCTTATGGCCATGTCCGTGGTCACTCCCCAGTGGATATCAGCAGTAGAAGCTTCATACACTAATGACAGTACTTGCCAATCACTCATGGAAAAACTACTGTTGGCTCTTGATCACACCTTCCATCAGAACACTCTGCATTCAGGGGTCATAAGGCACAAAGGGAAGATTTATGTGGGTAAAGATCAAGTACTTAGGGACAAGCTACTTACTGCACTCCATGCTTCTGCATTAGGGGGCCATTCGGGCATAAAAGCAACTTATCATCGCATCAAACAGATTTTCTATTGGCCATGCCTTAAACAGGATGTGGATCAATTTGTAGCTGCATGCCCTGTTTGTCAGAAAAACAAAGGGGAAAACTGCTCATACCCAGGCTATCTTGACCCACTACAAATCCCTGATATGGTCTGGACTCATCTGAGCATGGATTTCATCGAGGGCTTGCCCAAATCCAATGGAAAAGATGTCATTATGGTTGTGGTGGACAGACTGTCCAAGTTTGCCCACTTTATTCCCCTTTCACACCCATTCACAGTTCACACAGTTGCTCAGGCCTTTGTGGATAATGTGCTGAAGTTGCACGGCCCTCCACTGGCAATAGTGTCTGATCGGGACCCTATCTTCACCAGTCAAATGTGGCAAGATATCTTCAAAGGAATGGGAACAGACTTGCGCTACAGTTCAGCATATCATCCTGAATCTGACGGCCAAACAGAGCGTGTCAACCAGTGCATCGAGAACTATCTGCGCTGCCTCACTTCTACAAAACCCAAGCAATGGGCCAAACACTTGTCTATGGCTGAATATTGGTATAACACGTCATATCATTCTTCTCTCAAGAAGACCCCATTTGAAGCTGCTTATGGATTTCCTCCGCCCAACATCTGTGAACACATCCTACCTGATAATATGGCAGAAGATGCTCAACAATTCTTCAACAACAGAGATGCTCTGCTCCAACATCTCAAGACAAACTTGTCTGCTGCTCAAGCCCGCATGAAGAAATACGCTGATCGCAAGCGTACTGAAAGAGTTTTGGAAGTTGGTGACATGGTGTACCTTAAAATGCAGCCCTATCGGCTCAATGCATTTGGGTTGCGTACACACATCAAACTGCAAAGCAAGTACTATGGGCCGTTTCGCATCATAGCAAAGGTGGGGCGCGTGGCTTACAAACTGCTTCTACCTGACAGCACCAGCATTCATCCAGTCTTCCATGTTAGCCAGCTCAAAAAGCATGTCGGACCAAAGGCAGTGCCCTGTTCTGATTTGCCGCTGGTACGAGAAGATGGTATGATTCAGACCGAGCCAGTGTGGGTCTTGGAAACACGTCAGGTTCCACGCAACAATTTGCCGGTGGTTCAATGGCTAGTTCAATGGGAAAACTTGCCACCTGATGAAGCTTCTTGGGAAGACGCGGCATTCATGAAGAAAACATTTCCTACATTCTTCAAGGCGACCATCGACCGTTGGTTCAATCGCTCATCTCCTTGAGGAAAAGTTCGTTTTTGGTGGGAGGCATTGTCAGGCCAGCATATTCAGTTACAAGTGTCCAGCACATTCAGTTAACGGACGGCCACGATCGATCTATCTAACGGCTCGCGAGGCTCGCCGATTCACTGTACCATTACCACTTTAACTGTAGCATTTCCTTTTTCCGTTCCTGTAGCTGTCACCCGTTGCCGGCTGGCTATAAAGCTATGCGGCCCCGTCTGTAATGGTCATGCGATTATTCTGTGAACTTTCACTATGATACAATCATACCTGTCATAGTAATACAAACCCTAGCGGGGCTACTTTCCCCTTTGCTTCTCCACAAGATCCACTGAAATTCGTTCGATTCCCATATCAGAATTCCTCTAGAGTGTGACAGCGTGCTCTCCGCCGGCTCCAGGATCAGGATCCCGACGGGGCCCGTCATCAACCCTATGATCCTCGAGTCGCGAAAGAAGTCGACGCTCATCCTCGAGTTCGTCCGGGGGCGCCAGGAGGCCGCGCGCGAGGAGCGCCGGACCAAGGGCTATGTCATGGGGTGGGTCACCGACGACGACGAGGAGGAGTAGTAGTAGCAGGAGCAAGGGGCAAACATGGGCATCACATTCCGCGTAGGATTTCAATGGCGGGTGTGCCTTGGTGGTACTGAAGAATCAGAACCTTATCTATGCTGCTGTCAAACCTCATTGGTGCTGTTGTACTAATTTGCATAGAGCAATGCTATAGGGACGACAAATTTTTCACCCCGACGTCAGGACGATGGATCAAACCATCCGTTAGATTGCATCTTTTCGCATGTCAACACCGTTTATATAATTTAAAAAAAGCCGGACGATTTCGTTCATCCGTGCACTGTCGTGTGCAGAGCAGTTACGGTTTGGATACTGAGCTCGCCTTCTAAAAAACGCAATACGGTATCTCAGATCGCGAGTTTACAAAATGCTTATGAATTGTAAAACATACCCTGCGGTAGCTCCGTGGCTTACTGTGGTGCCAAGTGTAATCTTGAGCGTATTTGGAGAGAAATTAACATTATGGAAGTTTTTTTTTTTGCGGGTGTACGTTATGGAAGTTAGCAGAGGTACCCACAGCACTGGCAAAATTCACGAGGTTGGTGTTGGAACAGTAATGTGAGTGGATGCTTGGCCGGATCCGACTCCTGAGCTGTCACGAACTGGCCGTACTCGTCTTCATCATCCGAATAATGAATGTGTTTGGAAGCTACTAGAGCGGCGTCGGCGCCTTGCTGAAGAACAGCTTGCACAGCCATGCGCATACGTTGCGGCGTGGGCAATGGCTGGTTAGAGGTGACCATATCATGTCTTATTTCCAGTGTGGCTAACGGAAGGAAACGAAGAGCGACAATAGTCGCTTTGGAACACGACGACCGTACGTGTGATCTATGGGCAATGAAGAGCTAAAGAGACACGTTACAGAGTATTGCATATTTTCTCGTTGGCAAAGAACCTGCGTCTTTGGCACATCTTCATGTCGACACGTGACGGGGTAAGAGCATCTACAGTCGGACGCCTTAAACCGGTTTTAAATGTCTAGACAGCCAGCCCGGTCACTGACTGATTACGTTTTTTTTACCCAGATGGACGCCTTGAACCGGTCTCAAATGTTCGGCGCCCCTCATATCCAGCCCAAACATAGGGTGGATATAGGAGCGCCTGGGCGTGCTCGGGCACGTCCGCAGCGTCGGCCCAGCCTACCCCGACCCCACTTTGTCTCCACAAATATCCCCAATCCGAAAACCCTAACTCACTCTCACTCTCGATCCGTCTCTTCTTCTTCCTTCGATTTCTCCTATTCGATCCACTCCGACCACTTCGACGACTCCAGTGACTGCGGCGAGCATGTTGAGCACTGGCAGCCGCCCCTTCTCCGACTCCGACGATGACCTAGCCCTCCGCACTGCCCTCAAGAGGTCCAAAGTGGACACAGGTGGTAGTTTCGGATCGGCCTCGCCTCTCTCCCGCCGTCGCGGCGAGGATGCCGGCGCTGGCTCCTTCCGGCCCACGCTTGGCTCAAGCGCCAGCAGGACCGCGCCATCCGGCGCCTCAAGGGCCTCATCATCGTCTTCTCCTCCGATGGTGACGGCTCCTTGTCCGACGACTCGGACGATCCTCCAGGAGCAGTCGATGGCTACAGCTGCGCCGACGACCCGAAGGAGAAGGAGCCGGTCCGAAAGTGGTGAAGATCCGCTTTTCTTCAACTTCAAAGTTAGGTTCTTGTTGTGGAACTAACCAACCAGGGTTCAAGTCCTAGAATTGGCTTTAGTGGTAGCATTTTTCTGGATTTACTTCAGCCCTTTCGGCAATGTGCTCTCAGTGGGAGGAGACGGTCTCGTCGACTACGAAGGCGTCTGTGGTGACTTCGACAATTTCAAGATGATATGTCGGTTCAATCTCTCGAAGGTGCTCATACTGGTGAGTGTATGTGTGTATATATGAGCGTCTGCGTCTGTACTGTGTTTGAAAAACATCTTAAACATGTACATGAGCATCTAAACATGCAAATTTGTGTTAACATGTGCTAACAAATCTTTACTTAACATGCAAAATTCTGTTACATGCTCATTCGGTTAGGCTATGCAAACATATCTTAACATCACAAGCACAAATTTAGTTAACTAAATTTAGTACACACATATCCGTAATCCGTCACAATAATATTTTCCACAAATTCCAACATAATCACTTCATTTTAACTCCTAACATGCCACGTTACGACAACGGTAGTACAAATTCCCGAAAACCGCACCTTTAACCGCATGTTGCGAGCGCAAATTTCCCAAAACCCCTCCCTTTAAAATTGTTGAAGATATACCGCATCAACAAACCATGGCATTTGCATCATCTACACCATGTAAACAATCAAGGACAAAGAAAAAGGCAAGTGTTGCGTCCTTAGAACAAGGATGATTATTTGGGGCAGCGGAAATAAGAGACCCACCGTAGATTGAAGGAGCCTCACTCTCCATCCGACTTGCGGCTCCACCATGCTTCGAGTCAACCAAGAAAATCCTCGTCAAAATTGTTGCCGCCAAGATCTTCTCGTGTCGTGGTGAAAACCCTAGCCTATCTACGTCGGCATCATCGATGGAAAATGTGGACGGGGGGGAGGGGGGGTTAAATGCAAAAATTCAATGAGAATGTGTCGGAAAATATCGCATGCTCGTACTTATGACCCCAATGAAACAAATGACTGCATAAAAGGAGTGAAATCGTGAGGCTCGCCGAGCCACGGTGGCTACCACTGAGTCGTACGGCGACACTTGGCCAAAATAACGAAACGCTGCCTGTGACCGGCATCTGCGTGATCGGAATAGCTTTATCCGCTCGAACATATCATTTCTTGAGTTCGGCGGCATTTATGCGCCGACCAGAAAATGCTAGTAATTTACATGGAGTCATCAACGTCCCTAAAATCCCCCTAGAACTTAGGCCCTGTTTGGTTCCAAATAAGTCATCAATTTATAAGTCGAAAAATGCAAAAAAGTGACTTATTTTGCCAAACGGACCCAACTTATAAGTCACCCCAACTTATAAGTCATAAGTTGCTTGACCCCAACTTAAAACTTATAAGTCACCCCCTTTTACGTGGGTCCCATCATCTTTACATTAAAAAACAAGGTGGGAAGGTGTGATCAGGTGACTTATAAGTCAGATGACAACCAAACAGGCATGACTTATAAGTCACTGATTTTAAATCACCTGACTTATAAGTCAGGTGACTTATTGAAATCAAACAGGCCCTTAGTACGAAGTTTCTCCAAAACTAGCCATGTTCCAACGCGAACATGGCCTATGTATGTGAATTGCGATCCTCCCACACCAAGCAAAGAGTGGGGCTGTTTGCTGAGGCAGCCACCATCGATCGATCTTCCAAAACCAAAAACCCCTGCTTTCCGTGTGCAATCTCTATCCGTCACTCTGTCCTGTCCTACACATGTGGGGATGGATGGATGGACGAACGGACGAGGCAACGAGATCAGAGGTGGGGTATGCGCCCCCGCCCGAAACCTTTGTTTACTGCAAAAGCGCACTGGCGCCCGCGCCCCTACCGTAGGACCAGTAGCCGGGTCCCCGCCCGCAGCGTCATCGCAATTCCCATGACGCATCACGCCGCACCAATGGCCGTGTCAGAAGGCAGGCGCATCATGCTGGCAGTCCTAGGCCTCCGGCGGCGATCGATGATGGACGGATCCGATCGGTGACGCCGGCGACGTGACCCCTCCTCACTGCTCACCCCTCCACGAAACGAAACTTCCAAACAGTGTCGTCCTACGTAGGAGTAGGTACCTAGCCGTAGCCAGGGACCTCTCTCCTCTCTCTCTCACACACGCGCCTTTCCCAGAAGAATCCACCAAGCTGCCAATGGTGAAACACGCCATTAATTTGCAGGAGCGAGGAATCTTCGTGCCGCCTGCGTGCCAGTGCACAATGCATGGCATGGCATGGCACGAGAAGAGGCGTGTCTCCACTTACTGCGGTTTGTGCAGCACGCAGCACACGACCATTTACTTGCAAAATATTCCCGGCCGGGCCTACCGGCCAGAGTCATGGGACACGTACGTACAGCGGGTACGTACGAGCGAGCACGAAAGAAAGCTCCACGCCGCGCCACATGGGCTGCCTCCGTGAATGGAGCTCTGGGCCGCGCCGCTCCTTTTGTGTGTGCCGCCCCTTTCCAAGGCCTACAAATCTATCCATTCCCATTCCCATTCCAAGCACGGGTCCCTCTCTCGTGCTCACTCTCGTGCGCTTCCTTTTACTCCCATGGCGAATTAGCACGGGGCCAAAAATGACCACCAGAATCCAAAGCCATCGGGTAGGGCCCGAAACAAAAGGGGAGAGAGGAGAGCGCAACGCGACTGACAAGCGAGGGAGGAAAAGGAAGGAAGCAACGGTGCCGGAATATTTGCGGATGGATGCGCCCATTATTGCTGCTGCTCCGATGTGCCTTGCATGATTGCGCCTACTCTCTCTACATACATAGACGGCCATTGCGATCGCTACTAGGAGCGCCCATCTTTTTCACGCGAATAAAGAGGATGCCCGATGCGATTCACCAAGAACACCAGAGGGAGAAGCAAGAGAGGGCTCCGATTAAAGTTGGCTGCTCTGGTCCCCCCGTTTCAAAAATTTGTTCCATTTTTATATTTTATATCCATGGTGGTGATCCGGCCGAATCCGCCTCGGCATCCAAGAAGCTTCTCCTGTCGTCATCTCATCGTCTCCCTACAATTCCTAGCAGATCAAATTCGGAACAAGAAATTGCATTTTTAACAGCCCATACTGTATCATCATCAGAATAATCATCAGAATCATCATCATCATCATCATCAGAATAATCATCATCATTTGGAGGGGACAACATTTAATTGACATTAACAGGAACTAAAGAAAAAGCTTGAGCTTAATTTCAGGAGCGACGGCAACAACAGAGGGATTGGATGGGTAAATTTGTGGTGGTGGCTTCACTACCCAAAATGGCTAAGAGGAGGAAAGATCGATCGCCCCTCCTCCTAGATCCCACGTCTCGCCACCGGCCACCGTCCACCCATGATCCCTCCGAATTTAACTTGGTTACGGCGGGGAGCCGTCAGCACGGCGGGGCGGCGAGGGCCTGCGGCTGCTGCGGCGGCGGCGAGGCGATGAACCGGTGCTGCAGCAGCTGCGCCGCGGACGGCCGCTTCGCCGGGTTTTTCTGGAGGCAGCAGCTGATGAAGCTCCGCAGCTCCGGGGACGCGGTGGGCGGCGCCGCCGGCGACTCGGAGTAGCAGATGGCGCACATGAGGGCCGCCCAGTCGCCCTGCTTCCCCAGGTTCTCCCCGAGCGGGAAGCGGCCCAGGTAGAACTCGAGGATGCTGAGGCCGAAGCTCCAGATGTCGCCGGCGTAGCCGTTGTAGTTGCCGTCGTTGAGGTCGGTGTTGATGCGCTCGGGGCTCATGTACGCGATGGTGCCCACGGAGGAGTTGCAGGGGTCCATGGTCTGGTTCAGGATGCGCCCCACCCCGAAGTCGGCGATCTTCACGCGCCGCCCGCAGTCGATGAGCAGGTTGGACGGCTTGATGTCGCGGTGCACGATGTGGCGCCGGTGGAGGTAGGCGATCCCCGACAGCACCTGCCGCGCCACGTCCGCGAGGAAGGACTCGGACGCGATGCGCCGGCCGTCCAGCGACCCGCCGTCCATGTACTCGAGCAGGATCTGCAGCTCGCCGGCCTGCTCGTACATGCCGTGGCAGCGCACGATGGACGGGTGCTCCGCCGTGCGCAGGATGGCGATCTCCCGCGTGATCTGCCGCCGGACCGCCTCGTCGTGGTGCCCGTAGAGCACCTTGAGCGCGTAGGCGCGGCCCGTGGGCGCGTGCCGCACCAGCCACACCGTCCCGCCGGCGCCGCTCCCGACGCGGCGGACCCGCTCCAGCTCGCCCAGCGGCGGGGGCGCGGGCGGCGCGGAGCCGGCCGAGTTGGGCGGGGTCATGGACATGGGCATGGGCATGGACGACGCGCCGCCCGACCCCGACCCCGACCCGGACGAGGACGTGGACGACGGCGCGGAGGACGGGGGCGGGGGCAGCGGCAGCGGCACGGCCAGCGACGTCAGGTCGCGCTGCGGGAGCGGGAGCGTGAGATCCGGCCGGCGCCGCGCCCGGCCCGCCGTGCCGGGCTGCTGCTGCTGCAGGCCCGGCCGCGCGTTCGGCGGCCCGCCCGGACGCATCGCGCGGTCTGGCCGGTCCGAAAGGCGAGGCTGGCTCCTCCCCTGCTCCGCGCGGCGGCCGGATCGGTCGGCGTCGGCGATTGCCGTCGTATGGGGCGGGGCGGGGTGGGGTGGGGTGGGGTCGATCGGGTCGGGGAAGAGGGATTGGAGGGAGGCGAGTATTTTTTATAGCCGCGAGGGAGGCCAAGGGACCGGGAGAGAGACGGAGGGAGGGAGCTCTGCTCGCTCAGCCGATGGAGATGCAGCCGTGACGCCGGGGGAACGGCAGGCAGGCAGGCCCGGTAATAAAAGAACCAACTTTCCCACAGCGCTTTTCTCCCCCCTTTCTCGCTCACCGGTGATGTTCCGTTCCATTCCGTTCCGCTGGTTTGCCGTGTCCGTTGCATCCTGCCTCCCGGCTGGCCGTCGCCTCCGTTACTCTGCAATTCCGGAACAGCATTCACTTGGGGCACAGTCCAAACATTGCAGCACTCATCACGCCACATCTCTACCACGTGACACGTAACAACGGGGAAATTTATACTCCTATATATATTCCAAACTAGTGAGTGTCTGCGTCTGTATTGTATTTCTGTGAAACGAAATGAGCCTACGGTTATCCTGTAAAATTGCCGTGCGAGAACATCGACTTTTTAAGATCCCATCGACGGGGTTTAAATTTCCGTTTTAGGATCAACGGAATTGCCATGTGCATGCCCGCATTTACGATTTTCATTGTGAAGCGTTTGTGTCATTATTCCCGTACGTGCGCTTGTATCGATCGTTACCGGGAATTTGTTTCGTCGCGTGACATTAACTCTCTTACGTGTGATCGTCTGAACCGTTAATTTGTTTTGTCGCGCATCATTAACTCGAGTGCATGAAGTACACGTGAAGCGCCATGTCGTTTTACGACGGGAGCCGCTGCTTTTAGGAAATTCTACCCGAGCTCGCAATCGGCCACCTTCCTACCCAACAACAATCCTCCCAAAATAGTCCACTAGCGCAAGAAATTGTCATAGATAGACAAGACGGTCACGGGAAGGAGTTAGGGTTTCCACCGCCGACAGGCAACTGGGGTTTTGCGTCGGTGAGCTTGATGGTGGTGTGGTGAATAGGAACATCGGTATACATGTCTCCCTTTACAATTTTTTATCTCAAGACTGGTTTTCTAATTACTCCGATATGTGCGCTTGTATCAACCGTTGCTGGGATGTAGCCCACAAGCTTGCTGGCAGCGTTGAGAACAGGAAGATCGGCCGTTTCGAGATCCACAAAATTCCCATCTACATGTTGACTTTTACGATTTCCACTATAAAAATCATTTTCGTAATCACTCAGATATGTGTGCTTGCATCGACCGTTCTTGGAATAGGTTTCGTCACATAGCTACGTGTCCTTGTATAGACCATTTCTGGGAATTTGTTTTGTCGAGCATCATTAACTCAAGTGTGTGAGTACATGTGGGGATAGAGATCGTTTACCATTGAAGACGTTGATTTAAAAATTTATACTCGGGCTCGCGGGGAGCCACCTCCCTTCGAGACAACGGGCGTACCCAAATAATCCAATAGCCAGAGAAACTTTCATGGATGGACAAGACGGTCATGGGGAGGAGTTGGGTTTTTAGTGCTGACGGATAATTGTGGTTGGGCTGGCACGCTTGATGGCGGTGTGGGGGACAAGAAGACACGTATACATGTTCTATTTCCAAATACGTGAAATTCCCGTATACATGTTTCCCTTTACAGTTCTGCTTTCAAGACCATTTTCATAATTACTATGGTTCACACGCTTGTGTCGAGCGTTACTATAAGTCTGTTTTGTCACATAGCATTAAGACACGTACGTCTGATTCTATAGATTGTTTCCTTTAATATATTTTTGTCACAAGTCATTAACTCGAGTGCGTGAAGTAGATGTGAATAGCCAAATCATTTACGATGAGAGGTGCTACAATCTACCCTAACTCACGGGGTAACCACTTTCCTTCCGGACAACGTGCCTCCATTTTGTCCACTCGTGAGAGAAACTATCATGGATGGACAAAAAAATCAAAGAGAGGACTAAGGGTTTCTAGCGCTCACGGCTAATTGTTACTGGGACCGGGTGGGAGGGAGGGGGGAGGAGGAGGAGTTGAATAACAAGCTGAAAGGAATAACTAGCTACAAGGAATTAGTGGTTTGATGAAAAAAAATGACTTTGAAAGCGAACTATGAACTGTGGGCTAGCTTTTTTACATATGTGCTTAGATACAACTTAACTAGTGCCAACTTACAAATTATGTGTGGTTAAAAGTAGTTGTAGATAAAGAGATAACATGGTAAACCAACTCCTCACGAACTCATATATTGTTTTTTAAGAGAAAGAATTATATTATAGAGTGAAAAGTACTTTTAGGAAATAGAGGATGGATTCAACTCTTTGATATAAATATTTCTGTATAAACTTGAGGTCCTAAAATCTTTACAAAACCATTATGCATCTCTTGGTTAATTTGTTGGGTTAAAACTAAATATAGTTCTTCTTCTATTTCAATGCCCTTCTCCGCCCTCAATTTCTTTGGCCTCACACTCCCATCGCAACTCACATTCAATTTGCGCTAATCCTTGATCTGATAGCGTTCTCATAGTATGTAAACTGTATCATCCTAGTAAAGCCTAGCTCTAAACCTAAGTGGGTGTTTATTACCCCTTTGGTGGCCATTTCCATCAAACCTCCTCACCATTATCTTCCTCGTCCCGCCACTTATCTTCCCACATCTAAAGTCGGCGATATCGCATCGCCCTGGTGTTATCTATCACCGTGAGTCTTAGCCAAACTTTCATCAAATCAATACTAATTATTGTTCAATTGTATAGTTGACCCCTAGTGAAACACCGTGAAGTGTTTTTTGTAGCTTCCTCCCCGCGCACATCTGAAGATAATTGAGCATATGGGCTCTTAGGGGTTGTTTAGATATGAAGGATTTACTGGATCAGGTTTTCCTAAACATATTTATGTTTATAACTAACTAAAAATTGTTTGGTTAGCCTAACAACTTTAGGGATAGTAAATCCTAGTTTTCTACTTTTCTTAAAGCTGGAAAACAAAGTGTGTCGAAGAATTGCCTACTTAGGGTATGTCTAGTGTGGGTTCTAATGGAAACACGATTAGGTGCATACTAACGTAATTCTTGGTCAAACAAGTTTTCCAAAAAATTCGTACTAAAACATGCTCTATTAAAACTAGGCGCTAATTTTATTTATCCAACCAATCACTACCACTAGGTGTGAAACAATCTTTTAGACTTTTCGAGACAACTTTGGAGCAAAATTGAACTAAGGGCAGCCTCAGCGCATTGGCTCTTAATGCGTCATCCTAGGTGGTGAAAATAATTTAAAGACAACCACCTCAATGTATTATCTCTTAGGACACTCAATGCATTGGCTATTAACATGTCATCATATGTAGTGAGAAGATATTAGAGAGAAACACCACAATGCAATGTCTCTTATGAGTTGTATCTAAGTGATATTGCATTAAAGGGTTTAAGGGTAAGATTTGGATCCTAATCTTCAAACCCTTGTGAAGACAAGAGAGGTGAAAATAGGGAGATAAGTCACACCTGATCAAAGCATTAATTTCAATATCACCTAAGCATTTTGCTTATAATAATGTGCTAAGAGCCAAGCATTGGGAGTGCTATTTATTGGTATTTAAGTGCTGTTGTATTATTTGGTTTAGGGATAATGTTTGCATCTCAACATAATGGCCTACTTATCTATACTAATATAAAAAGATCCGAAGAGCAGATCCAACTAATCTCGTCCATCAAACCATATACATCCAACGACCTAGATTACTTCAATGGTGAGCGGTCAACATGCTTAGCATGCAATCAAATTCATACCAAATAGTAACTTTAGCACTAACCACATAATTAACCTTTAATTAATATCCTACCTTTCATAGACAAATATTGTACTCCCTCCATTCCTAAATATAAGACCTTTTAGAGATGCTTAGCGTGCAATCAAATTCATACCAAATAGTAACTTTAGCACTAACCACATAATTAACCTTTAATTAATATCCTACCTTTCATAGACAAATATTGTACTCCCTCCGTTCCTAAATATAAGACCTTTTAGAGATTCTAATATGAACTACATACGGATGTATATAGATATAATACAGAGTATAGATTCACTCATTTTACTCTGTATGTAGTCCATATTTGGGATCTCCAAAAGGTCTTATATTTAGAAACCGGGGAGTACTACCTAATACAACATGCAATAAATTTCCTACTTTTTTGGAATCTAGTTTAACGCCCCACTAGATATCAACCTGCATTGTACATATGCATTTACTAGTGGAGAGAAGGGAAGGAGAGAAACATAGGAACAAAAGCCACACTGTATAAAAGTATTCATTGTCGTACCTCAAAAAAACAGCTTTCCATTTTATAAGTCTTCTTTTTATTGCTCCCCATTACATGTTCAATCACAAGTCGACCGAGGCAGGATAAGAATTCCAATTAAAAAAGAAGTATGAATTGGGCCCAAAATCATTTCTTTACTACCTATGTCGCGTGTCGCGCCACTTAATACGATAGACTTTTTCAGGAAAAGAGTGAGTTTAGATGATGAGAGGGACCATGCATGTGATTGGTCAAATGCATGTCCGGAAACTTCCCCATGTTTGTGTCTTGGATACCGGAATACATACGTCCAGACTACTAACCGAACATATAGTGGAGATTTGAGGATCCGCCTTGAAGATGCTCTAAACCTTCAAACCCGAAAAGCGAAAAAATTGAGATAAACCCTATAAACCGAAAATGAGGTAGTTGACTAGTGGAATTGAAAGCATTTCGACGCTATGAGACTCTAAAAAAAGTGTGACTGATACAGTGAAAATCTGGACATTTTGAGATAGTTCCTTCAAATGTAAAGGGATGGAATGGTTTCACAAGAAAAAAATTGAGATGGAGATGAACCTTCAAACTGGAAAAGCGAGAAAATTGAGATAAACCCTATAAATAAAAAAAAGATGCAGTAGACTAGTAACATGGAAACTCCCTCTATCATTTACATGGATTAAATATGGTGTTGAACTCAAAAGCATTTCAATCGCAACGAGACTCCAAGTGTGACAAATATATTGAATATCGGGAGAAAATAATCCCGCAAAAAAAATTCCGAATTTGTTGACATGGTTCCTTCAAATGGAAAGGGAGGGAATAGTATTCTCATGTGTCCTGTACTCCGACGCCCCTCTCCGGCTCGTCGTGCCGCCAACGCGGCTTGCTGCACATCTCCTTGCCAGTTTTTTTATATATATTTTTACACGAGCCCGGCACAGATCGGTCAAAGAGCAATGCACACACCGACTCGGTAAGAAAACACGCGCACATTTCATGAAAACCGCTCCGTTCTCCATGTGAAGGTCCACCCGCAATGCTCACGACAGCACACGCAAATTTCCACTTGCAAAACCGTTGGAGCAGCGCAGTTAAAACCGCTCAACGGAACCCCCGGCCGGCGACGTGCATGCATGATTCACGGCGACCATACCATATCTCTCTCCAACAAACAAACGCCGATCAAAATGCAGTCGCCGGCCACCCGATACCACACACATGCCCTGCACCACGGGTTCACGCGGCACGCAGAAAAGAAGATAACAAGATACAACAATCACAACGAAAGCGGACGTACGCATAAAAAAACTCTGCCGATCGGGCAACATCAGCGCTAATATAATCACGGCTGGTACACTGCTTAGGCCTAGCATAGCAAGAAAGTTCCACGGGTCAAGCGCGTTTGACATTTCCGGCTTCCAGATCTTTGACACGGCGGAGAAAACCCAGCGAATCATCATCGGAGAGGGAACAAAATCATTTCGCGGATGTAGACGGAATCCACCCGCTAGATTATCGACGAGTATTATATAGATAAAAAGATCGTTGAGATGGTTGAGTAGTGTGTAGTGTAGTAAGCAGTTGACTTAACCTGCTACTTTGTGGAGTAGTGACATGTTGGTAAAATATTCCCGGTTGTTGATCCTCCTGGGTTTGGAATAATGATGATTATCTGCTTAAAACGGACGCCCGTGATCGTAGCTTGTCACTTGTCAGCAGCAGGCACCATCCGTCCGGCCGGGCCGGGGCCAATGGGATCTGCATATGCTATGATCATGTCACTGATTACGGTGTTGTCAGACGCCCGAGTCCTTGGCCGCTAGTGCCAAATACGTGCAAAAATACGTATGAGTACCGTTTTCTACGGCCGACACGTCACTGATTACGAGTGACATCTCATAGCACCGGCACATTTTCGTCCTTCTTCGTGTCATTGCAGTGATAAAATATGGAATGAAACAGATGGCTAGAAATATACCGACCGATCGGTCTTGAATAACGATGACCCGCAAATTTGCTCCGGCATCCGCGGAAAGGGGGGTCAATTCAGGGACACGGATATGGCAGCCGACCATTCAATGATGTTCGCATACATTTCAATCGGTGTTTGAATTGACCGGACGAAATTCAATGCAAACACGTCTCAAAGTTCGGATAGACAATAAACAAATCATCCATCATACATAGCATGAAGTAGGTTTAGTACAATAAATAGTTCAAACTCAACGAGATTAACCAGATGTTCAACAAGGTTTCTATGAACAGATCATGTCGTCTCACACATATTGTCCTCGAGCTTCATCCAAAAGTGTAGAACAACATTGAGTGCATGAATGATTAAATCGACAAGTTCAACAAAAGAAGCAAATCTTACGATTTCTTCTGACGCCATGCACAATAGCCACCTTGTCTCCAGCATATCAGCTATGTTACAAAACTAGGTTGGTTTGGATGGTGTACCATCGATACAATAACGACCTCACATTTACGATCATGGATAATGTGTATGTCGTAGGACATAATGTGCATTCGTGCCTGAAACGAATCATGCACGCACTAACGCCCCTTGCTCCTAACTACGAAATTCGCAGATACGGCAAAGCACGCATCACACAACAACTCACCCTTCACGGTTGAGTATCCACCATCCTTCGTACTATAAAAATGACATGGCGTTCAAGAATAAGCTCAATGGCATCTGACCGAGCACTTACCGAATGTGGTGGCCGTCATGAAGGACATCAACAGGTGGCGGAGTGTACCTGCCTATGGACTGGTCCTAGGTGGACGACATTGTCGTAAAAGGCGAGTGGACGTGTATGCTGGCCTATATCGTTGGTTTGGACGTATGCAGACGGTTTTAAGAGTCAGTGTTGAAGATGCCAAGATTTACAAAACAACAGGTGAATCGCCCTGGAGATGCCCCAATATGCACCAAAATCTTTAAATCTATGTTTAGCAGTACCAGATCAAAGTTAAACTATGAACATCAACATCGATGGCTTGGGTTGGGTTGGCATACTGGCTAGCGGCTGCCTGCGTGCTCCCACGGCGGCGAATGTACGGCGGTTGGGTGGGTGGACAGTGTTTTGCAGCAGCCGAGGAGGAGGAGGACAGGACAGGAGGCGACTTTGGCATTTGGTTTTCTGACGCCTTGATTCGGCCCGCAAGACGGCGCTCCAAGATCTGGCGCTCGCCCACCAACGCAGCGCGGCCTGCCCTCTGCGTCGCACCGCGAAGCATCGAGATTCGCGCGGCAGTAAATATCGTCTCATGCGGCACGTGGACTTCGTCCCCCGCGCGCTCGCCTCGGGATTCACATCCCCCCTTAACTCCCCGGTCCCGGAGCCAGTCACCACAGTGTAGTGCACTGCGTAGCGTAGCGTAGCTTCGCAGCATGATGAAGCGGTTTCAAACAAAAAGACCAGTGAATGCATTGCTCGCCGTAAGGCCAACTCCACCGCGCGACCTCAAACGGACGTCCGTTTTGTTTTGTTTTTGTCCTTTTGGGTAGGGATTTGGAGTCGTGTCCGAGCCTGTTCTGAGATGCGGTGGCCGTGCGCTCAGCGCGCGGCCACATCCTTTTGCCCCATCCTATCCGTCAGGGTCAAGATTGCCCAAATTTGCATTAAAACTAATTTCGAACCCAAATATTTGTCTGAAAATTAAAATAATTTTATAACCCAATTGAAATTGTCTTGACTGAACATAAAATGGACAAATACATCTATTGGTTGCCAACGTGATCCCACACGTGCTCAACCAAGTCATTTTGAAGATTCACATGAGTGTGCCAATCACGCATCTCACGGTGGAATTGGGCAAACTGTTCAAATGTGGCCGGGTCTTGGTGCAGGGGCTCAATATTTTCACCTTGATATTCAAATCCTTGGTCGAAGATACTCTCATCACGCTCGTCCTCGACGATCATGTTGTGCATGATCACACAAGCAGTCATCACCTCCCAAAGCTTCCTTTCATCCCATGACAGTGCAGGGTTTCGAACGATACTCCACCGGGATTGAAGCACACCAAAAGCACGTTCCACATCCTTTCTAACACTCTCTTGCATTTGAGCAAATCTCTTTCTCTTCTCACCTTGGGGTTTCGAGATTGTCTTCACAAAAGTTGACCACTGAGGATATATACCATCTGCTAGATAGTATCCCTTGTTGTAATGGTGGCCGTTGATCTCAAAGTTGACAGGTGGGGAGTGGCCTTCTGCAAGCCTCGCGAAGACTGGAGAACGCTGCAGCACGTTGATATCATTGTGAGAACCTGCCATGCCGAAGAAAGAATGCCATATCCAAAGATCTTGTGATGCCACCGCTTCTAATATGACAGTGCACCCGTTAACATGCCCCTTGTACTGGCCCTGCCAAGCAAATGGACAGTTCTTCCACTCCCGGTGCATACAATCTATGCTGCCAAGCATACCTGGAAAGCCTCTAGCTGCGTTGGTCGCCAACAATCTCTCTGTATCAGCGGCAGTTGGCTGCCTCAAGTACTCTGGGCCAAAGACCTCGATCACAGCCTAGCAAAACTTGTACATTGACATCAGACATGTTGTCTCACTCATACGCACATACTCATCCACCAGATCGCCTGAAATTCCATATGCAAGCATGCGGATGGCTGCGGTGCATTTCTGGTAGGAGGAGAATCCAAGCTTGTCAAGGGCATCCGTCTTGCACTCGAAGTATGGGTCATGAGCAACCACTCCCTCTCGGATACGATTGAACATATGCCTGGCCATACGAAAACGGCGACGAAATTTATCTGACCTGAAGAGCGGGGTGTTGGCAAAGTAATCTGCATAGAGAAGGGCGTGGCCTCTCTCCCTGTTGTGGTTCAGGTTGGGAGCACGGCCAGGGACTGACCCCCTGTACCGATGAAGCTGCCGTTGAATATGGTCGTGAACGACCAGTGCAACCACCACAAGATCGTCATCATCCGACGACGAATCGTCCGATGAACAAAGGAAGTGATGGTAGAAAAACTCGTCTCCACTGTCCATACCTTTGTTGGCAAAAGGTCGAATACCTTGCGCTCGTGGTGGCGAAGAGGCCGCGATGATCACCTCGACGCAGAAGGGTGGTTGCCGGCCGGCTACAGGCCGCTCTGGAGCTCTCGTCGGAATCTGCCTCGGCCGCCGTGGTACGTCGTCGGCAGTCGTGTCTCCTCTGCCACCGACAAGGACGGCGAGGGCCAAACCTCCTCCGATCGACGACCAAAACTACGGCGGAAGCGCGTGCGTGGTGGCGGCCATGTCGAGACGTGGTTTGGTACGGACGGCGAGGGGCTGCGCGGTGAGGAGGCAGCCGGAGAATAGCGGCGGCGCTGGCGGCGGGGCGGGGCGGGGAGAGAGGGTGAAGCGTTGGGAGCGGAGGGACTGCTAGTGTCCCCGACAGGCGGGCCACGGGAGGACAAGGGAGTGCGTCGAGGCCGTCCGCGCGCGTCCGTTTCACCCCAAACCGAGCGCAAGTTTGGGCCGGGGATGGGTCGAAAGCGGACGGAATCCGGACATTTGTCCGTTTGCGCCCGCGCGCTGGGCCGTCTCGTTTGTTCCTTTTACCCCAAACGGACGGGGCCGGACAGGATAGGGTCGCGCGGTGGAGTTGGCCTTACTCCACCGCGCGACCCTATCCTGTACGGCCCCGTCCGTTTGGGGTAAAACGGACAAAGGAGGCGGCCCAACGCGCGACGGCCCGGACCCATCCTGTCCGTTTTGTGTCCAGGCCGACCCATTTCGAGCGCAAACTTGCGCCGGGTTTGGGTCGCGGCAGACACAAAACGGACGCGCGCTTGTCCGCGTCGGGGCCGCGTGGCAGGCGGCCACCTACCTCCCACCCGCCCACATCAATGCGCACGAGCGGGCGGCCCCACCTGTCATCCGCACGTCAAACGGTCGCCGTCCTTCTTTAAGTGGGAAGCGTGGACGGGTCGTCGTCCACACTGCCCCACGCCACCCCGCGGCCTCCTCGAAACCCGATAGCGCTGAAACCCTAGCCGAAGCCCTCGAGCTCGCCGGCCGCCCACCTCGCCATGGGGTTCTGGAACGGCAAGGGCAAGCACGACCGTGAGGCCGGCTCCTCCTCGGGGCACCGCCGCGGCTCCGTGAAGAAGGAGGTGTTGGGTTTCGTAGTAATTTCAAAAAAAAATTCCTACGCACACGCAAGATCATGGTGATGCATAGCAATGAGAGGGAAGAGTGCTGTCTACGTACCCACGCAGACCGACTACGGAAGCGTTGACACAACGTAGTGGAAGTAGTCGTACGTCTTCACGATCCAACCGATCAAGCACCGAAACTACGGCACCTCCGAGTTCGAGCACACGTTCAGCTCGATGACGATCCCCGGACTCCGATCCAGCAAAGTGTCGGGGAAGAGTTCCGTCAGCACGACGGCGTGGTGACGATCTTGATGCACTACAGCAGCAGGGCTTCGCCTAAACTCCGCTACAGTATTATCGAGGAATATGGTGGCTGGGGGCACCGCACACGGCTAAGGAATAGATCACGTGGATCAACTTGTTGTTTTTGATCTGTCTTTGGTGCTAGCCCTGCCCCTCTATTTATATCTTGAGCCCTGGGGTCGAAACTTGGAGTTAAAGCCTTCACAAAGTCGGTTTCACCCGATAGGCAAGAATCCTTCTCGGACTCCAGGGCCAGACGCCAGGGATCCCGGCGCCTGGACCCAGATGCCAGGGACCCTGGCGTCTGGCCCCTGGACTCCGCAAAACTTCCTTTTGCGTTTTCCAAAAACCTTGTGGGCTTTCCCCTTTGGCCCAAATAAAGTGTTCTCGTACCCAAACATTTCGGGAAACATCCGGAACCCCTTCCGGTGATTTCCGGAACCCTTCCGGTGACCAAACACTATTATCATATATATCAAACTTTATCTCCGGACCATTCCGGAGTTCCTCGTCATGTCCGTGATCTCATCTCGGACTCCGAACAACATTCGGTACATCAAAATGCATAAACTCATAATATAACTGTCATCGTAACCTTAAGCGTGCGGACCCTACGGGTTCAAGAACAATGTAGACATGACCGAGACACGTCTCCGGTCAATAACCAATAGCGGGACCTGGATGCCCATATTGGCTCCTACATATTCTACGAAGATCTTTATCGGTCAGACCGCATAACAACATACGTTGTTCCCTTTGTCATCGATATGTTACTTGCCTGAGATTCGATAGTCAGTATCCAATACCTAGTTCAATCTCGTTACCGGCAAGTCTCTTTACTCGTTCTGTAAATACATCATCCCGCAACTAACTCACTAGTTGCAATGCTTGCAAGGCTTATGTGATGTGCATTACCGAGAGGGCCCAGAGATACCTCTCCGACAATCGGAGTGACAAAACCTATTCTCGAAATACGCCAACCCAACATGTACCTTTGGAGACACCTGTAGTACTCCTTTATAATCACCCAGTTACGTTGTGACGTTTGGTAGTACCCAAAGTGTTCCTCCGGTAAACGGGAGTTGCATAATCTCATAGTTACAGGAACATGTATAAGTCATGAAGAAAGCAATAGCAATATACTAAACGATCGGGTGCTAAGCTAATGGAATGGGTCATGTCAATCAGATCATTCTCTTAATGATGTGATCTCGTTAATCAAATAACAACTCATTGTTCATGGTTAGGAAACATAACCATCTTTGATTAACGAGCTAGTCAAATAGAGGCATACTAGTGACACTTTGTTTGTCTATGTATTCACACATGTATTATGTTTCCGGTTAATACAATTCTAGCATGAATAATAAACATTCATCATGAAATAAGGAAATAAATAATAACTTTATTATTGCCTCTAGGGCGTATTTCCTTCAGTCTCCCACTTGCACTAGAGTCAATAATCTAGATCACATCACCATGTGATTAACATCGATAGTTCACATCATCATGTGATTAACACCCATAGTTCATATCGTCATGTGACCAACACCCAAAGGGTTTACTAGATTTGGTAATCTAGTTCACATCACTATGTGATTAACACCCAAAGAGTACTAAGGTGTGATCATGTTTTGCTTGTGAGAGAATCTTAGTCAACGCGCCTGCCATATTCAGATCCGTATGTATTTTGCAAAATTCTATGTCTACAATGCTCTGCACGGAGCTACTCTAGCTAATTGCTCCAACTTTCAATATGTATCCAGATTGAGACTTAGAATCATCTGGATCAGTGTCAAAAACTTGCACCGACGTAACCGTTTACGACGAACCCTTTTGTCACGTCCATAATCGATAAACATATCCTTATTTTACTAAGGATAATTCTGACCGCTGTCCAGTGATCTACTCCTAGATCACTATTGTACTCCCTTGCCAAATCAGTGCAGGGTATACAATAGATCTGGTATACAGCATGACATACTTTATAGAACCTATGGCCAAGGCATAGGGAATGACTTTCATTCTCTTTCTATCTTCTGCCGTGGTCGGGTTTTGAGTCTTACTCAACTTCACACCTTGTAATACAGGCAAGAACTCTTTCTTTGACCGCTCCATTTTGAACTACTTCAAAATCTTGTCAAGGTATGTACTCATTGAAAAAAAACTTATCAAACGTCTTGATCTATCTCTATAGATCTTGAAGCTCAATATGTAAGCAGCTTCATCGAAGTCTTTCTTTGAAAAATTCCTTTCAAACACTCCTTTATTCTTTACAGAATAATTCTACATTATTTCCGATCAACAATATGTCAATCACATATACTTATCAGAAATGTTGTAGTGCTCCCACTCACTTTTCTTGTAAATACAGGCTTCACCGCAAGTCTGTATAAAACTATATGCTTTGATCAACTCATCAAAGCGTATATTCCAACTCCGAGATGCTTGCACCAGTCCATAGATGGACCGCTGGAGCTTGCACATTTTGTTAGCACCTTTCGGATTTGACAAAACCTTCTAGTTGCATCGTATACAACTCTTCTTTATTAAATCCATTAAGGAATTCAGTTTTGTTTATCCATTTGCCAGATTTCATAAAATGCGGCAATTGCTAACATGATTTGGACAGACTTTAAGCATAGATACGAGTGAGAATCTCTCATCGTAGTCAACACCTTGAACTTGTCGAAAACCTTTTTGCGACAATTCTAGCTTTGTAGATAGTAACACTACTATCAGCGTCTGTCTTCCTCTTGAAGATCCATTTATTTTCTATGGCTTGCCGATCATCGGGCAAATCCATCAAAGTCCATACTTTGTTCTCATACATGGATCATATCTCAGATTTCATGGCCTCAAACCATTTTGCGGAATCTGGGCTCATCATCGCTTCCTCATAGTTCGCAAGTTCGTCATGGTCTAGTAACATGACTTCCAAAACAGGATTGCCATACCACTCTGGTGCGGATCTCACTCTGGTTTACCTACGAGATTCGGTAGTAACTTGATCTGAAGTTTCATGATCATCATCATTAGCTTCCTCACTAATTGGTGTAGGAGTCACAGGAACAAATTTCTGTGATGAACTACTTTCCAATAAAGGAGAAGGTACAATTACCTTATCAAGTTTTCTACTTTCCTCCCACTCACTTCTTTCAAGAGAAACTCCTTCTCCAGAAAGTTTCCAAATTTAGCAAAAAATCTTGCCTTCGGATCTGTGATAGAAGTGTTGGGGAACGTTGCAGAAAACAAAAATTTTCCTACGGTTTCACCAAGATCCACCTATGAGTTCATCTAGCAACGAGTGATCGGATGCATCTACATACCTTTGTAGATCGCGAGCGGAAGCGTTCAAAGAACGGGGATGAGGTAGTCGAACACGACGTGATCCAAATCACCGGAGATCCTAGCACCGAACGGACGACACCTCCGCGTTCGACACACGTACGGTCAGCGTAACGTCTCCTTCTTCTTGATCCATCAAGGGGGAAGGAGAGGTTGAGGAAGATGGCTCCAGCAGCAGCACGACGGCGTGGTGGTGATGGAGCTGCAGTACTCCGTCTGGGCTTCGCCAAGCGCTATGGAGGAGGAGGAGGTGTTGGAGAGGGAGAAGGAGGCAACCAAAGGCATGGATTAAAAAGCCCTCCTTCCCCCACTATATATAGGAGGGCCTAGGGGGGGCGCCGGCCCTAGGAGATCCAATCTCCTAGGGGGCGGCGGCCAAGGGAGGTTTCCCTCCCCCCCAAGGCACCTAGGGGTGCCTTCCACTTGTGGGACTCTTCCCCTTTGGAAACACTAGGCGCATGGGCCCCTTGGGGCTGGTGCCCTTGGCCCATGTAGGCCAAGGCGCACCCCCTACAGCACATGTGGCCCCCGGGGCAGGTGGACCCACCCGGTGGACCCCCGGGACCCTTCCGGTGGTCCCGGTACAATACCGGTGACCCCGAAACTTGTCCCGATGGCCGAAACAGCACTTCCTATATATAATTCTTTACCTCCGGACCATTCCGGAACTCTTCATGACGTCCTGGATCTCATCCGGGATTCCGAACAACATTCGGGTTACTGCATATACATATCCCTACAACCCTAGCGTCACCGAACCTTAAGTGTGTAGACCCTACGGGTTCGGGAGATATGTAGACATGACCGAGACGACTCTTCGGTCAATAACCAACAGCGGGATCTGGATACCCATGTTGGCTCCCACATACTCCACGATGATCTCATCGGATGAACCACGATGTCGAGGATTCAAGCAACCCCGTATACAATTCCCTTTGTCAATTGATATGTTACTTGCCCGAGATTCGATCGTCGTATCCCAATACCTCGTTCAATCTCGTTACCGGCAAGTCACTTTACTCGTACCATAATGCATGATCTCGTGACCAGACACTTGGTCACTTTGAGCTCATTATGATGATGCATTACCGAGTGGGCCCAGTGATACCTCTCCGTCATACGGAGTGACAAATCCCAGTCTTGATCCGTGTCAACCCAACAGACACTTTCAGAGATACCCGTAGTCTACCTTTATAGTCACCCAGTTACGTTGTGACGTTTGGTATACCCAAAGCACTCCTACGGTATCCGGGAGTTACACGATCTCATGGTCTAAGGAAAAGATACTTTGACATTGGAAAAACTCTAGCAAACGAACTATACGATCTTTAAGCTATGTTTAGGATTGGGTCTTGTCCATCACATCATTCTCCTAATGATGTGATCTCGTTATCAATGACATCCAATGTCCATAGTCAGGAAACCATGACTATCTGTTGATCAACGAGCTAGTCAACTAGAGGCTTACTTGGGACATGTTGGTGTCTGTTATTCACACATGTATTACGATTTTCGGATAACACAATTATAGCATGAATAAAGACAATTATCATGAACAAGGAAATATAATAATAGTGCTTTTATTATTGCCTCTAGGGCATATTTCCAACAAGGTGTACCCAACAGTAACTTTTGGGTATCCTATGAAGACACATTTCTCCGATTTGGGTTCGAGCTTATCAGGTTGAAGCTTTTTCACATAAGCATCGCAGCCCCAAACTTTCAGAAATGACAACTTTGGTTTCTTGCCAAACCACAGTTCATAAGGCGTCGTCTCAATGGATTTTGATGGTGCCCTATTTAACGTGAATGCAGCTGTCTCTAATGCATAACCCCAAAACGATAGTGGTAGATCGGTAAGATACATCATAGATTGCACTATATCCAATAAAGTACGGTTATGACGTTCGGACACACCATTACATTGTGGTGTTCCAGGTGGCATGAGTAGTGAAACTATTTCACATTGTTTTTAACTGAAGGCCAAACTCGTAACTCAAATACTCTTCTCTACGATCAGATCGTAGAAACTTTATTTTCTTGTTACGATGATTTTTCACTTCACTCTGAAATTCTTTGAACTTTTCAAATGTTTCAGACTTATGTTTCATCAAGTAGATATACTCATATCTGCTCAAATCATCTGTGAAGATCAGAAAATAATGATACTTGTCGCGAGCCTCAATATTCATCGGACCACATACATGAGTATGTATGATATCCAACAAATCTTGTTGCTCGCTCCATTGTTCCGAAGAACAGAGTCTTAGTCATCTTGCCCATGAGGCATGGTTCGCAAGCATCAACTGATTCATAATCAAGTGATTCCAAAAGCCCATCAGCATGGAGTTTCTTCATGCGCTTTACACCAGTATGACCTAAATGGCAGTGCTAAAAATAAGTTGCACTATCATTATAAACTTTGCATCTTTTGGTTTCAATATTATGATTATGTGTATCACTACGATCGAGATCCAACGAACTATTTTCATTGGGTGTGTAACCATATAAGGTTTTATTCATATAAACAGAACAACAATTTATTCTCTTTAAATGAATAACCGTATTACAATAAACATGATCAAATCATATTCATACTCAACGCAAACACCAAATAACACTTATTTAGGTTCAACACTAATCTCGAAATTATAGGGAGTGTGCGATGATGATCATATCAATCTTGGAACCACTTCCAACACACATCATCACTTCACCCTTAACTAGTCTCTGTTTATTCTGCAACTCCCGTTTCGAGTTACTAATCTTAGCAACTGAACTAGTATCAAATACTGAGGGTTTGCTATAAACACTAGTAAAGCACACATCAATAACATGTATATCAAATATACTTATGTTCACTCTGCCATCCTTCTTATCCGCCAATCACTTGGGGTAGTTCCGCTTCCAGTGACCAGTCCCTTTGCAGTAGAAGCACTTAGTCTCAGGCTTAGGACCAGACTTGGGCTTCTTCACTTGAGCAGCAACTTGCTTGCCGTTCTTCTTGAAGTTCCCCTTCTTCCCTATGCCCTTTTCTTGAAACTAGTGATCTTGTCAACCATCAACACTTGATGTTTTCCTTGATTTCTACCTTCGTTGATTTCAGCATCACGAAGAGCTTGGGAGTTGTTTCCGTTATCCCTTGCATATTATAGTTCATCACGAAGTTCTACTAACTTGGTGATGGTGACTAGAGAATTCTGTCAATCACTATCTTATCTGGAAGATTAACTCCCACTTGATTCAAGCGATTGTAGTACCCAGACAATCTGGGCACATGCTCACTAGTTGAGCGATTCTCCTCCATATTTTAGCTATAGAACTTGTTAGAGACTTCATATCTCTCAACTCGGGTATTTGCTTGAAATATTAACTTCAACTCCTGGAACATCTCATATGCTCCATGACGTTCAAAACGTCTTTGAAGTCCCGATTCTAAGCCATTAAGCATGGTGCACTAAACTATCAAGTAGTCATCATATTGAGTTAGCCAAACGTTCATAACGTCTGCATCTGCTCCTGCAATAGGTCTGTCACCTAGCGGTGCATCAAGGACATAATTCTTCTGTGCAGCAATAAGGATAAACCTCAGATCACGGATCCAATCCGCATCATTGCTACTAACATCTTTCAACACAATTTTCTCTAGGAACATATCAAAATAAACATAGGGAAGCAACAACGCGAGCTATTGATCTACAACATAGATATGCTAATACTACCAGGACTAAGTTCATGATAAATTTAAGTTCAATTAATCATATTACTTAAGAACTCCCACTTAGATAGACATCCCTCTAATCCTCTAAGTGATCACGTGATCCAAATCAACTAAACCATGTCCGATCATCACGTGAGATGGAGTAGTTTCATCGGTGAACATTACTATGTTGATCATATCTACTATATGATTCACGCTCGACCTTTCGGTCTCCGTGTTCCGAGGCCATATCTGCATATGCTAGGCTCGTCAAGTATAACCCGAGTATTTTGCGTGTGCAAAACTGGCTTGCACCCGTTGTAGATGGACGTAGAGCTTATCACACCCGATCATCACGTGGTGTCTGGGCACGACGAACTTTGACAACGGTGCATACTCAGGTAGAACACTTCTTGATAATTTAGTGAGAGATCATCTTATAATGCTACCGTCAATCAAAGCAAGATAAGATGCATAAAAGGTTAAACATCACATGCAATCAATATAAGTGATATGATATGGCCATCATCATCTTGTGCTTGTGATCTCCATCTCCGAAGCACCGTCGTGATCACCATCATCACCGGCGTGACACCTTGATCTCCATCGTAGCATCGTTGTCGTCTGGCCAAGCTTATGCTTCTACGACTATCACTACCGCTTAGTAATAAAGTAAAGCATTACATCGCGATTGCATTGCATACAATAAAGCGACAACCATATGGCTCCTGCCAGTTGCCGATAACTCGGTTACAAAACATGATCATCTCATACAATAAAATTCAGCATCATGTCTTGACCATATCACATCACAACATGCCCTGCAAAAACAAGTTAGACGTCCTCTACTTTGTTGTTGCAAGTTTTACGTGGCTGCTACGGGCTTAAGCAAGAACCAATCTCACCTACGCATCAAAACCACAACGATAGTTTGTCAAATAGACTTCGTTTTAACCTTCGCAAGGACCGGGCGTAGCCACACTTGGTTCAACTAAAGTTGGAGAGACAGTCGCCCGCAAGCCACCTATGTGCAAAGCACGTCGGGGAAACCGGTCTCGCGTAAGCGTACGCGTAATGTTGGTCCGGGTCGTCTCCTCCAACAATGCCGCCGAACCAAAGTATGACATGCTGGTAGGCAGTATGACTTATATCGCCCACAACTCACTTGTGTTCTACTCGTGCATATAACATCAACATAAATAACCTAGGCTCGGATGCCACTGTTGGGTTTCGTAGTAATTTCAAAAAAGAATTCCTACGCACACGCAAGATCATGGTGATGCATAGCAACAAGAGGGGAGAGTGCTGTCTATGTACCCACGCAGACCGACTGCGGAAGCGTTGACACAACGTAGTGGAAGTAGTCGTACGTCTTCACGATCCAACCGATCAAGCACCGAAACTACGGCACCTCCGAGTTCGAGCACACGTTCAGCTCGATGACGATCCCCGGACTCCGATCCAGCAAAGTGTCGGGGAAGAGTTCCATCAGCACGACGGCGTGGTGACGATCTTGATGCACTACAGCAGCAGGGCTTCGCCTAAACTCCGCTACAGTATTATCGAGGAATATGGTGGCTGGGGGCACCGCACACGGCTAAGGAATAGATCACATGGATCAACTTGTTGTTTTTGATCTGTCTTTGGTGCTAGCCCTGCCCCTCTATTTATATCTTGAGCCCTGGGGTCGAAACTTGGAGTTAAAGCCTTCACAAAGTCGGTTTCACCCAATAGGCAAGAGTCCTTCTCGGACTCCAGGGCCAGACGCCAGGGATCCCGGCGTCTGGACCCAGACGCCAGGGACCCTGGCGTCTGGCCCCTGGACTCCGCAAAACTTCCTTTTGCGCTTTCCAAAAACCTTGTGGGCTTTCCCCTTTGGCCCAAATAAAGTGTTCTCGTACCCAAACATTTCGGGAAACATCCGGAACCCCTTCCGGTGATTTCCGGAACCCTTCCGGTGACCAAACACTATTATCATATATATCAAACTTTATCTCCGGACCATTCCGGAGTTCCTCGTCATGTCCGTGATCTCATCTCGGACTCCGAACAACATTCAGTACATCAAAATGCATAAACTCATAATATAACTGTCATCGTAACCTTAAGCGTGCGGACCCTACGGGTTCGAGAACAATGTAGACATGACCGAGACACGTCTCCGGTCAATAACCAATAGCGGGACCTGGATGCCCATATTGGCTCCTACATATTCTACGAAGATCTTTATCGGTCAGACCGCATAACAACATACGTTGTTCCCTTTGTCATCGATATGTTACTTGCCCGAGATTCGATAGTCAGTATCCAATACCTAGTTCAATCTCGTTACCGGCAAGTCTCTTTACTCGTTCTGTAAATACATCATCCCGCAACTAACTCACTAGTTGCAATGCTTGCAAGGCTTATGTGATGTGCATTACCGAGAGGGCCCAGAGATACCTCTCCGACAATCGGAGTGACAAAACCTAATCTCGAAATACGCCAACCCAACATGTACCTTTGGAGACACCTGTAGTACTCCTTTATAATCACCCAGTTACGTTGTGACGTTTGGTAGTACCCAAAGTGTTCCTCCGGTAAACGGGAGTTGCATAATCTCATAGTTACAGGAACATGTATAAGTCATGAAGAAAGCAATAGCAATATACTAAACGATCGGGTGCTAAGCTAATGGAATGGGTCATGTCAATCAGATCATTCTCTTAATGATGTGATCTCGTTAATCAAATAACAACTCATTGTTCATGGTTAGGAAACATAACCATCTTTGATTAACGAGCTAGTCAAATAGAGGCATACTAGTGACACTTTGTTTGTCTATGTATTCACACATGTATTATGTTTCCGGTTAATACAATTCTAGCATGAATAATAAACATTCATCATGAAATAAGGAAATAAATAATAACTTTATTATTGCCTCTAGGGCATATTTACTTCAGGAGGAGCCCGCGTCACCGCCGCGCTCCTCCCGTCGAGCCCCCGTCCCGGCCCCCTTCACCATCAACCCTACGACCGCCGGCGAGCACGACCAGCAGTACCTCGCGGCGGACGTGTGCCGGAGGTACTGGGAGACGAGGACACCGGTCCCGTGGAGTGACGTCCACCTCCCCAACGGATGGCACCTCAGTGCCGATCGGGTCCCGATCCCTCCTGTGCCGGCGAGCGGCCGCGCGCGCCGCGATGAGATCGAGCACCGCCGCCGCCTCCTCCCGGACGACCTGTTCTGCGACGACAGGTATGGCCCGGATTCCGACCTCTGGGACACGTGGCTCCAGGACGAACACAACACGCGCCGCGCGTCATACTTCGCCGGCACGGTGTCGGGGCCGCGGCGGCCACGTCGAGAGGTGCGCGGGCGTACGCGCGTGCGCGGCGTCACGCCCACGCCGTCGCCTTCTCCGTCGCCCCCTCCACCTCCTCGCATGTCAGCGGAGGAGGAGGCCTGTCTCCTCAAGCGTGTCATGGACGACTCCATGTACACGCACGGCGAACGGCAGTGGGACGGCCTGGAGGAGGCCATGGCCCTCTCTGCCGTCGGGGACGTCGCCTTCCCGGAGCTGCAGATGGTGGCCGTGGAGGAGGAGAGGAGGGAGGACCCGCCAGCCGCGTTTCAGCAGCTGCTGGGCAAGGGGTGTGGCTGGTCCTGCACTGCTCCGGAGATGGCCGCCGGCGTGGGCGTGAACTGGTGCCCCACTCCGCCGCGGTCACCGCGGCGGGAGGCGTCGCCACGGGAGGAGGTGGTGCAGGCACCTCCGGCCGTCCAGCCCGACCCCGTCCACCACGCACCTCCGGCCCATCTGTGGACGCCGCCGGCCTACGTCGACCTCGTCAGCGATGACGACGACACCGGCGGCCAGTGAAGACGGCGACGGCCACGGCACCGACGGGCGCGGCAGGAGCGCGTGGGAGGCGGATGCGTTTTTTTATTTTGTTTTATATGTTAATTATGAAAACTGGGCCTTTTAAGTGGCCGTGGAAACTGGGCCGTTTTGTGGCTGTCCCCTATATATGTTTTATGTTTTTTTAAATGCTTTTATTTAGTTTTTTAGTTATTTCATTCTAGTTTTTATTTATTTTTTATTCACGTCCATCCCGGACACGATTCGGGGTGCGGCCGCGCGGTGCGCGCACGCACGACCCATCTGACAAAGACGGACGCGGGCGAACCCATCGGCGTCCCGAAGGGACAAAATCCGGCTAATCCGGTCGTCTGTTTGGGGTCGTGCGGTGGAGTTGGCCTAAATTTCGTCCTCGATCACTTTCCGTGAAACAAAAAGACCAGTGAATGCAATACAACGCATTTCGCTGTAAATGGACACGATGTTTCCACCTCGCTTCCTGTAAAATTGCCGCGAAATTTACGTGACATTTCACTGTGAAGGGAAGTGCATGGAAGAAGTGAGCAGTGGGAAAGAGAGAGGAAAAGTTAGGGGAATGGGGACAGAGCGAGGGTACGCGAGGGTACATGGTGAGCAGTACTGCCTTTTGTACCCTGATGATGATTCTCGGGGACGGGGAAAGGTGGCCATGATATGGACGCGCGATGGGACGCGACGATGGGTAGGCGGCCGCGGCCGCGGCCACTAGCCCAGCTACGCGACGGCGGGCAAAGGCAAACCAGACACACACACTAGTGCTCCTCCTCCTACAAGCTACAACTAGAGTAGCCAGCGCCCCAGCAATAGTGCTCGTACTCCCTCGACGCAGCAGTAGCTCATGTACGTGCCACTGTGGCATCCCAGCTTCGTCTCGATTAATGGACTGGGCACTTGAGTGTGAATGAATGCTTAAGCAAGATGACCGCTGATATGCATTAACAAAATACGTACTATTGTACTAATCCATGGGAGCTTGTGTTTGAATCGCTTGGAAAGTTGACTCCTCCGTGACTAATCAGCTCAGGCAAAAGCATCATTCTCACCTTTTAATACTCCTGCTTGGATGGTGACGGTGACCGCTGGCCACACACTCACGGGCGCCAATGTCAACGCTCCCGGTCGGAATCGGCCATCGAGCCGAGAGCGAAGTCCGAACGCGCGCCGGCGTGTCGCGCGGACCTGCAACTGCATGCATGCCGCATACAGTGCATACCACCGACGTCAGGCTGATCGGTTTTTTCGATCATCCCGTTCCCTCGAGTCAACACTGGCGAGCTCGCTTACACTTACATTACATGCGCCACACACACGACGGCGTCGGCCGGACCCGACCTGTTCCGGTCCGTCGGGGGTTGGGGGTTGCCGTGCGCCGGGAGCGCGGCGGGCTGCTTCCCGGGGGCTTCGCATGGCCGGTGTTTGGCCGGGAGGAAGGGGGCAGGAACCGATCAACGGCGCGCGTCCACCGTACGCGTCCCTCTCGCCGCGATCGAGCCGGCGGAGCAGTGCTGACTGGCGACGGGGTCACGGTTGCGTGCCAGGTCGTGCCGTGGCAGATCGGAGAGGCGGTTGTTGGGGGTGGCGGGGCAGCAGCTCCGTCCGTGGATTAGTTTGGACGGGGTCCCATCCCAGCGACCGAGGAGTTGTGCTCCATCGTGGTTGGGGTGACCTCTTTTTTGTTGTGTCACGGTGCCGCGTCACGGTTTTCTCTGCTGTGAAGCTGCCCGGAAGAATAGGAGACGGAGGTGATCGGGTCGACGGTTACCAACCGGGGAGCTGGCTAGCTGGCTGGGATCGATGGCGATGTCGGTCAGCTAGAGGACTGTTCTGCGCGCGCTTGTTTTCGCTAAGAAGGAAAGCTGGTGGGTATAAGAGCATCTCCAGCCGCGTTCCCAGCAAAGCCTCTTCAGACGGTTTTCTCGCGCCGGCGCTGAAAAAACGGTCCAGTCGCGCCCTCACGAGCCCGATTTTTGCCGGCCTGAACCGAAAACAGTGCCGACGGACCCAGGCCGAATCCGACGAGCTGTTTTGGCGCGAAAAAGCCACGGGCCAGCCACATCAGCGACACGGCGCCTCGTCTTCCTCCAACGGCCTCGGTTCCCGTGGGGAATCAATGGCAAGGCTGCCGCCGGTCAGCCTTGCCATTGATTCCTCACGGGCGGCGCGTCACGGGACGGCGCGCCGACGCCTCCCCTCCCTCGCACGCGTTCACACGGGCGCGGCGCAGCTATATAGTCGGTGGCCTCACTCGCCTGTGCCCACACCAGGCCCGCCCCTCGCCGCCGCCCAGCCCCTCCCTCTACCTCTTCCGAGCGCCGCCGCCCAGCCCCTCCCTCTCCCTCTCTACCTCTCCCGAGCCCGTCGCCATGGCAGAGCGTTTCCCCGGAGACGAGGCGGCGGCCAACGGCTTCGGCCGCCGTTCGCTGCGCGAACAGGACTCCTGGCTCCTGTTTCAGGCGAACATCTCGGCGCCACCGGACATGCGCGCCGGGCCGACGGGGTGGAGACTCAGCGACGGGGGAGTGCCCGTTCCCCCGTTGCCCGACGCCATGGCCAAGCCCAATTACTTCGCCGAGGAGGTCGAGGTCGTACGTGCCTTCCTCACCGACCCCCAGCTCTCCCTCCCCCAGTACACCGCCGACAACCACGCGGCTTGGGCGGCGTACTTCGAGCGCCGCCAGCAGCAGCGGTTGGCGTCCACCAACGACGCGCCGGTGGTCGGCGGCCAGAAGAACAGCGAGGGGCGCCACCTGTGGTGGGGCGTCCCCGGCCGCACACTCGAGGGCGTGCTGACGTACCTCGAGGGCGGCAACGACCCGCCGTTGGCGTACCCGGCGAGGGTGGCCGCCCCGGTGCACCACCGACGCGCCGGGCCATGGGCGCCAAGGAGGTTCGGGTCCTCCTCCTCTTCTTCCTCCTCCCGATCTTCCTCGCACTCCTCCGGTACTGTTCGGCGTTAAGGCCGAGCCCACGGCGGAGACGCCGCTCGGCCGGCGCACTCGCAGCGCCGGCATCGTCATCAACGAGGGCGGCCGACGCGCCTCCTCGTCGGCCCCTCCTCCGCGCTTCGTCAAGCCAAAGACGGAGCCGGGGCTCGCGCCGGTGAAGAAGGAGCCGGCCGCGCCGGTGAAGACGGAGCTCAACGACGACGACGCGGCCCTGGAATGGGCGCGCACGGACTCCATAGCGATGGAGAAGGAGCGCCTGGAGAAGGCGAAGGAGCGCCAGTGCGCCGCCCTGCACCGCTCCGCGAAGCGCCGACGCGGTCGCGACGAAGGCGGAGTCGTCGTCATCTGCGACAGCGATGACGACGACGCGCCGCCGCCACCAGCCCGCGTTGGCGACGCCGGTCAGGGGTCCACCAGGGACGGCCGCGTCAAGGAGGAGAAGTCCGACGACGGCGGCGACGACGACGACTACTCGGTTTCAGCCAGTTTCTCTTTTAGATTAGTTATCTATTTTGCTATGTAATGAAAACCGGCGAACATGTCTAATATATGCCCAAGTTTGCCGAAATTTATCGTGTTTAGCCGAACTTCGCTGAACTGTGCCAAAATTTGCTATACAAATTTTATTTTTAAACACGCCTGGGGGCGGCCCTGGGGCCGGCGGCTGGGGACCAACTCGCCCTCAGGCCCAATTTTTGCGCCGGCTCACCCCCAGGCGGCGATTTTAGGCGCCCCCTGGGGGGCCAACGGCTGGAGATGCTCTAAGAGCATCTACACACCCAGGTTGCAAATTCAGGCTCTCAAACGCCCGCGAACGCGGTCGGCACTGACCAGGCATACCTCATTTGGTGGCTTCCACACCCACGTCCCTCATATCCTAACGCTCAGAACCATACAACTCATGCAACGCTACGTAAACACAATCAATAGCACGCAGTTCATCGGATCAACTTAGCATCGCCGGACAAAAGAAACATAGTTCATTGGAGTTTAACGACAAATCCATACTACGAACTTAAAACATAGTTAAAATACACAGCCAGACCTCTACCCCTCCCCCGCGACGCAGGAAATCACCATTTCCTCGGTGGCCCCTACCCCTTTCGGTCTTCGGCGCGGTTGTGCCCCTCCTCCGTGTAGGCATCGGCGTGCGGAGGTGCGTTGTCGTTGGAGCTGGAGGTGGAACCATCTGTCAGGTCCGAGTCGGAGCTGCACCTCATGCCCAACAGCCTGCGGAGTAGGCTCCTTCGCATGGCGGGCCGCCTTCACCTTCGCCGCCGCCTCCTTGGGTGCCTCCGGCTCTGACAACTCGGTAGCGAGTCGGAGTGCCGTGGCATTCTTCCGGCGGAGGCGCCGCGTATCCGTCTCCGCTATCGTTAAAAAGCGGCGGCGGACCGACGCTAGGAGCGCGTCCTCGGGATCCACCGTCGCGCGAACGGCGCGCCGACATCGCCTCTTCCCTCTCCCTCGCCCGCTGCCGCTCGCGCCGGGCTGCACGTGCCTCGGACTCGGGCGTCCTTGGGCGCGCAGGCCCCGGCGCGGGCACGAGGACCCACCGATGGCCGGGTACCACTTCCGGACCAGAGGATGGTGGAGGTGGACGACGTACCTGACAGAGTCGCTGGAGCGGAGTGGAGCAGAGCTGCTGGTGCTGCGCGGCGGGCGAGAAGAGGAGTTCTTATTGACTTGTGTCTAGGGTTTCCGGACGGGGGGATATTTGTGGGGACATGATGGGTCAGGCTGACGTGGCGGACGCGTCCGGGCGCCCCCATATCTGCCCCCATATTTAGGCTGGATATGAGGGGCGCCGGTCAGCCTGGGCATTTGAGGCCCGTTTAAGGCGCACGTTTGGGTTAGATTTTGGTGACCGGCTAGTGACCGAACGAGCCGCCCGGGTGTTTGAGACTGGTTTGGAACGCCCGGCTGTAGATACAATAAGTTGCCGTGGGGAGGAAATTATTGTAAGTATCAGTTTTGCGAAGTGTCAGTCGACATGGACTTGGTTATGTCTTGGTCAATACTACTATATTCGTTAGACCTTGCATGGAGATTTGTACATTTTGTTCCTTTTCTTCTTATATAGTACTATTATGTTACTTGACTTGAGACCGGAAAAGAATTCTATGAGACCAGGTCTCACATGAGACCTATCCTGATAGATGACACGTGGCATTCACAAATCTCAAAGTATCCCCCACCCCCACTTAAAATCAGAGGGGAGAGAGATTAGATACTTTGTGATTTGTGAATGCCACGTGTCATCCATCAGGACGGGTCTCACCTGCTAACCGTGAGACCTGGTCTCATATAATTTTTTCCCCTTGAGACCTAGCCACACCTTGTATCAGTATTTGCTATGATAACATCAACCGGAGGTCATTCTCGTCTAAGCAAAATAAAAATAATACATTTTCCTTTTTCTTTGCGGAGAAAATAGTTTTATTACACTATGGTCTTTCTTGGTCCAGCAGCAGCCATCAAGATGTGCGACTTGATCACTTTTTTATTTGGGGTCCCGGCGGCTTACTTCGCCGGCCGGCCGGTGCAGTGCAAATCAATACAGGATGAGACGTCGATGACAAAGGCAGGTGCATGCATGCCTACAACAAATCGCAAAACCATGCAAGGATCACGATCACAGCCGAAAGAGCGCTCCACTCCACACCACGGATCAGAATACATCTCGTGGCATTGGGGGCGCCGGCCGATATCTGATCGTGACTTCGTGTAACCGCACGCGGAGGAGTAACCAGGACTCAGGGTTGACAATACATGTACCTCCGTCTAACAAGATATGCACAACTGGCTTGGTGTCCAGTTTCTCTCACGCTTTTTCTTGAGCAAAAGGACGAACTTGATCCTCTCATGATTTCACCAATCATCAGAAAATGAGTTGTAATGTATGCAGCCAGCGTCGTGGAACAGTGACAGCATGGCGAGCGAAACAGCCGGCGGGTAGCCCATACATATTCCACACCAGTGACTTGGGAGCCATATACATCCATGGTCACGGGATAAAATACTGCAGAAAATGCAAGTTGATAGATGAAGATATCATCAATATATGCCGGTGCTTCCGTGGGGACACCTCCTTGAGTATAACAATCGCCCAGAAAACATTAGCTCGTGATGCCGCCGCCCGAGCAAATGGATAAAATTGGCCAGTACTGGATATTAGTAACCTTTTACCACATGCTATAAGAGTGTTGATAAGATCTGGCTAGTGGCAGGGCAATTGGTTCCGGTAGCTTTCGGCATGTGTATGCGGATTGTGATGCATATCTAGCCATCCACGTCAATGAACTAGCAGCAGCTCCCTCCGTGATTCGTCGTCGTTACATAATCTTTTCACACTGGATCATATTCGCGACATTTTAAAAAATTCAAGGACCCACAGCCACGAATTGTTGCAAAACAAAACAAAATCTTATTCATGCGTCGTGATCGAATGGTCGCTTTCCATGCCCCGAAGGAACAAGGGAATTTTTATTGCTGATTGCTTTGCCGTCACTCGCTCACTGTTCTTTTTCATTTTCGTTGCGGCTTCACGCATTCGACACGGGAGAAAGTGATTCAATGCGCAGCGCTTGTTTGCCGACGTGGGGCGGGTGATGAGGGTCTCATCAACCTGGCCGTCACTCGCCTTGGCGCTACGCTACCTACACTACAGAACGGCGGTGGCTCCTCGTGCGGCCACTCGCCCGAGAGGCGCACGTACGCCCTGTACATTCCATCGCTTTTGGGCGGCGCGTCTGTCTCCCGGCTTGGGCGAGTGGGCGCACGTCGCGAGCGAGCGGCCACATCGCAGGCGCACGGCCGCGCGGGACGACGGCGACGGCTGTGGCGTCGTGTCGTGATGGAGGGGGGCCGAGGGAGGGGTCGGCGTCACGTATGCGCGCGTACGCACGGCCGGCCGGCGCCGGCGCGCTCGCCGTCGATCCCATCCCTGTACCGCCGTACGTGCGATGGACGCCGCCACGGAGCCAGACGCCTTTTCTGATTCAATGCTCGCCGGTAGGGGTCGATCAGTCGATGGGTGCCCTGCTATCCACGGCTTCGTCGGCTGCGGCGACGTTACGATGGTGGCGACACGGATGGATGGAATGGATGGACGGCGAGGCTTGGAGCCACTCGCGCGCGGGATGCGCGCGTCTGCCGTCGTGCATGCACGGAGATTTTGTTGTGTTGCTACACTTGCGGGGTGCGGACAGGTACGCGCGGGGCAGGGATGATCGGGCATCGACCGTCGGCGAGGTTCAGCGTACCAAAGCTAGGCCGCTACGCTACCAGCCGCGCCGACGACATGACACCGACGCGTGGTGTTCCGTCGCGAACAAGTTGCACAACTAGCTGCGCGAAGGAGCCCGGCATTAGGACATGTCAGCTCAGTTAACCCCATGCTGACACACATCGGGAAGAAAGTGAGCTTCCAATTAGCACGAGGGTCTAGGGTATCTTCACCTGGTGTTGATGGGCTACACGGCCGACGGACGAGGCTCTGCGCCGTCAGCGTCACAAGATATTTCGAATGGAGTTGCATGCATTAGCAAGAAAACAAGCTCCACTAAAACGCACTCGTCTCCGACACGTAAAGTGCCTTCATCCGGGGACGAGGATTTGTGACACGCAATTACGATGGCACTCATGTCCCTGATGCTCGTTTTTTATTTTGGCTTTCGATTTCCAAAGTTTTGTACTTTGTAAAAAGGAAATTCAAATTAAGTTCTGCTTTCAAATTTGTGTTTCTCGTGACCAGCGCTTCAAATAAGATCCATCTTTAAGACATTTTAACGACTTTTGAAGAAAATGGTAAGTTTCACTGCTCGAAACTTAATACGAGCGACCGATAAAAATCCATTATTTTGTGCCTACGATCCACATAAAAAATGGCTTAAAATTATATCTCAAAAACTGGTTAAAACTTGGCACTTTAGATGCAAAAAATGTAAGTTTCAAACTTTGAAACTTAAAACTTGTTGTGACCTCGTGCGGGATTGAACTACTGAGAGAACCGCGATGCAAAATGAGCGGGCGACGCGACTTCGAAGATGAGTGCTCCCACACCCGGGTGCCCCTGTGAATTTCTGTTCATCCGGAAACGAAGCATTCATGACAACTTCATGTACGTCCGGCACCTTGTGCGACATCTACACCGTACAACAAATGCCAACTATCCTATTCAAGCTTGATATCAGGAAAATGTTTGACTCCGTGCATTGGTACTACTTGATAGATCTTCTCATGACACTATGTTTTTTTGTAGATTATGTGATTGGGTCTCGACACTTCTTTCCACGGGCTCCTCTTGTGTGCTCCTTAGTGTCATTGATGCGAACGCAATATTGCATGGAAGTGGCCCGCGTGCGGGAGACCCCCTCTCCCCGCTTTTGTTCGTTATGGCGATTGATCCTTTGAAACATATCCTCGAGATTGCCACCTCGGATGGTTTGATTTCCAACCTCATGGGACACTCCCACCATCAGAACCTCCTTGTATACCGCCAACGCGGTCATTTTCGTGGCTTTGGTGAAGCAGGATCTTTGCAATCTTGCATCAATTTTTTTAGGAACTTTGCAATTTTGCATCTATTCTCCAACATTTGGGGCCATGACGGGAATGGTACCAGCTGTTGGAAAAGTATGGTGGTGCCTATTATGCCATAAGGTCTTCGGTTGCTGTATTTGAGCACCTTCTTTTCTATAGTCACTAGCCCAGGGCGGGCAGGGGCAAATTCGGGGTTTCTGGTAGATAGCCCTGAGTAGCAAGCCAATTTAGTTGCGCTCGGGAAACCAAGCAACTCTTCCGGTATCCTTTGAGGGGGCCATTCGGGCGCATCGACGAGCTGGGAGCGGTCGCCATTGTTGGAGCTCTAGAAACGGTAATGGAAGGGAGAGTTGCGTAAAGGCAAGGAAGAAGCGGGCGGCGTGAAAGCAAAAATTACTTTCCCAGTTGCCTTTTATTTACCACGATGAGTCGGCCGTGAACTCGTGATAAGATGCTCCCTGATAATTATTCCAACTGTTCCCCAGGTATTATGCCTTGTTTGGGAACGCAGATCGAGGGAAGAATAGTTAAAAACTCCGTTTAAAGTGGATCTTTGGGCCCATTGCGACTCATTTTAGTGGGTATGTCAAGATGTGGGACTACAATTCATGGTCGGTTAGTTGTCCTCAGACCCAATAAAAAATATATTACTTTCATAAAGGGTCTTGTTGCAAAAACGGCCCGATATCCGAAGTACATTGCTGCTTGGATCCACGCGTGAATCGCCAAATGTCGGTGGCATCAAAACGAAGACCTAGAATTTGGGAGTCGGCGTGGAAGATGGAACTAGCCTACGAAGCTAAAGAACAAGATAATGAAGTTGTTCCGAGGAAAGACTCGATGTCCTCAGCCTGAAGACTAGTTCAGGGGCTACTAATGATGTCTTGTACTAGGGGGTGCACACCACGTCGGCCTGCCATTCATTGTCTGGGCCGATGACCCACCAACAACTGTAGAATAGGCCATGCATGCCCTGGCCCTCAGCGTAATCAAGATGGAAACTTCTGAAGACTTGGCGTATACTTCAACGCGTATTTGAATGATCGACATGTTTATCTCTAGATTGTAACCGACCATGTGTAAACACGAGATATCCCCGGTGTCTATATAAGACGAGGTTTTAGTCTGTAGAGGCACACTTTTCAAGGTTTGCAGGTTAGAACCCGTACATACGATCTCGAGGTAGATCATCTCGTACTTTGTACCCCATCACTAGAATATAAACAAGAGTGGGAGTATGGTTTTACCTCTTCGAGAGTGCCCGAACCTGGATAAATATTGTGTCCCTTTTTCCTTTGTTTACCATCATGCCAACATCACCAGCTTGGGACCCCCTGAAGGAAATATGCCCTAGAGGCAATAATAAAGTTGTTATTTATATTTCCTTATATCATGATAAATGTTTATTATTCATGCTATAATTGTATTAATCGGAAACTTAGTACATGTGTGAATACATAGACAAACAGAGTGTCCCTAGTATGCCTCTACTTGACTTGCTCGTTAATCAAAGATGGTTAAGTTTCCTCACCATAGACATGTGTTGTCATTTGATGAACGGGATCACATCATTAGAGAATGATGTGATGGACAATACCCATCCGTTAGCTTAGCATTATGATCGTTTAGTTTTATTGCTATTGCTTTCTTCATGACTTATACATGTTCCTCTAACTATGAGATTATGCAACTCCCGAATACCGGAGGAACACCTCGTGTGCTATCAAACATCACAACGTAACTGGGTGATTATAAAGATGCTCTACAGGTGTCTCCGATGGTGTTTGTTGAGTTGGCATAGATCGAGATTAGGATTTGTCACTCCATGTATCGGAGAGGTATCTCTGGGCCCTCTCGGTAATGCACATCACTATAAGCCTTGCAAGCAATGTGACTAATGAGTTAGTCACGGGATGATGCATTACGGAACGACTAAATAGACTTGCCAGTAATGAAATTGAACTAGGTATGAGGATACCGATGATCGAATCTCGGGCAAGTAACATACCGATGACAAAGGGAATAACGTATGCTGTTATGCGGTTTGACCGATAAAGATCTTCGTAGAATATGTAGGAGCCAATATGAGCATCCATGTTCCGCTATTAGTTATTGACCGGAGATGTATCTCGGTCATGTCTACATAGTTCTCCAACCCGTAGGGTCCGCACGCTTAACGTTCGATGACGATTTTTATTATGAGTTATGTGATTTGATGACCGAAGTTTGTTCGGAGTCCCGAATGAGATCACGGACATGACGAGGAGGCTCGAAATGGTTGAGAGGTAAAGATCGATATATTGGAAGGTTATATCCGGACATCGGAATGGTTCCGAAGTGATTCAGGTATTGTTCGGAGTGCCGGGAGGTTACCGTATGTTGGAAATATGCCCTAGAGGCAATAATAAAGTGGTTATTATTATATTTCCTTGTTCATGATAATTGTCTATAGTTCATGCTATAATTGTATTAACCCGAAACCGTAATACATGTGTGAATACATAGATCGTAATATGTCCCTAGTAAGCCTCTAGTTAACTAGCTCGTTGATCAATAGATGGTCATGGTTTCCTGACCATGGACATTGGATGTCGTTGATAACGGGATCAGATCATTAGGAGAATGATGTGATCAACAAGACTCAATCCTAAGCGTATCACAAGATCGTGTAGTTCGTTTTCTAAAGCTTTTCTAATGTCAAGTATCATTTCCTTAGACCATGAGATTGTGCAACTCCCGGATACCGCATCAATGCTTTGGGTGTGCCAAACGTCACAACGTAACTGGGTGGCTATAAAGGTGCACTACAGGTATCTCCGAAAGTATCTGTTGGGTTGACACGAATCGAGACTGGGATTTGTCACTCTGTATGACGGAGAGGTATCTCTGCGCCCACTCGGTAATGCATCATCATAACGAGCTCAATGTGACTAAGGAGTTAGCCACGGGATCATGCGTTACAGAACGAGTAAAGAGACTTGCCAGTAACGAGATTGAACGAGGTATAGAGATACCGACGATCGAATCTCGGGCAAGTAACATACCGATGGACAAAGGGAATTGTATACGGGATAGATTGAATCCCCGACATCATGGTTCATCCGATGAGATCATCGTGGAACATGTGGGATCCAACATGGGTATCCAGATCCCGCTGTTGGTTATTGGCTGGAGAGATGTCTCGGTCATGTCTGCATGGTTCCTGAACCCGTAGGGTCTACACACTTAAGGTTCGGTGACACTAGAGTTGTTATGGGAAATAGTATGTGGTTACCTAAGGTTGTTCGGAGTCCTGGATGAGATCCCAGACGTCACGAGGAGTTCCGGAATGGTCTGGAGGTGAAGAATTATATATGGGAAGTCCGGTTTCAGTTACCGAAATAATTTTCGGGGTTATCGGTATTGTACCGGGACCATCGGAAGGTGTCCGAGGTCCACCGGGTGGGGCCACCTGCTCCGATGGGCCAAGTGGGCTGAACAAAGGAGGGAACCAGCCCCTGGGCTGGTGCGCCCCCCAAGGGCCCAAGGAGCCTAGGGTTGAAAACCCTAGGCGGTGGGGGCGCCTCCCACCTGTCTTGGGGGGCAAGTCCCCCCCTTGGCCGCCACCCCTTCTAGATGCATCTAAGGGGGGCCGGCCCCCTCTCCCTTCACCCTATAAATAGAGAGGGGGTGGGAGGGCAGCCACACCCTTCCCCTGGCGCAACCCTCCCCCTCTCCAACACCTCCTCCTCCTCCTCCTCCTCCGTAGTGCTTGGAGAAGCCCTGCCGGAGAACTGCAAGCTCCACCACCACGCCGTCGTGTTGCCGGAGCTCTCCCTCAACTTCTCCTCCCCACTTGCTGGATCAAGAAGGAGGAGAAGTCCCCGGGCTGTACGTGTGTTGAACGCGGAGGCCCCGTCCGTTCGGCGCTAGATCAGATCTTCCGCGATTTGAATCGCCGCGAGTACGACTCCATCCACCACGTTCTTGTAACGCTTCCGCTTAGCGATCTTCAAGGGTATGAAGATGCACTCCCTCTCTCTCTCTCTCTTGTTGCTAGCATCTCCTAGAGTGATCTTGGTGACACGTAGGAATTTTTTGAATTATTGCTACGTTCCCCAACAGTGGCATCGTGAGCTAGGTCTATGCGTAGATTCTATGCACGAGTAGAACACAAAGTAGTTGTGGGCGATGATTTGTTCAATTTTCTTACCGTTACTAGTATTATCTTGATTCGGCGGGATTGTGGGATGAAGCGGCCCGTACTGACCTTACACGTACGCTTACGTGAGACTGGTTCCACCGACTGACATGCACTTGATGCATAAGGTGGCTAGCGGGTGTCTGTCTCTCCCACTTTAGTCGGATCGGATTCGATGAAAAGGGTCCTTATGAAACGTAAATAGCAATTGGCATATCACCGTTGTGGCTTTTGCGTAGGTAAGAAATGTTTTTGCTAGAAACTCATAGCAGCCATGTAAAACATGCGACAACAATTAGAGGATGTCTAACTTGTTTTTACAGGGTATGCTATGTGATGTGATATCGCCAAAAGGATGTGATGATTGATATATGTGATGTATGAGATTGATCATGTTCTTGTAATAGGAATCACGACTTGCATGTCGATGAGTATGACAACCGGCAGGAGCCATAGGAGTTGTCTTAATTTATTGTATGACCTGCGTGTCAATGAAAATGCCATGTAATTACTTTACTTTATCGCTAACCATTAGCCATAGTAGTACAAGTAATAGTTAACGAGACAACTTCATGAAGACATGATGATGGAGATCATGGTGTCATGTCGGTGACGATGGTGATCATGTCGCGCCTCGAAGATGGAGATCAAAGGCGCAAGATGATATTGGCCATATCATGTCACTTTATGATTTGCATGTGATGTTTGTCATGTTTACATTTTATTTGCTTAGAACGACGATATCATAAATAAGATGATCCCTCACTAAAATTTCAAGAAAAGTTTTCCCCCTAATTGTGCACCGTTGCGAAGGATCGTTGTTTTGAAGCACCATGTGATGATCGGGTGTGATAGATTCTAACGTTCGCATACAATGGGTGTAAACACTTAGGTTGACTTGACGAGTCTAGCATGTACAAACATTGCCTTGGAACACGAGAGACCGAAAGGCTGAACATGAGTCATATAGTAGATACGATCAACACGGAGATGTTCACCGTTGATGACTAGTCCGTCTCACGTGATGATTGAACACGACCTAGTCGATTCAGATCATGTATCACTTAGATGACTAGAGGAATGTCTATCCGAGTGGGAGTTCATTAAATAATTTGATTAGATGAACTTAATTATCATGAACTTAGTCTAAAATGTCTTTACAATATGTCTTGTAGATCAAATGGCCCATGCTAATGTTGCCCTCAACTTCAATGCGTTCCTAGAGAAAACCAAGCTAAAAGACGATGGCAGCAACTATACGGATTGGGTCCGTAACTTGAGGATCATCCTCATAGCTGCCAAGAAAGCATATGTCCTTCAAGCACCCCTAGGTGACGCACCCATTTTCCTAGCAACTCAAAACGTTATGAACGCGTGGCAGTCGCGTAGTGATGATTACAACCTGGTTCAGTGCGGCATGCTTTACAGCTTAGAACCAGGGCTCCAAAAGCGTTTTGAGCAGCACAGAGCATATGAAATGTTCCAAGAGCTGAAAATGGTTTTCCAAGCTCATGACCGGGTCGAGAGATATGAAGTCTCCGACAAGTTCTATAGTTGTAAGATGGAGGAAAATAGTTCTGTCAGCAAGAAAATACTCAAAATGTCTAGGTTGCACAACCGCTTATCTCAACTGGGAGTTACTCTTCCAGATGACTCGGTCATTGACAAGATCCTCCAGTCGCTTTCACCTAGCTACAAGAGCTTTGTGATGAACTACAATATGCAAGGGATGGAGAAATCCATTTCTGAGTTATATTTAATGTTGAAATCAGGGGAGGTGGAAATCAAAAAGGAACATCAAGTGTTGATGGTGAATAAAACCATTAGTTTCAAGAAAGGCAAGGGTAAAAAGAACTTCAAGAAGGATGGCAAGGGAGTTACCGCGCCCGGTAAATCAGTTGCCGGGAAGAAGCCAAAGAATGGACCCAAGCCTGAGACTCAGTGCTTTTATTGTAAAGGAAATGGTCACTGGAAGCAGAACTGCCCCACGTACTTAGCGGATAATAAGGCCGGCAACACCAAAGGTATATGTGATATACATGTTATTGATGTGTACCTTACCAGCGCTCGTAGTAGCTCCTGGGTATTTGATACGGGTGCGGTTGCTCATATTTGTAACTCAAAACAGGAGTTGCGGAATAAGCAGAGACTGGCGAAGGACAAGGTGGCGATGCATGTCGGGAATGGTTCCAAGGTCGATGTGATCGCCGCCGGCACGCTACCTCTACATCTACTCTTAAAGCTCAATAATTGTTATTTAGTACCAGCTTTGAGCATGAACATTATATCTGGATCTCGTTTAATGCGAGATGGCTACTCATTTAAATCCGAGAATAACGGTTGTTCCATTTATATGAGAGATATGTTTTATGGTCATGCCCTGCTGGTAAATGGTTTATTTTTGTTTAATCTCGAACGTGATGTTACACATATTCATAGTGTGAATGCCAAAAGATGTAAGGTTGATAATGATAGTCCCACATACTTGTGGCACTACCGCCTTGGTCACATTGGTGTCAAACACATGAAGAAACTCCATGCAGATGGACTTTTGGAGTCTCTTGATTATGAATCATTTGACACGTGTGAACCATACCTCATGGGCAAAATGACCAAGACTCCGTTCTCTGGAACAATGGAGCGAGCAACCAACTTATTGGAAATCATACATACTGATGTGTGCGGTCCAATGAGCGTTGAGACTCGCGGTGGCTATTGTTATGTTCTCACCCTCACTGATGACTTAAGTAGATATGGATATGTCTACTTAATGAAACAAAAGTCTGAGACCTTTGAAAAGTTCAAGGAATTTCAGAGTGACGTAGAGAATCAACGTGACAGAAAAATAAAGTTCTTACGATCAGATCGTGGAGGGGAATATTTGAGTCACGAGTTTGGCACGCACTTAAGGAAATGTGGAATTATTTCACAACTCACGCCGCCTGGAACACCTCAGCGTAATGGTGAGTCCGAACGTTGTAATCGCACTCTATTGGATATGGTGCAATCTATGATGTCTCTTACCGATCTACCACTTTCATTTTGGGGTTATGCTTTGGAGACTGCCGCATTCACTTTAAATAGGGCTCCGTCGAAATCCGTTGAGATGACACCGTATGAATTATGGTTTGGAAAGAAACCCAAGCTATCATTTCTGAAAGTTTGGGGATGCGATGCTTATGTCAAGAAACTTCAACCTGAAAAGCTCGAACCCAAGTCGGAAAAATGCGTCTTCATAGGATACCCTAAGGAAACTATTGGGTATAGCTTATACCTCAGATCCGAAGGCAAGATCTTTGTTGCCAAGAATGGATCCTTTTTGGAGAAAGAGTTTCTCTCGAAAGAAGTAAGTGGGAGGAAAGTAGAACTGGATGAGGTGCTGCCTCTTGAACCAGAGAGTAGCGCAGCTCAAGAAGATGTTTTTGTGGTGCTTGCACCGAATAGAGAGGAAGTTAATGATGCTGATCATGAAACTTTGGGTCAAGCTACTGAACTTCGTAGGTCCACGAGGACACGTTCCGCACTAGAGTGGTACGGCAACCCTATCCTGGAAATCATGTTGTTAGACAACGGTGAACCTTCGAACTATGAAGCAATGGCGGGCCCGGATTCCAACAAATGGCTTGAGGCCATGAAATCCGAGATAGGATCCATGTATGAAAACGAAGTATGGACTTTGACAGACTTGCTTGATGATTGGCAAGCCATAGAGAATAAATTGATCTTTAAGAAGAAGACTGACGCGGATGGTAATGTGACCATCTATAAGGCTCGGCTTGTTGAGGGAGTCCTGGATTAGGGGGTCCTCGGATAGCCGGACTATATACTTTGGCCGGACTGTTGGACTATGAAGATACAAGATTGAAGACTTCGTCACGTGTCCGGGTGGGACTCTCCTTTGCGTGGAAGGCAAGCTTGGCAATTCGGATATGTAGATCTCCTCCCTTTTAACCGACTCTGTGTAACCCAAGACCCCTCCGGTGTCTATATAAACCGGAGGGTTTAGTCCGTAGGACAACAACAATCATAATCATGGGCTAGATTCTAGGGTTTAGCCTCTACGATCTCGTGGTAGATCAACTCTTGTAACACTCATATCATCAAGATCAATCAAGAAGGAAGTAGGGTATTACCTCCATCGAGAGGGCCCGAACCTGGGTAAACATTGTGTTCCCGCCTCCTGTTACCGTCAGCCTTAGACTCACAATTCGGGACCCCCTACCCAAGATCCGCCGGTTTTGACACCGGCATTGGTGCTTTCATTGAGAGTTCCACTGTGCCGTCACGATAAGGCTTGATGGCTCGTCTTGTTGTCAAGGACAATATTACCTCTGGGGGAGCCCTGGCTGTAGGCCAAACTCTATGACTAGGCGGCTTCGTCATGACCGCCTGTTCGGCCGTCGCGCCGACAATGACTTCTCGGGTCATCAAAAACAGCCTCCACGTCGGCTCGGGATTCACCGAGCAGATGGATCCAATGGAGCTCTCTTCCTTGAACGAGCTCTTGGATCGCATCGCCGCCTTGGGAGTCGCTACGGACTATGATCGGATCGGGCTTAAACCCGACTAAAGGGAGATTAACTCTCCGCCGGTCACCCATCAAATAGCGGTGGTGGAGGAGCAACGCAGTGATTCTTCCTCTATCTTGAGGACAAACTATGTCCAGATTCCCGAGCTCTCCGAGCCGGATACCCGTCTACGGGAGGACATGGCCCAAGCTTCGAACCTAGAATCGGACAGCGGGCCATAACTATTGGGCAACGTCCCGGAGCCCGAACTGCCAAACTCGGAAACTGTGCCCCTGGGTCTTAGACCGGGTCAGGGTTTGGACCTAAATCTACCCACCCCACCCTCACATAAGTGATCTTTCCCACATTAGACAAGAGCCCCAAGAGACAGTACATCACTATTGGGCCAGATTCCTCCTTGTAATGAGCAAGGTCAAGGACTGTCGCGAGGAAGACACAATTTCATTCTTTTGCAAAAATTGCACGGACAAGGGAATCCTCAACGCCATAAGTCACCGTGACATAGCACACTTCGCTGACTTGGCGGCCATAGTACAGAAGTATTGAGAGATGGAAAGCACCTGGAAAACCCAAACAAAATTCTGGGATCCTCCGGCTCTCACTAAACCCTCCATCCGAACTAAAAGGGTGTACTCTCGTAAGTCACCCGATCCAATTACAAAGAAACCAAAGCCCACTACAGGGCGTGGAACCATATTGGAGGGATGGCTCAATGGGCCATGCAAAATTCACAGTACACCGGATACCATGCCAACACATAGCCTTAGAGCATGTTGGATACTCCGGCAGGTCGCCAAGAGCGGCAAGGATCTCCTCATCGACAATACCACAGAGCACCATCCCGTGGAAAATAACAATACAATACTGACAGTCTTCGAGACTTTCGCCTCAAATAATAGGCGCAAGCGAGCACTCCGCAACCTCACCGAAGTCTGCCACGTTGCAACAATAAATCCATGGAACGATACGGCTATAACCTTCAATGCCAGTGATGAACCTCAATTCCGAATAGCCCGAGCACCAGCCGCTTTGGTCCTTAGTCCAATTGTGGACGGCTTCCGGCTTACTAAAGTGCTCATGGACGGTGGTAGTGGATTAAACCTCATCTACAAGGAGACTCTCAGAAAAATGGAAATAGACAAGAGCCGCATTGAGCAAAGAAGCACGACCTTCAGAGGAATCATCTCTAGTCGGGAGGCACGATGTGCGGGAAGAATCACACTAGATGTGGTATTCGGCACGCCGGAGAATTATAGGTCCGAAGAAATCACATTCCAAGTGGCCCCGTTTAGTAGCGGATACCACGCCCTTTTAGGGCGGGAGACATTCACGATCTTCCAAGCTATACCCCATTACGGATACATGAAGCTCAAGATGCCCGGGTCCAATGGAATCATCACTCTAACTAGTGATCCGGACATAGCACTCCGCATCGAAAATAAAACCGCCGCACTGGCCCTTGAGGCGTTTTCCGAAGCCCTCGCGGCCGAAGGACTAACTGCGCTGCGCTCCGTAGTGGACAGGGATGACGTGATACTCGACAAAATACCCAAGTCCACCCCTTTTAAACCAGCGAATGAAATAGTCAAATTCCAGGTCCACCCAATGGACCCTAGAAAAACAGCATCCATCGGGGCACAGCTGAACCCCACAACAGACGCCGCAGTGCGGGAGTTCTTGCGCGAGAATTGGGACATCTTCGCCTGGCATCCTTCAGACATGCCAGGAATCCCACGCATGCTGGCCGAGCATAGCCTAAACATTATAAAGGGATTCAAGCTGGTCAAGCAGACTCTTCGGCGTTTCTTAGAGCCTAAGCGACAAGCCATGAGAGAAGAGCTAGCCAAGTTACTCGAGGCTGGATTCATTAGAGAAATAAAACATCCGGACTGGCTAGCAAACCTGGTGATGGTACCAAAGAAGGACAAATCGTGGCGCCTATGTGTCGATTTCAAGGACCTTAACAAGGCTTGCTGCTACCTCTTGAGCACTGCATTGGTTTTCCCTTGAAGAGGAAAGGGTGATGCAGCAAAGTAGCGTAAGTATTTCCCTCAGTTTTTGAGAACCAAGGTATCAATCCAGTAGGAGGCCACACTCGAGTCCCTCGCACCTACACAAACAAATAACTCCTCGCAACCAACGCGATAAGGGGTTGTCAATCCCTACACGGTCACTTACGAGAGTGAGATCTGATATATATGATAAGATAATATTTTTGGTATTTTTTATGATAAAGATGTAAAGTAAAATAAAAGGCAATAAAAATAACTAAGTGTCAGAAGATTAATATGATGGAAAATAGACCCGGGGGCCATAGGTTTCACTAGTGGCTTCTCTCAAGAGCATAATTATTCACGGTGGGTAAACAAATTACTGTTGAGCAATTGAAAGAATTGAGCATAGTTATGAGAATATCTAGGTATGATCATGTATATAGGCATCACATCCGAGACAAGTAGACCGACTCCTGCCTGCATCTACTACTATTACTCCACACATCGACCGCTATCCAGCATGCATCTAGAGTATTAAGTTCATAAGAACAGAGTAACGCTTTAAGCAAGATGACATGATGTAGAGGGATAAACTCATGCAATATGATATAAAATCCATCTTGTTATCCTTGATGGCAATAGTACAATACGTGCCTTGCTGCCCCTACTGTCACTGGGAAAGGACAGCGCAAGATTGAACCCAAAGCTAAGCACTTCTCCCATTGCAAGAAAGATCAATCTAGTATGCCAAACCAAATTGATAATTCGAAGAGACTTGCAAAGATAACCAATCATACATAAAATAATTCAGAGAAGATTCAAATATTGTTCATAGATAAACTTGATCATAAACCCACAATTCATCGGTCCCAACAAACACACCGCAAAAGAAGATTACATCGAATAGATCTCCACAAGAGAGGGGGAGAACTTTGTATTGAGATCCAAAAAGAGAGAAGAAGCCATCTAGCTAGTAAATATGGACCGAAGGTCTGAGGTAAACTACTCACACTTCATCGGAAGGGCTATGGTGTTGATGTAGAAGCCCTCCGTGATCGATGCCCCCTCCGGCGGAGCTCCAGAAAAGGCCCCAAGATGGGATCTCATGGATACAGAAAGTTACGGTGGTGGAATTAGGGTTTTGGCTCCATATCTGGTAGTTTGGGGGTACGTAGGTTTATATAGGAGGAAGGAGTACGTCGGTGGAGCAACAGGGGGCCCACGAGGGTGGAGGGCGCGCCCAGGGGGGCTAGGCGCGCCTCCTACCTCATGGCCTCCTGGTTGATGTATTGATGTAGGGTCCAAGTCCTCTGGATCATATTCGTTTCGAAAATCACGTTCCCGAAGGTTTCATTCCATTTGGACTCCGTTTGATATTCTTTTTCTGCAAAACTCTGAAATAGGCAAAAAACAACAATTCTGGGCTGGGCCTCCGGTTAATAGGTTAGTCCCAAAAATAAAATAAAAGTGTGTAATAAAGCCCAATAATGTCCAAAACAGAATATAATATAGCATGGAACAATAAAAAATTATAGATATGTTGGAGACGTATCAAGCATCCCCAAGCTTAATTCCCGCTCAACCTCGAGTAGGTAAATGATAAAAACAAATTTTTTGATGTGGAATGCTACTTGGCATAATTTCAATGTAATTCTTCTTAATTGTGGTATGAATATTCAGATCTGAAAGATTCAAGATAAAAGTTCAATATTGACATAAAAATAATAATACTTCAAGCATACTAACTAAGCAATTATGTCCTCTCAAAATAACATGGCCAAAGAAAGTTCATCCCTACAAAATCATATAGTTTAGTCATGCTCCATTTTCGTCACACAAGAATGCTCTCATCATGCACAACCCCAATGACAAGCCAAGCAATTGTTTCATACTTTAGTAATGTCAAACCTTTTCAACCTTCACGCAATACATGAGCGTGAGCCATGGATATAGCACTATGTGTGGAACAGAAAATAATGATGGGGGTTATGTGGAGAAGACAAAAAAGGGAGAAAGTCTCACATCAACGAGGCTAATCAATGAGCTATGGAGATGCCCATCAATTGATGTTAATGCAAGGAGTAGGGATTGCCATGCAACGGATGCACTAGAGCTATAAATATATGAAAGCTCAACAAAAGAAACTAAGTGGGTGTGCATCCAACTTGCTTGCTCACGAAGACCTAGGGCATTTGAGGAAGCCCATTGTTGGAATATACAAGCCAAGTTCTATAATGAAAGGTTCTCACTAGTATATGAAAGTGACAAAACAAAAGACTCTCTATCATGAAGATTATGGTGCTACTTTGAGGCACAAGTGTGGTAAAAAGGATAGTAACATTGTCCCTTCTCTCTTTTTCTCTCATTTTTTGGGCCTTCCCTTTTTTATGGCCTTTCTCTTTTTTATGGCCTTTCTCTTTTTTTCCTCACTTGGGACAATGCTCTAGAAAATTATGATCATCACACTTCTATTTATTTACAACTCAATGATTACAACTCGATACTAGAACAAAGTATGACTCTATATGAATGCCTCCGGCGGTGTACTGGGATATGCAATGAACCAAGAGTGACATGTATGAAAGGATTATGAATGGTGGCTTTTCCACAAATACTATGTCAACTACATGATCATGCAAAGCAATATGACAATGATGAACGCGTCATGATAAACGGAACGGTGGAAAGTTGCATGACAATATATCTCGGTATGGCTATGGGAATGCCATAATAGGTAGATATAGTGGCTGTTTTGAGGAAGATATAAGGAGGTTTATGTGTGAAAGAGCGTATCATATCACGGGGTTTGGATGCACCGGCAAAGATTGCACCAACTCTCAATGTGAGAAAGGGCAATGCACGGTACCGGAGAGGCTAGCAATGATGGAAAGGTGAGAGTACGTATAATCCATGGACTCAACATTAGTCATAAAGAACTCACATACTTATTGCAAAAATCTATAAGTCATCAAAAACCAAGCACTACGCCCATGCTCCTAGGGGGATAGATTGGTAGGAAAAGACCATCGCTCGTCCCTGACCGCCACTCATAAGGAGGACAATCAAAGAACACCTCATGTTTCAAATTTGTTACATAACGTTTATCATACGTGCATGCTACGGGACTTGCAAACTTCAACACAAGTATTTTTCAAATTCACAACTAGTCAACTAGCACAACTTTGATATCACTACCTCCATGTCTCAAAACAATCATCAAGCATCAAACTTCTCTTAGTATTCAACACGCTCATAAGAAAGTTTTTACTAGTCTTGAATACCTAGGCATATTAGGATTATTTAAGTAAATTACCATTATATTTAAGACTCTCAAAATAATCTAAGTGAAGCATGAGAGAATAATATTTTCTATAAAACAAAACCACCACCATGCTCTAAAAGATATAAGTGAAGTACTAGAGCAAAAACTATATAACTCAAAAGATATAAGTGAAGCACATAGAGTAATCTAATAATTTCCGAATCATGTGTGTCTCTCTCAAAAGGTGTGTACATCAAGGATGATTGTGGTAAACTAAAAAGCAAATACTCAAATCATACAAGACGCTCCAAGCAAAACACATATCATGTGGTGAATAAAAATATAGCTCCAAGTAAAGTTACTGATGGAAGTAGACGAAAGAGGGGATGCCTTCCGGGGAATCCCCAAGCTTTGGATTTTAGGTGTCCTTATATTATCTTGGGGTGCCATGGGCATCCCCAATCTTAGGCTCTTGCCACTCCTTGTTCCATAATCCATCAAATCTTTCACCCAAAACTTGAAAACTTCACAACACAAAACTTAAAGTAGAAAATCTCGTGAGCTCCGTTAGCGAAAGAAAACAAAACACCACTTCAATGTACTGTAATGAACTCATTCTTTATTTATGTTGGTGTTAAACCTACTGTATTCCAACTTATCTATGGTTTATAAACTATTTTACTTGCCATAGATTCATTAAAATAAGCAAACAACACACGAAAAACAGAATCTATCAAAAATAGAACAGTCTGTAGTAATCTGTAGCTAACGCAATATCTGGAACCCCAAAAATTCTAAAATAAATTGCTGGACATGAGGAATTTATCTATTAATCATCTGCAAAAAGAATTAACTAAATATAACTTTCCAAATAAAAATGGCAGCAATTCTCGTGAGAGCTAAGGTTTCTGTTTTTTACAGAAAGATTAAAAAAACTTTCCCCAAGTCTTCCCAATGGTTCTAGTTGGCACAAACACTAATTAAACACAAAAAACACAACCAAAACAGAGGCTGGATAAATTATTATTACTAAACAGGAGCAAAAATCAAGGAATAAAAATAAAATTGGGTTGCCTCCCAACAAGCGCTATCGTTTAACGCCCCTAGCTAGGCATAAAAAGCAAGGATAGATCTAGGTATTGCCATCTTTGGTAGGCAATCCATAAGTGGATCTCATAATAGATTCATAAGTTAATTTAATTTTCTTTCTAGTGAAGTGTTCCATTCCTTTACTTAACGGAAATTGGAATCTAATATTCCCTTCCTTCATATCAATAATTGCACCAATCGTTCTAAGAAAAGGTCTACCAAGAATAATAGGACATGAAGGATTGCAATCTATGTCAAGAACAGTAAAATCTACGGGCACATAATTCCTATTTGCAACAATAAGAATATCATTAATTCTTCCCATAGGTTTCTTAATAGTGGAATCCGCAAGGTGCAAGTTTAAAGAGCAATCATCAAAATCACGGAAACCTAGCAAATCACACAAAGTCTTTGGAATCGTCGAAACACTAGCACCCAAATCACACAAAGCATAGCATTCATGATCTTTAATTTTAATTTTAATATTAGGCTCCCACTCATCATAAAGTTTTCTAGGGATAGAAACTTCCAACTCAAGTTTTTCTTCATAAGATTGCATCAAAGCATCAACGATATGTTTAGTAAAAGCTTTATTTTGACTATAAGCATGAGGAGAATTTAGCACGGATTGCAACAAGGAAATACAATCTATCAAAGAGCAATTATCATAATTAAATTCGTTGAAATCCAAAATAATGGGTTCATAAATATTTAAAGGTTTGACTTCTTGAATCCCACTTTTAACAATTTTAGCATCAAGATCTAAAGACTCCGAATTTTTGGAACGTCGTCTAGGTAGAGGTGGATCATATTCAGTCCCATCATTATCAAGATTCATATTTCAAAACAAAGATTTAATAGGGGACACATCAATAACTTTTAGATCTTCATCTTTATTATCATGGGAACTAGAAGAACACGCTTTTATAAACAAATCTTTCTTAGCACGCATCCTAGCGGTTCTTTCCTAGCACTCATCAATGGAAATTCTCATGGCTTTGAGAGACTCATTGATATCATGCTTAGGTGGAATAGATCTAAGTTTCAAAGAATCAACATCAAGAGAAATTCTATCAACGTTCCTAGCCAACTCATCAATCTTAAGCAATTTTTCTTCAATCAAAGCATTGAAATTCTTTTGCAAAGTAATAAATTCTTTAATATTATATCCAAAATCAGAGGACATCTTATTATAATTTCCATAAGAATTGTTGTAGGAATTACCATAATTATTAGAGGAATTACTAGGATACGGCCTAGGATTAAAGTTTCCCCTATACGCGTTGTTACCAAAATTATTCCTACCAACAAAATTCACATCCATAGATTCATTATTATTCTCAATCAAAGTAGACAAAGGCATATCTAGTATCAGAAGAAACACTTTTATTAGCAAATAATTTCATAAGTTCATCCATCTTTCCACTCAAAACATTAATTTCTTCTATCGCATGCACTTTTTTATTAGTAGATCTTTCAGTGTGCCATTGAGAATAATTAACCATAATGTTATCTAGGAGTTTAGTAGCTTCTGATTCCATAAAAGTGCCTCCCGCGGCCGAATCTAAAAGATTTCTAGAAGCAAAATTAAATCCGGCATAAAATTTTGTATAATCATCCACAAATTCAGACCATGAGTAGGGCAATTACGTATCATTAATTTCATCCTCTCCCAAGCCTGTGCAACATGTTCATGATCAAGTTGCTTAAAATTCTTAATATCATTTCTAAGAGAGATAATCTTAGCGGGAGGAAAATACTTAGAGGTAAAAGCATCTTTGCACTTATTCCAAGAATCAATACTATTTTTAGGCAAAGATGAAAACCAAGCTTTAGCACGATCTCTAAGCGAAAAAGGAAATAGCTTCAATTTAACAATATCATTATCCACATCTTTCTTCTTTTGCATATCACACAAATCAACGAAGCTATTTAGATGGGTAGCGGCATCTTCACTAGGAAGACCTGCGAATTGATCTTTCATGACAAGATTCAATAAAGCGGTATTGATTTCACAAGATTCAGTATCGGTAAGAGGAGCAATCGGAGTGCTAAGGAAATCATTGTTGTTGGTATTGGTAAAGTCACACAATTTAGTATTATCTTGAGCCATCGTGAGAAGCAAGCAATCCAACACACGAGCAAACGAGAGACGGGCAAAAAGAGGCAAACAGAAAAGAAAGGGCGAATAAAACGGTACGGGTGAAGTTGGGGAGAGGAAAATGGCAAATAATGTAATGCAGGATATAAGGGTTTGTGATGGGTACTTGGTGTGTTGACTTTTGCGTACACCTCCCCAGCAACGGCGCCACATATCACTTTCCCTAAGGATCCCTTCCCCCTCCCCCGCATTGATCAAATTATCGACGCTACCGCAGGACACGACTCATTGTGTTTCCTCGAAGCATACTCCAGATACCATCAAATCAAGATGGCGGAGTCCGATCAAGCCACAACGGCATTCACCACTCCATACGACCCCTTCTGTTTTAACACCATGCCTTTCGGGCTCAAAAACGCTGGTGCAACCTATCAACGCATGATTCAGACATGCCTGGAAACACAAATCGGCAAAACATTGGAGGCATACATAGACGATGTGGTCATTAAAACCAGACACGTCGAATCTTTAATAGACAACTTCAGGCTTACGTTCGACAATCTCTGAACATATGACATCAAGCTCAATCAGAAAAATGCGTTTTGCCGTGCCCGCCGGAAAGCTCTTGGGCTTCATCATTTCCGATAGAGGAATTAAATCAAATCCGGCTAAAATCCGAGCTCTGTCACAGTTGGCTATCCCAACAGACCTCAAGCAAATCAAGAAATTAACCATGCGTGGCTGCCTTAAGCCGCTTTATCTCCCGATTGGGAGAAAATGCATTACCTCTTTATCGCCTTCTTGGACGCACTGAACACTTCGAGTGGATGGATGCGACCACGGCCAGATTGGAAGAAATAAAAGCCCTCTTGGCCAGCAACCCAATCTTGGCTGCGCCAAATATCGGCGAACCAATGCTGTTATATATAACGGCAACCCACCAGGTTGTAAGCGTAGTGCTCGTCGTCGAACGAGAGACGGACGGACATAAGTTCCCGCTTCAAAAGCCGGTATACTATGTATCCACCGTCCTCACTCCATGCAAATCACGGTACCCACATTATCAAAAGATAGCATATGTTGTCTTCATGGCATCCCGGAAACTACGACACTACTTTCAAGAATGTTCAATTACGGTGGCCTCTAAACTACCACTCAACGACATAATAAATAACCGCGATGCCACGGGCCGGATTGCTAAATGGGCTATTGAGCTCCTCCCGTTCGACATAACATACAAACCACGGCGAGACATTAAGTCACAAGTACTGGCTGATTTCGTCGCCGAATGGACAGAAGCCGAACTCCCTAAAGAGTATGGCGCGTACTCCAATTGGATCATGCACTTTGACGGCTCTAAGATGCTGGTTGGTCTGGGGGTAGTCGTCCTCCTGACATCCCCCACCGGAGATACAGTTCAATACGTACTCCAAATATTATACACAGACTCCAACAATGCAGCAGAATATGAGGCCCTGTTGCATGGTCTCCGGATGACAGTCTCCATGGGCATTCAACGCCTAGAGGTGCGTGGGGATTCGAACCTCGCAATATCTCAAATAAATGGAGACTTTGACGCCAAGGACCCAAAAATGGCGGCTTACCGCAATGCCGTCCTCAAAATGTCAGCTCAGTTTGAGGGGCTCGAATTTCACCATGTGGCCCGAGAAAACAATCAAGCGGCGTATATCCTCGCCCGCATTGGCGCTAAGCGCGATCCTGTCCCACCTAATATCTTCTTGGAAAGGCTGTTTAAGCCATCCGTGGTGTGGGAAGGGGAGACCGGCAACAACAGTCCGGATCCGGCCACAACACCAGATCCCGAACACTCTGACATAATCGGAGGCTCCGCCACTGAAATAATACCTTCAGCCCACGTGATTATGGCCGTCGTCGCCCCGTGGACAGAACCCTTCTTGGCTTACCTAAATAGGCAAGAACTCCCTGAGGACCCAAACGAGGCACGTTGCATTGTGCGGCGGTCTAAAGCCTACAAGGTCCACGAGGGAGAGCTTTATAAGAAAAACACTATTGGAGTACTTCAAAGGTGCATCTCCGAAGAGGAAGGACGACAACTTTTGGCAGAAATTCATGCTGGACTCAGTGGCCATCACGCCACAGCTCGGGCCCTTGTAAGCAAGGCCTTCCGTACAGGTTTCTACTGGCCGACAGCCCGAGCAGACGCACAGGACCTCGTCCAACATTGCGTCGGTTGACAGCTTTTTGCAAACCAAAGCCATATGCCACCTACCGCTCTCCAAACAATCCCCATTACTTGGCCCTTTGCGGTATGGGGGCTTGATATGGTCGGACCCCTTAAAGGAGGAAGCCATAAGAAAAAGTACCTATTGGTCATGGTGGATAAATTCACCAAATGGATAGAAGCCAAACCAGTTAAAACGGCCGAGTCCGGACTAGTGATAGATTTCATATCCAGGGTTGTACACCGTTATGGTGTCCCCCACAACATCATCACCGATAACAGCTTGAACTTCACAGCTGACGAGGTAAAAACTTGGTGCGGCAACATGGGCATTAAGCTCGATTATGCCTCCGTCTATTACCCCCAAACAAACGGTCAAATCGAACGAGCAAATGGTCTTATTATGAGCAGCATTAAACCCAGATTAGTGCGATCCTTGAAGGAATCAGATACGCACTGGGTTGAGGAGCTCGACTCCATATTATGGGGGCTGCGGACCACGCTGAATCGCACTATGGGATACACACCGTTTTTTATGGTGTACGGCGCAGAGGCGGTACTGCCCTGCGACATCATTCATGACTCACCTCGAGTGCGCATGTACGAAGAGAAAGAAGCCGAGCTTGATCGGCAGGACAGTTTAGACGCCCTGGAGGAGGAGCGTGACGTTGCAAAAGCCCGCTCCACATTCTATTAGCAACAGGCTCGACGATATCAAAGCAAAGAAGTACGGGCCAAAACTTATAACCTTAGCGAACTCGTTCTACGCCTACCAGAGAAGAAAAAGGACAAGCTCAAGCCCAAATGGGAAGGTCCCTTCATCATCGACAAAGTTCTCACCGGTGGAGCATACCGTTTGCGTGATGCATTGGACAATCGACTCGAGCCAAACCCATGGAACGCGGCCAGACTTCGAAGGTTCTGCGCCTAGTGCCGGACTCTGTGGTCGTCTCCTTACCTCCGCCTTTTTTATATATATCTGCTATATGTCTTTCTTTCTTCCCTTTTTCTTCATGACCTTAAAAGGTTAAAATGTGTCTTGACTACACAATCTTAACGCGCCATGCGTGCTCATTACACCTGGGGGCTTCTCATACAGAAGCTTAATATAATTATGTTTCAGGCTCTATGCCCCCTGCACATGTGTTAGTTTTCCACATGTACCTTTTCTTCGCCATTATATGCATCGATATGACTTAAATTTTGGCCAAGCTGGGTTGCCTGGCTCTTGTGTTTATGCCCTACGTTCCCGTTAATTCGGCTCGGGCATAAGGGGAGCACCTCTGCGATTGTTACTGCCGGGTCAGCCGGATGTGTACCTCGGACTGGGTGAAGCCGAAAGTTAGTGTTCTTAAGGGAATATTCGGTCGGTGAACAAAAGATGACTTTTACTTGTTGCAATACATTCCCCCAGATGTTTATATCCTGCGTATCTTTTCACAGTTCGGACATGCAAATTAATGCATGCGTACCTAGGGAAAGGAACCCTTAATGGAACTATTCTCCCTGGAAGATGTTTCTTACTATCCATGTAATATAACATAGCTAGTTGGGTACTTGTCTGTTCAAGCACTTATGACCCCTACATCTGGTTTCCATGCGTACCCCGGTTTTTACATAACTGAGCGGGTATTCGGATACACTCCGGACTGTCGTGTCCGGAGGTCGAAGCAAAAAGGTCCGCCATGACAAATGATTTACAATCCGGCTAGGGACAAAATATGTCACTTGAAGTACACAGTCACTTAGACTGACTAAATTCTTCTTCTATACCATCCAACAGGCTGTCTAGCCTACAATCCTGTTGGGAATACTTTGCGGCTAACTTTACCTGGTCATATACCACACTAACGGGGATCTCTTTCCCATCAGACCCTACAGGTCTGACCTCGGCCATGTGGTTCGGGTCAGCCTTGGTATATCGCGTCGTTACCATGGCCCAGGCTTCCCTTGCACCTTGTCGGCAGGCAGATATCTTCCATAATCGGAAGCGCCGCCGCGCTCCCTTGAGCATCTCTACGAGCTCCCCCATGCCTCCTAGCAGGGAGGCGGATGGCCACAAGGCCTGAGCAATGCCCTGCATCACCTGCCGAACTTGTTCGTGCAGTTGTGACAGCTCTGGCAGAAGATCGCCCGCAGACCCGGGCATCTCCACTTCGGGACGACCCGTCAGCATACCTACAGATATAACTCTGTTAGCCGGTTTCTTCGCCGAACTCTGTAAAAGTTCGTTCAAGCACTTACTAAAAATGCCGCGTCGAAGCCTCTTATTCTCCTTTACGGAGTCAACTAGCTGGGCCCGAACATCTTTCAGTTCAATGCCCAGCCGGGTATTGGCATCTTGGAGATCGTTTTTCTCCTGCCTAACCCGCGTAAGCACGCGCTCGCCAGCCTCTAGCTGTCGTTGAGCATGTTTCTCATCCCCTCGCACGATCTTCGGATTCACTCCGAGATCATCTGTAGAATCTATTGTTAGATTTGCATGCTTGCCGAATACTAACTGGTACATGTCATTTCATTCTTTTCGATCAGGACAAGTATTACCAGATGGGGCCTTCTTCGACTCCTCCATTCCGGCAACTGCGGCCCATAGTTGGGCTTTGCACTCCTCCAGCTCTTGAGACAACTGGGTATTCTTCTCCGTAAGAACCTACACATATAATGATCCTTAAATCAGTTGTGCCAACTGTTTCAAGTCTGAGGGGCTATTGATATACGTAATTATCAGGTTTTATATCCTTTACATACTGGTCCGCGGCTCTGGCAAGGCCATTTTGAGCAGCTCGGATGTACACGTCTCCTGAGTTGAAGGCATCAAATGCCTCTTCGGAGAAACCAGGGTCGTGGAGTATGGCCCGGCGACACGTGTGATTCATGGCACTCTCCACTTCGGAATTTGTAGCGGACATCGTCCTATGTAGGAGGAACATCCGGTGTTGTCCCCACGTTAGCATCTGCCCCTAAGTCCGGCTCTGGAGTCCGGCTGGTGAGGCGTGGCCGGCAGGCTCTCCGGACACGGTCCGGCGAGCGTTTTTCTGCCAGGAACCATGGGCGTTATTATATTTTAAAGACGACAACCACAGAGCAGGTTTTTTTTCATACCTCTGTGACGGCGTCTTAGTCCTGACCGCCTTCCTTTTAAGCCTACCCGGCTTCGGTGCCCCTTGTTGATGAGTCACCACGGGTTCGGCATGGCGCCCCGAGGGCCTTCCCTGTAAGACGCAATACGTGTGCGGTGGGTGAGGTGCAAAAAAGGGATCCTTCTCGGAAGTTGGGACTCCGGTTTTACTTACATGCGATGCAGGGAGCAGGCCAGGATAATCGGCTATGATGGCGAACAAGGCACCGTCGCAGCTTAACTGATAGAACGTCATGTCGACGAGCTCCACAAATATGTCCAGATCTTCTTCGAGTCCGGGGTCGAGAGCCCGGTCAGGGTCCTCTGGCTGTGGAGACGGGCTATGGACCTCCCTCACAGCTTTTCATAGTTCCTGCTATGAAATAGCAAGGTAAATATTTATGATGGAGAATGCGAGAAAGTATGGAGTAAAAGGTAGAAACTCACCCAGTTTGGGGGGTTGTACATGGAGAATCCATCCTGTGGCTTAATGCGGATGAACTCCTCTTCCTCTCCTTTGTACAAATCGGACAGTATTTTCGCTAGAGCAGCGGCGGAGTCCGAACGTTTACGACCGCAGCGGGTGACATCGTCTTCTCCATTGAAGTGCCACATGGGTTTCCCCCGATACTGAAGTGGCTGCACCCCCCGCATTATACATATTGACATAACCTCGATTATTGTCAGTCCTGATTTGGCCAGCATTGTTAGCCTGCCCATCAGGTAAAGGACCTCTCTGTTATCTTCCTCCTAGGGGCTCCGAGGGCGCCAGCTGCGGTGTTTCTTCAAAGGGGCATTATTAAACTCAGGAAGGCCCATCCGAATAGGGTCTGGAAGGGGGACGTCCTCCATATAAAACCACTCCGAAGGCCAGTCTTCGGATGTCTTCTTCGGAGTACCGGACAGGTATCCAGTCCCGGCGATGCGCCATATTTTGGCTCCGCCCACTTGATATATTGACCCCTCCTGTGTACGGGGTACGAGGCAGAATAGCCTCTTCCATAGCTCGAAATGAGCTTCACAACCCAGAAACAGCTCGCAAAAGGCGACATACCGGCGATGTGTAATATGGAGGCGGGAGTAAAGTTATGCAGCTGGAGGCCATAAAACTCCAGGAGCCCGCGGAGGAACGGATGGATTGGAAATCCGAGTCCCCTCAATAAGTAAGGGACAAGGCATACCCGCTCCCCCACAGATGGGTTGGGAAAGCTCTCCGCTTGCTCCCCGCCATTATAAGTGGCTAGTCCGGCTCAGACGGGGACCATATACGTAGGAGGGAGAAACCCCTGGGTCTACAACTCTACTAATTGGCTGTGGGGGACGGAAAAATTCTCCCAATTGCCTGGCTTAGTGCTATGGGAGCGAGAGGAGGAGCTGCGATGGCCGACCATGATGGGACGGACTTTCCAGGCGCGCTCCGATGGATACTCGTTGTGGGAGGATGGTGTGATCTGGATCTGAGGATCCACGACTCTTTAAATAGACGATTTACTTACATGGTTAGGGTGGAAAATGTAAAAATGCCCCGACTTCTCGCATTCGCTCGACACATGGAAGATAGCCATTATTAAAGCACGGAAGCCGAGGAGTGCAACATTCATGGGAAGCCGGACACTACTCGTTACGGCAGGAACTTGGGATTTGGAGAAGAACCCGCCTTACAATGCCGAAGACAATCTGCGTGCCGGAGTCATCGTCATTGAAGCCTGGTTCAGGGGCTACTGTGGGAGTCCTGGATTAGGGGGTCCTTGGATAGCCGAACTATATACTTTGGCCGGACTATTGGACTATGAAGATACAAGATTGAAGACTTCATCACGTGTCCGGGTGGCACTCTCCTTTGCGTGGAAGGCAAGCTTGGCAATTCGGATTTGTAGATCTCCTCCCTTGTAACCGACTCTGTGTAACCCTAGACCCCTCCGGTGTCTATATAAACCGGAGGGTTTAGTCCGTAGGACAACAACAATCATAATCATAGGCTAGCTTCTAGGGTTTAGCCTCTACGATCTCGTGGTAGATCAACTCTTGTAATACTCATATCATCAAGATCAATCAAGCAGGAAGTAGGGTATTACCTCCATCGAGACGGCCCGAACCTGGGTAAACATTGTGTCCTCGCCTCCTGTTACCATCAGCCTTAGACGCACAGTTCGGGACCCCCTACCCGAGATCCGCCGGTTTTGACACGACACTTGTCGCTAAGGGTTATCGACAAGTTCAAGGGGTTGACTACAATGATACCTTCTCACCCGTAGCGAAGCTAAAGTCTGTCCGAATCATGTTAGCAATTGCCGCATTCTATGATTATGAGATATGGCAAATGGACGTCAAAACGGCATTCCTAATGGTTTCCTTAAGGAAGAATTGTATATGATGCAGCCGGAAGGTTTTGTCGATCCTAAGAATGCTGACAAGGTATGTAAGCTCCAGTGCTCAATCTATGGGCTGGTGCAAGCATCTCAGAGTTGGAACATTCGCTTTGATGAGATGATCAAAGCGTCCAGGTTTACGCAGACTTATGGAGAAGCCTGTGTTTATTAGAAAGTGAGTAGGAGCTCAGTAGAATTTCTCATATTATATGTGCATGACATACTATTCATGGGAAATGATATAGAACTTTTGGAAAGCATAAAGGCCTACTTGAATAAGTGTTTTTCAATGAAGGGCCTTGGAGAAGCTGCTTACATATTAGGCATCAAGATCTATAGAGATAGATCGAGATGCCTCATTGGTCTTCACAAAGCACATACCTTGACAAGATATTGAAGAAGTTCAATATGGAATAGTCTAAGAAGGGGTTCTTGCCTGTATTGCAAGGTGTGAAATTGAGCATGGCTCAATGCCCGACCTCGGCAGAAGATAGAGAAAAGATGAGTGACATCCCCTATGCCTCAACCATAGGGTCTATTATGTATGCCATGCTGTGTACCAGACCTGATGTGAACCTTGCTGTAAGTTCGGTAGGAAGGTACCAAAGTAATCCCGGCATGGAACACTGGACAACGGTCAAGAATATCCTAAAGTACCTGAAAAGGACTAAGGATATGTTTCTCGTTTATGGACGTGACAAGGAGCTCGTCGTAAAGGGTTAAGTCGATGCTAGCTTCAACATAGATCTGGATGACTCCAAGTCACAAACCGGATACGTGTACATTTTGAATGGTGGGGCAGTCAGCTGGTGTAGTTGCAACCAAATCGGCATGGCGGGATGTACATGTGAAGCAGAGTACATAGCAGCCTCGGAGGCAGCCCAGGAAGCAATCTGGATGAAGGAGTTCATCACCGACCTAGGAGTTATTCCCAATGCGTCGGGCCCAATGACTCTCTTCTGTGACAACACTGGAGCTATTGCCCTTGCCAAGGAGCCCAGGTTTCTCAAGAAGACCAGGCATATCAAGTGTCACTTCAACTCCATTCATGAATATATTCAAGTTGGAGACATAGATATTTGTAAAGTGCATACGGATCTGAATGTCGCAGATCCGGTGACTAAACCTCTTCCACGAGCAAAACATGATCAACACCAGAACTCTATGGGTGTTCGATTCATCACAATGTAACTAGATTATTAACTCTAGTGCAAGTGGGAGACTGCTGGAAATATCCCTAGAGGCAACAATAAAGTGGTTATTATTATATTTCCTTGTTCATGATAATTGTCTATTGTTCATGCTATAATTGTATTAACCAGAAACCGTAATACATGTGTGAATACATAGATCGTAATATGTCCCTAGTAAGCCTCTAGTTAACTAGCTCGTTGATCAATAGATGGTCAGGGTTTCCTGACCATGGACATTGGATGTCTTTGATAACGGGATCACATCATTAGGAGAATGATGTGATGGATAAGACCCAATCCTAAGCGTAGCACAAGATCATGTAGTTCGTTTGCTAAAGCTTTTCTAATGTCAAGTATCATTTCCTTAGACCATGAGATTGTGCAACTCCCAGATACCGTAGGAATGCTTTGGGTGTGCCAAACGTCACAACATAACTGGGTGGCTATAAAGGTGCACTACAGGTATCTCCGAAAGTACCTGTTGGGTTGGCACGAATCGAGACTGGGATTTGTCACCCCGTATGATGGAGAGGTATCTCTGGGCCCACTCGGTAATGCATCATCATAACGAGATCAATGTGACTAAGGAGTTAGCCACGGGATCATGCGTTACAGAACGAGTAAAGAGACTTCCGGTAACGAGATTGAACGAGGTATAGAGATACCGACAATTGAATCTTGGGCAAGTAACATACCGATGGACAAAGGGAATTGTATACGGGATTGATAGAATCCCCGACATCGTGGTTCATCCGATGAGATCATCGTGGAACATGTGGGATCCAACATGGGTATCCAGATCCCGCTATTGGTTATTGGCTGGAGAGATGTCTCGGTCATGTCTGCATGGTTCCCGAACCCGTAGGGTCTACACACTTAAGGTTCAGTGACGCAAGAGTTGTTATGGGAAATAGTATGTGGTTACCAAAGGTTGTCCAGAGTCCTGGATGAGATCTCGGATGTCACGAGGAGTTCCGTAATGGTCCGGAGGTGAAGAACTATATATGGGAAGTCCAGTTTCAGTTACCGGAATAATTTCGGGGGTTATTGGTATTGTACCGGGACCACCGGAAGGTGTCCGGGGGTCCACTGGGTGGGGCCACCTGCTCCGGTGGGCCAAGTGGGCTGAACAAAGGAGGGAACCAGCCCCTGGTGGGCTGGTGCGCCCCCCAAGGGCCCAAGGCACCTAGGGTTGAAAACCCTAGGGGGTGGAGGCGCCTCCCACTTGACTTGGGGGGCAAGTTCCCCCCTTGTTCGTCCCCCCTCTAGATGCATCTAAGGGGGGCCAGCCCCCTCTCCCCCTATAAATAGAGAGGGGTGGGTGGGCAGCCACACCCTTCCCCTGGCGCAGCCCTCCCCCTCTCCAACACCTCCTCCTCCTCCGTAGTGCTTGGCGAAGCCCTGCCGGAGAACTGCAAGCTCCACCACCACGCCATCGTGCTGCCGGAGCTGTCCCTCAACTTCTCCTCTCCACTTGCTGGATCAAGAAGGAGATGTCCCGGGGCTGTACGTGTGTTGGACATGGAGGCTTCGTCCATTCGGCGCTAGATCAGAGCTTCCGTGATTTGAATCGCTACGAGTACGACTCCATCAACCGCGTTCTTGTAACGCTTCCGCTTAGCGATCTTCAAGGGTATGAATATGCACTCCCTCTCTCTCTCGTTGCTAGCATCTCCTAGATTGATCTTGGTGACACGTAGGAATTTTTTTGAATTATTGCTACGTTCCCCAACACCTTAATGGGCTTTAGTGGAAAGGAGAGAAGGGCCACAAGGGGTGGCCGCCCACCCCATGGCAAGTCTGAATTGGACTAGGGAGGGGGCAGCGCCCCCCTCTTTCCTTCTCCCTCTCCTCCTCCTTCCCTCTCCCCCCCTTGGAAAAGGAAGGGGACTCCAACTAGGATTGGGAATCCTAGTTGGACTCCCCTATGGCGCGCGCCCCCCCTTGGCCGTCCTCTGATACGTCCATTTTGCATCATGCTTTTATATCAATATTTATTGCATTATGGGCTATTATTACACATTATGTCACAATACTTATGCCTATTCTCTCTTATTTTACAAGGTTTACATAAAGAGGGAGAATGCCGACAGCTGGGATTCTGGGCCGAAAAAGGAACAAATATTAGAGACCTATTCTGCACAGCTCCAAAAGTCCTGAAACTTCACAGATGATGTTTTCCAAATATATAAAAAATACTGAGCGCAAGAACCTCACCAGGGGGGCCACACCCTTCCCACGAGGGTGGGGGGCGCGCCCTACCCCCCTGGGCGCGCCCCCCTACCTCATGGTCCCCCAGGTGGCCCTCCGGTGTCCATCTTCTGCTATATGGAGTCTCTCGATGGAAAAAAAAATCAATAATCCATCTTCTTGGACGAAACTCCGCCGCCACGAGGCGGAACCTTGGCGGAATCAATCTAGGGCTGTGGCGGAGCTGTTCTGCCGGGGAAACTTCCCTCCCGGAGGGGGAAATCATCGCCATCGTCATCACCAATGCTCCTCTTATCGGGAGAGGGCAATCTACATTAACATCTTCATCAGCACCATCTCATCTCAAAACCCTAGTTCATCTCTTGTATCCAATTCTTGTCTCCAAGTCCGGGATTGGTGCTAGTAGGTTGCTAGTAGTGTTAATTACTCCTTGTAGTTGATGCTAGTTGGTTTAATAGGTGGAAGATCATATGTTCAGATCCTATATGCATATTAATACCCCTCTGATTATGAACATGTTTATGCTTTGTGAGTAGTTACTTTTGTTCCCGAGGACATGGGAGAAGTCTTGCTATTAGTAGTCATGTGAATTTGGTATTCGTTCGATATTTTGATGAGATGTATGTTGTCTCTCCTCTAGTGGTGTTATGTGAACGTCGACTACATGACACTTCACCATTATTTGGGCCTAGAGGAAGGCATTGGGAAGTAATAAGTAGATGATGGGTTGCTAGAGTGACAGAAGCTTAAACCATAGTTTATGCGTTGCTTCGTAAGGGGCTGATTTGTGTTGGGGAACGTAGTAATTTCAAAAAATTTCCTACGCACACGCAAGATCATGGTGATGCACAGCAACGAGAGGGGAGAGTGTTGTCTACGTACCCTCGTAGACCGGAAGCGGAAGCGTTGTAACAACACGGTTGATGTAGTCGTACATCTTCACGGCCCGACCGATCAAGCACCGAAACTACGACACCTCTGAGTTTTTGCACACGTTCAGCTCGATGAGGATCCCGGACTCCGATCCAGCAAAGTGTCGGGGATGAGTTCCGTCAGCACGATGGCGTGGTGACGATCTTGATGTTCTACCGTCGCAGGGCTTCGCCTAAGCACCGCTACAATATTATCGAGGATTATGGTGGAGGGGGGCACCGCACACGGCTAAGAGATCAATGATCAATTGTAGTGTCTCTGGGGTGCCCCCTGCCCCCGTATATAAAGCAGTGGAGGAGGGGGCCGGCCAAGGAGGGTGGCGCGCCGAAGGGGGGGAGTCCAACTCCCACCGGGAGTAGGACTCCCCCTTTTCCTATTAGGAGTAGGAGAGGGAAGGAAGAGGAAGGAGGGAGGAAGGAAAGGGGGGGCCGCCCCCCTCCCAATTCGGATTGGGCTTGGGGGGGTGTCCCCTCCCTTGCTCCTTTCCCCTCCTTTCCACTAAGGCCCAATAAGGCCCATATACCTCCCGGGGGGTTCCGATAACCTCTCGGTGATCCGGTATTGTCCCAATCTTACCCGAAACCTTTCCGGTGTCCAAATATAGTCGTCCAATATATCGATCTTTATGTCTCGACCATTTCGAGACTCCTCGTCAAGTCCGTGATCACATCCGAGACTCCGAACAACCTTCGGTACATCAAAATATATAAACTCATAATGAAACTGTCATCGTAACGTTAAGCGTGCGGACCCTACGGGTTCGAGAACAATGTAGACATGACCGAGACACGTCTCCGGTCAATAACCAATAGCAGAACCTGGATGCTCATATTGGCTCCTACATATTCTACGAAGATCTTTATCGGTCAGACCGCATAACAACATACGTTGTTCCCTTTGTCATCGGTATGTTACTTGCCCGAGATTCGATCGTCGGTATCTCAATACCTAGTTCAATCTCGTTACCGGCAAGTCTCTTTACTCGTTCGTAATACATCATCTTGCAACTAACTTATTAGTTGCATTGCTTGCAAGGCTTAAGTGATGTGTATTACTGAGAGGGCCCAGAGATACCTCTCCGACAATCGGAGCGACAAATCCTAATCTCGAAATACGCCAACCCAACATGTACCTTTGGAGACACCTGTAGAGAACCTTTATAATCACCCAGTTACATTGTGATGTTTGGTAGCACACAAAGTGTTCCTCTGGTAAACGGGAGTTGCATAATCTCATAGTCATAGGAACATGTATAAGTCATGAATAAAGCAATAGCAACATACTAAACGATCGGGTGCTAAGCTAATGGAATGGGTCATGTCAATCACATCATTCTCCTAATGATGTGATCCCGTTAATCAAATGACAACTCATGTCTATGGTTAGGAAACATAACCATCTTCGATTAACGAGCTAGTCAAGTAGAGGCATACTAGTGACACTTTGTTTGTCTATGTATTCACACAAGTATTATGTTTCCGGTTAATACAATTCTAGCATGAATAATAAACATTTATCATGATATAAGGAAATAAATAATAACTTTATTATTGCCTCTAGGGCATATTTCCTTCAATTTGGATCCATATGTTTCATGCTATGGTTAGGTTTACCCTAATACTTTTGTTGTATTTGCAGATGCTTGCAATAGAGGTTAATCATAAGTGGGATGCTTGTCCAAGTAAGGGCAGCACCCAAGCACCGGTCCACCCACATACCAAATTATCAAAGTATCGAACGTGAATCATATGAACGTGATGAAAACTAGCTTGACGATATTCCCATGTGTCCTCGGGAGCACATTACATCATATAAGAGTTTGTCCAGGCTTGTCCTTTGCTACAAAAGGATTGGGCAACCTTGCTGCACTTTATTTACTTTTGTTACTTCTTGCTCGTTACAAATTATCCTATCACAAAACTATCTGTTACCACTTATGTTAGTACTTGCAGATAATACCTCGCTGGAAACCGCTTATCATTTCCTTCCGCTCCTCCTTGGGTTTGACACTCTTACTTATCGAAAGGACTACGATAGACCCCCTATACTTGTGGGTCATCAAGCCTCTTTTCTGGCGCCGTTGCCGGGGAGTGAAGCGCCTTTGGTAGGTGGAATTTGGTAAGGAAAAAATTTATATAGTGTGCTGAAATTTACTGTCACTTGTTACCATGGAAGGTAATCCTTTGAGGGGCTTGTTCGGGGTATCTTCACCCTGACCAGTAGAGCAAAGAGTTGCTCCTCAACCTACTGAACCTACTGAAAATGAATATGAAAATGAAAATGCTTGCTTTGAAGTTCCTTCGGGTATGATAGAAAAACTGCTAGCTAATCCTTTTTTAGGAGATGGAACAAAACATCCTGATGAACTTATTATATATGTGGATCAAGTTTGTGGATTATTTAAGCATGCAGGTGTACCCGGAGATGTTGTTAAGAAGAAGGTCTTTCCCTTATCTTTGAGGGGATATGCATCGACATGGTATAGGCTATGTGATGATATGAGGTCTTGGAATTACAAACGATTGAAATTGGAATTTCATCAGAAGTTTTATCCTATGCATCTTGTTCATCGTGATCACAATTATATATATAATTTTTGGCCTCGCGAAGGATAAAGCATCGCTCAAGCTTGGGGGAGGCTTAAATCAATGTTATATTCATGCCCCAATCATGAGCTCTCAAGAGAAATGATTATTCAAAATTTTTATGCTCGGCTTTCTGGTAACAATCGCACCATGCTTGATACTTCTTGTGCTGGCTCTTTTATGATGAAGACTATTGAATTCAAATGGGATTTATTGGAAAGAATTAAACGCAACTGTGAAGATTGGGACCTCGACAATGGTAAAGAGTCAGGTATGACACCTAGTTTTGATTGTGTTAAATCTTTTATGGATACCGATATTTTTTGTAAATTTAGCACTAAATATGGACTTGACTCTGAGATAGTAGCTTCTTTCTGTGAATCTTTTGCTACTTATGTTGATCTCCCCAAGGAGAAGTGGTTTAAATATGATCCTCCCATAGAAGTAAATGTAGCTGCACCTATTAAAGTTGAAGAAAAGACTATCACTTATAATGATCCTATTGTTCCTACTTCTTATGTTGAGAAACCACCTTTCCCTGTTAGGATAAAGGATCATGCTAAAGCTTCAACTGTGGTTCGTAAAAGCAATATGAAAACATATACACCTCTTGAGCAAGTTAAAGTTGAACCTAATATTGCTATTGTTAAAGATCTCTTGTCTGATAATATTGATGGGCATGTTATCTATTTCTGTAATGAAACTGCTAGAATTGCTAAACCCCATGATAAAGATAAACCTAGACCTGTGGTAGGCATGCCTGTTATTTCTGTTAAAATAGGAGATCATTGTTATCATGGCTTATGTGATATGGGTGCTAGTGTTAGTGCAATACCTTATTCCTTATACAAAGAAGTTATGCATGATACTGCACCTCCTGAGATGGAAGATATTGATGTCACAATTAAACTTGCCAATAGAGATACTATTTCACCAATGGGAATTGTTAGAGATGTTGAAGTCTTGTGTGGGAAAACTAAATATCCTGCTAATTTTCTTGTTCTTGGTTCCCCACAAGATAGCTTTTGTCCCATTATATTTGGTAGACCCTTCTTAAATACTGTTAATGCCACCATAGATTGCAAAAGAGATGTTGTTACTGTCGATTTAGATGATATGACTCATGAATTTAATTTTTCTAAATTTGGTAGACAACACCGTGAAGAAGAATTACCTAGTAAGGATGAAATTATTGGTCTTGCTTCTATTGCCGTACCTCCTAGTGATCCTTTAGAACAATATTTGCTAGACCATGAAAATGATATGTTTATGAATGGAAGAAGGGAATTAGATGAAGTATTCTTTAAACAAGAACCTATTCTGAAAAATAATTTACCTCTTGAAATCCTAGGGGATCCTCCTCCACCCAAGGGTGATCCCGTGTTTGAGCTTAAACCGTTACCTGATACTCTTAAATATGCTTATCTTGATGAGAAAAAGATATATCCTGTTATTATTAGTGCTAAACTTTCAGAACATGAAGAAGAGAGATTATTGAAAACTCTGAAGAAGCACCGTGCTGCTATTGGGTATACTCTTGATGATCTTAAGGGCATTAGTCCCACTCTATGTCAACATAAAATTAATTTGGAAGAAGATGCTAAACCAATTTGTGATCATCAACGCCGGTTGAATCCTAAAATGAAAGAAGTGGTAAGAAAGGAGATACTAAAACTTCTTGAGGCAGGTATAATTTATCCCATTGCTCATAGTCAGTGTGTAAGTCCTGTCCATTGTGTCCCTAAGAAGGGAGGTATTACTATTGTTCCTAATGATAAAGATGAATTGATTCCTCAAAGAATCATTACATGTTATAGGATGGTAATTGATTTCCACAAATTAAATAAGGCTACTAAAAAGGATCATTACCCCTTGCCTTTTATCGATCAAATGCTAGAAAGATCATCCAAACATACACATTTTTGCTTTCTAGATGGTTATTCTGGTTTCTCTCAAATACCTTTGTCAGCCAAAGATCAATCGAAGACTACTTTTACATGCCCTTTTGGTACTTATAGACATATGCCTTTTGGTTTATGTAATGCACCTGCTACCTTTCAAAGATGCATGATGGCATATTCTCTGACTTTTGTGAAAAGATTTGTGAGGTTTTCATGGACGATTTCTCCGTCTATGGATCTTCTTTTGATGATTGCTTAAGCAACCTTGATCGAGTTTTGCAGAGATGTGAAGAAACTAATCTTGTCTTGAATTGGGAAAAGTGCCACTTTATGGTTAATGAAGGTATTGTCTTAGGGCATAAAGTTTCTGAAAGAGGTATTGAAGTTGATAAAGCCAAGGTTGATGCTATTGAAAAGATGCCATGTCCCAAGGACATCAAAGGTATAAGAAGTTTCCTTGGTCATGTCGGTTTTTATAGGAGGTTCATTAAGGACTTCTCAAAAATCTCTCGGCCTTTGACTAATTTATTGCAAAAAGATATACCATTTGTCTTTGATGATGATTGTGTAGAAGCATTTGAAATACTTAAGAAAGCATTGATCTCTGCACCTATTGTTCAGCCACCTGATTGGAATTTACCCTTTGAAATTATGTGTGATGCTAGTGATTATGCTGTAGGTGCTGTTTTAGGACAAAGAGTCGATAAGAAACTAAATGTTATTCAATATGCTAGTAAAACTCTAGACAATGCTCAAAGAAACTATGCTACTACTGAAAAGGAATTCTTAGCAGTTGTATTTGCTTGTGATAAGTTTAGACCTTATATTGTTGATTCTAAATTAACTATCCACACTGATCATGCTGCTATTAAATATCTTATGGATAAGAAAGATGCTAAACCTAGACTTATTAGATGGGTTCTCTTGCTACAAGAATTTGATTTGCATATTATTGATAGAAAAGTCACTGAGAACCCCGTTGCACACAACTTGTCTAGGTTAGAAAATGTGATTGATGACCCACTACCTATTGATGATAGCTTTCCTGATGAGCAATTAAATGTCATAAATGCTTCTCATACTGCTCCATGATATGCTTATTATGCTAATTGCATTGTTGCTAAGTTTATACCACCAAGTTTCACATACCAGCAAAAGAAAAAGTTCTTCTATGATTTGAGGCATTACTTTTGGGATGACCCACATCTGTATAAAGAAGGAGTAGATGGTGTTATTATACGTTGTGTACCTGAGCATGAACAGGAACAGATCCCACGCAAGTGTCACTCTGAAGCTTATGGAGGACACCACGCTGGAGATAGAACTGCACATAAGGTACTGCAATCTGGTTTTTATTGGCCTACTCTCTTCAAGGATGCCCATAAGTTTGTCTTATCTTGTGACGAATGTCAAAGAATTGGTAATATTAGTAGACATCAAGAAATGCCTATGAACTATTCACTTGTTATTGAACCATTTTATGTTTGGGGCTTCGACTATATGGGACCTTTTCCTTCCTCTAATGGTTATACTCATATTTTAGTTGCTGTTGATTATGTTACTAAGTGGGTAGAAGCTATTCCAACTAGTAGTGCTGATCATATATAACACTTCTATTAAAATGCTTAAATAAGTTATTTTTCCAAGATTTGGAGTCCCTAGATATTTAATGACTGATGGTGGTTCACATTTTATTCATGGTGCTTTCCGTAAATGCTTGCTAAGTATGATGTTAATCATAGAATTGCATCTCCTTATCACCCTCACTCTAGTGGTCAAGTAGAATTGAGTAATAGAGAACTCAAATTAATTTTGCAAAAGACTGTTAATAGATCTAGAAAGAATTGGTCCAAGAAACTTGATGATGCATTATGGGCCTATAGAACTACATATAAAAATCCTATGGGTATGTCTCCGTATAAAATGGTCTATGGAAAAGCATGTCACTTACCTCTCGAACTAGAACACAAGGCTTATTGGGCTATTAAAGAACTTAATTATGATTTTAAACTTGCCGGTGAGAAGAGGTTATTTGATATTAGCTCACTTGATGAATGGAGAACGCAAGCCTACGAAAATGCCAAGTTGTTTAAAGAAAACGTTAAAAGATGGCATGACAAAAGGATACAAAAACGTGAGTTTAATGTAGGTGATTATGCATTGCTATACAACTCTTGTTTAAGATTTTTTGTAGGAAAACTTCTCTCTAAATGGGAAGGTCCTTACGTTATCGAGGAGGTCTACCGTTCCGGTGCCATAAAAATCAACAACTTTGAAGGCACAAATCCGAAGGTGGTGAAAGGTCAAAGAATTAAACATTATATCTCACGTAATCCCATAAATGTCGAAACCAATATTATTGAAACCGTAACCCTGGAGGAATACATAAGGGACACTTTCTGGAACATTTCAGACTCCGAAAAGAAATAGGTATGTGTTACGGTAAGTAAACCGACTCCAAAACAGTTTTAAGATAATATTTCTCCGTTTTGGAATATTTAGAAAAATAAGCAGTAGTCCGGGAAGGACACGAGGGCTCCACGAGGGTGGAGGGCGCGCCCTACCCTACTGGGCGCGCCCCCCTACCTTGTGGGCACCTCGTGTGCTCTCCGGACTCCGTTTTCGTACACGACATGTATTTTGGTCGGTAAAAATTCATTATATAATCTCCCGGGGGTTTTGACTCCCGTATCACGCAAAAATCTCTTGTCTTTGTTTCGACCTATTTTTCTGACAGATCTAGATTATCATGGCATCTCCAAGTGCTCCCAAGGACAAGTTCTTTGAGAAGGTCATCAACCCTTACCTCGCGGAGGTGCAACGACACCCTCAAACCATCAAGATGCGTGATGGGTTGCTGAACATCCGTGATTACTAATAGCACGACTTCTCCCATGTCGTCAGGAACAAATGTAACTACTCACAAAGCATATTCATGTTCATAATCAGAGGGGTATTAATATGCATATAGGATCTGAACATATGATCTTCCACCAATTAAACCAACTTGCATCAACTACGAGGAGTAATTAACACCACTAGCAACCCAGGTACCAATCCCGGACTTGGAGACAAGAATTGGATACAAGAGATGAACTAGGGTTTTGAGAGGAGATGGTGCTGGTGAAGATGTTCATGGAGATTGCCCTCTCCCGATGAGAGGAGCATTGGTGATGACAATGGCGATGATTTCCCCCTCCCGGAGGGAAGTTTCCCCGGCAGAACAGCTCCGCCAGAGCCCTAGCTTGGTTCCGCCAAGGTTCCTCCTCATGGCGGCGGAGTTTCGTCCGAGAAGATGGCTTATGATTTTTTTCTCATCGAAAGACCTCATATAGCAGAAGATGGCCATCGGAGGGCCTCCAGGGGGCCCACGAGGTAGAGGGGCGCGCCCAGGCGGGTAGGGCGCGCCCCCACCCTCGTGGGTAGGGTGTGGCCCCCTGGTGAACTTCTTGCACTCAGTAATTTTTATATATTCGGAAAATGTCTTTCATGAAGTTTCAGGACTTTTGGAGCTGTGCAGAATAGGTCTCTAATATTTGCTCCTTTTCCAGCCTAGAATCCCAACTGCCGGCATTCTCCCTCTTTATGGAAACCTTGTAAAATAAGAGAGAATAGGCATAAGTATTGTGACATAATGTGTAATAACAGCCCATAATGCAATAAATATCAATATAAAAGCATGATGCAAGATGGAAGTATCAACTCCCCCAAGCTTAGACCTCGCTTGTCCTCAAGTGAAAGCCGAAATCGAAATATATGTCCACATGTTTAGAGATAGAGGCTTCGATAAAAACAAAATACGGACATGAGGGCATCATGATCATTCTTAGAACAACAACTTATATAATTCTTGTCACATAATTTCTTATGCTAGAGTAATAATTCAATCACAATTTCAAGTATGAATCATAAACTTCATTGACAACTAACAAACTATAATCTCAGTCATTGGAGCAATTGCAATTTATCATAAGATAGGAAAGAGTCAACATATAAGAGATTTTCAGCAAGTCCACATACTCAACTATCATATAGTCTTTCACAATTGCTGACACTCACGCAATACTTATGTGTATGGAGTTTTAATCGGACACAGAGAAAGATAGGGGCTTATAGTTTTGCCTCTCAACGTTTTACCTCAAGGGTAATGTCAACAATAATAGTTCATGAAAACTCACATCTAATTTGCCATATATACTAGGATCTTTCCAACATACTGTGCTTGGCAAAGGATAAAATGTAAAAAGGAAGGGTGAAGATCACCATGACTTTTATGCAAGGTAGGAGATAAAAGTAAAAGATAGGCCCTTCGCAGAGGGAAGCAGAGGTTGTCATGCACTTTTATGGTTGGATGCACAAAATCTTAATGCGAAAGAACGTCACTTTATATTGCCACTTGTGATATGGACCTTTATTATGTAGTATGTCGCTTTTATTTCCTCCATATCACACAATCATATAAAGTTTATTTTCTCCCACACTAATAACTCATACATATTTAGAGAGCAATTTTTATTGCTTTGCACTGATGACAACTTACTTGGAGGATCTTACTCACCCCATAGGTAGGTATGGTGGACTCTCATGTCAAAACTGGTTCAAGGGTATTTGGAAGCACAAGTAGTATCTCTAGTTGGTGCTATGAATTTGGCTAGCATGAGAGGGAAAGGCAAGCTCAACCATGTTGGATGATCCATGACAATATAATTTATTTCAGATGTAAGAAAACATAACCCATTACATTGTCTTCCTTGTCCAACGTAAACTCTTTAGCATGTCATATTTTAATGAGTGCTCACAATCATAAAAGATGTCCAAGATAGTATATATATATGTGAAGACCTCTCTTTCTTTATTACTTCCTATTAATTCCAACGATGACCAAAACTATGTTTGTCAACTCTCAACAACTTTTATTCATCATACTTTTTCTAGGTGAGCTCATTACTCTCCATAAAGATCCATATGATCTCTTTTGTTTCTTTTTATTTCTATCTCTTTTCTTTTATTCACTTAGGATCATGGCAAAATCACCAAGCCCTTGACTCAACACTAATCTTTATTATATATAGCTCACAGACTCGATTACATAGAAGGATCATAAAGCAAAACTCACAACTAGATCATACTAAAAGCTTTTATTCTACTAGATCAAGATATAACCAAAAGGATCGAACTAAGAAAAACGGTAAAGATAAAAGTGATGGTGATACGATATTGGGGCACTCCTCCAAGCTTGGCAGTTGCCAAGGGGAGTGCTGATACCAGATACTCAATTCTTCTTTGGTGGTGGAGAAGGTGATGGTTTTGTTGATGGCGTAGGCTTCTTCCTTAATTTGCGCTTGAGGACAGAATTTTGGTCCCTTAGGTCCTCGATCTCCTGCTCCAGGCTCAGTATGTTTTTGCATAGTTCCAATTTGTTTTTCTGCAAGAGGCGAAAAGGGATAAACTCGATCTTAGGTTTCTTTACTCTATCAGGGAGGCTTGACTTTTTGAACTCCACATGCATGTCCCCAGGTTGAGGTAGTGGGACTTCCTCTTCATCTGAGCTCGTCTCCTGCTTTCCCTTAGGTTCATGGTACTCTTCTTCTTCCGTAGTCCAACCACAATGCTCCACATGCCCATAGACTTTAGGATCTGCAAGGTAATCAGCCACATAGCTCTCTCCTTCTGAATCCTGGGACGACATGTTGCTCAAATCTGCAGCAGGACAGCTCGAAACAAAGACAAAGGGTAATTGCATGATACAGGAGTCAAAACCCCCGGGAGATTATATAATGAATTTTTACCGACCAAAGTACGTAACGTGTAAGAAAACGGAGTCCGGAGAGCACACGAGGTGCCCACGAGGTAGGGGGGCGCGCCCTCCACCCTTGTGGAGGCCTCATGTCCTTCCCGGAATGCTACTTATTTTTCTATTTTTCTAAATATTCCAAAACAGAGAAATATTGCCTTAAAAACTGTTTTGGAGTCGGTTTACTTACCGTACCACATACCTATTCCTTTTCGGAGTCCGAAACGTGCCAGAAAGTGTCCCTTATGTATTCCTCCGGGGTTACGGTTTCAATAACATTGGTTTCAACATTTATAGGATTACCTGGGATATAATGTTTGATTCTTTGACCGTTCACCACCTTCGGATTTGTGCCTTCGAAGTTGTTGATTTTTATGGCACCGGAATGATAGACCTCCTCGATAACGTAAGGACCTTCCCATTTAGAGAGAAGTTTTCCTGCAAAAAATCTTAAACGAGAGTTGTATAGCAATACATAATCAGCTACATTGAACTCACGCTTTTGTATTCTTTTTTCATGCCATCTTTTAACCTTTTTCTTTAAACAACTTGGCATTTTCGTAGGGTTGGGTTCTCCATTCATCGAGTGAGATAATATCAAATAACCTCTTCTCACCAGCAAGTTTAAAATCAAAATTGAGTTCTTTAATAGCCCAATATGCCTTGTATTCTAGTTCGAGAGGTAAGTGACATGCTTTTCCATAAACCATTTTATATGGAGACATACCCATAGGATTTTTATATGCAGTTCTATAGGCCCATAATGCATCATCAAGTTTCTTGGACCAATTTTTTCTAGACCTATTAACAGTCTTTTGCAAAATTAACTTGATTTCTCTATTACTCAATTCTACTTGACCACTAGACTGCGGGTGATAAGGAGATGCAATTCTATGATTAACATCATATTTAGCAAGCATTTTACGGAAAGCACCATGAATAAAATGTGAACCACCATCAGTCATTAAATATCTAGGGACTCCAAACCTCGGAAAAATAACTTCTTTAAGCATCTTAATAGAGGTGTTATGATCAACACTACTAGTTGGAATAGCTTCTATCCACTTAGTAACGTAATCAACAACAACTAAAATATGTGTATAACCATTAGAGGCAGGAAAAAGTCCCATATAATCAAAGCCCCAAACATCAAATGGTTCAATAACGAGTGAATAGTTCATAGGCATTTCTTGACGTCTACTGATATTACCAATTCTTCGACATTCATCACAAGATAAGACAAACTTACGGGCATCCTTGAAGAGAGTAGGCCAATAAAAACCAGATTGCAATACCTTATGTGCAGTTCTATCTCGAGCATGGTGTCCTCCATAAGCTTGGGAGTGACACTTGCGTAGGATCTGTTCCAGTTCATGCTCAGGTACACAACATCTAATAACACCATCTACTCCTTCTTTATAAAGATGTGGGTCATCCCAAAAGTAATGCCTCAAATCATAGAAGAACTTTTTCTTTTGTTGGTATGTGAAACTAGGTGGCATAAACTTGGCAACAATGTAATTAGCATAATCAGCATACCATGGAGCAGTATGAGAAGCATTTATGACATTTAATTGCTCATCAGGAAAGCTATCATCAATAGGTAGTGGGTCATCAAGCACATTTTCTAACCTAGACAAGTTGTCTGCAACGGGGTTCTCAGCTCCCTTTCTATCAACAATATGTAAATCAAATTCTTGTAGCAAGAGAACCCATCTAATAAGTCTAGCTTTAGCATCTTTCTTTTCCATAAGATATTTAATAGCAGCATGATCAGTGTGAATAGTTACTTTAGAATCAACAATATAAGGTCTGAACTTATCACAAGCAAATACAACTGCTAAGAATTCTTTTTCAATAGTAGCATAATTTCTTTGAGCATTGTCTAGGGTTTTACTAGCATATTGAATAATGTTTAATTTCTTATCAACGCTTTTCCCTAGAACATCACCTACAATATAATCACCAGCATCACACATAATTTCAAAGGGTAAATTCCAATCAGGTGGCTGAACAATAGGTGCAGAGATCATTGCTTTCTTAGGTATTTCAAATGCTTCTACACAATCATCATCAAAGACAAATGGTATATACTTTTGTAATAAATTAGTCAGAGGCCGAGAAATTTTTTGAGACGTCCTTAATGAACCTCCCATAAAATCCGCGTGACCAAGGAAACTTCTTATACCTTTGATGTCCTTGGGACATGGCATCTTTTCAATAGCATCAACCTTGGCTTTATCAACTTCGATACCTCTTTCAGAAACTTTATGCCCCAAGACAATACCTTCATTAATCATAAAGTGGCACTTTTCCCAATTCAAGACAAGATTAGTTTCTTCACATCTCTGCAAAACTCGATCAAGGTTGCTTAAGCAATCATCAAAAGAAGATCCATAGACGAAAAAATCGTCCATGAAAACCTCACAAATCTTTTCACAAAAGTCGGAGAATATAGCCATCATGCATCTTTGAAAGGTAGCAGGTGCATTACATAAACCAAAAGGCATACATCTATAAGCAAAAGTACTGAAAGGGCAAGTAAAAGTAGTCTTTGATTGATCCTTGGCTGACACAGGTATTTGAGAGAAACCAGAATAACCATATAGAAAGCAAAAATGTGTATGTTTGGATAATCTTTCTAGCATTTGATCGATAAAAGGTAAGGGCTAATGATCCTTTTTAGTGGCCTTATTTAATTTGCGGAAATCAATTACCATCCTATAACCTGTAATAATTCTTTGAGGAATCAATTCATCTTTATCATTAGGAACGACAGTAATACCTCCCTTCTTAGGGACACAATGGACAGGACTTACCCACTAACTATCAACAATGGGATAGATTATACCTGCCTCAAGGAGCTTTAGTATTTCCTTTCTACCACTTCTTTCATTTTAGGATTCAGCCGTCTTTGATGATCACGAACTGGTTTAACATCTTCTTCCAAATTTATTTTATGTTGACATAGAGTGGGACTAATGCCCTTAAGATCATCAAGAGTATACCCAATAGCAGCACGGTGCTTCTTCGGAGTTTTCAATAATCTCTCTTCCTCATGCTCTGAAAGGTAAGCACTAATAATAACAGGATATATCTTTTCTCATCAAGATAAGCATATTTAAGAGTATCGGGCAACAGTTTAAGCTCAAACACGGGATCACCCTTGGGTGGAGGAGGATCCCCTAGGATTTCAATAGGTAAATTGTTTTTCAGAATAGGTTCCTCTTTAAAGAATACTTCATCTATTTCCCTTCTTTCATTCATAAACATATCATTTTCATGGTCTAGCAGATATTGTTCTAAAGGATCACTAGGAGGTACGGCAATAGAAGCAAGACCAATAATTTCATCCTTACTAGGTAATTCTTTTTCACGGTGTTGTCTACTAAATTTAGAGAAGTTAAATTCATGAGACATATCATCTAAACCGATAGTAACAACATCCTTTTTGCAATCTATCTTGGCATTAATAGTGTTTAAGAAGGGTCTACCAAATATAATGGGACAAAAGCTATCTTATGGGGAACCAAGAACAAGAAAATCAGCAGGATATTTAGTTTTCCCACACAAGACTTCAACATCTCTAACAATTCGCATTGGTGAAATAGCATCTCTATTGGCAAGTTTAATTGTGACATCAATATCTTCTATCTCAGCAGGTGCAATAGCATGCATAATTTCTTTGTATAAGCTGTAAGGTATTGCACTAGCACTAGCACCCATATCACATAAGCCATGATAACAATGATCTCCTATTTTAACAGAAATAACAGGCACGCCTACCACAGGTCTGTTTTTATCTTTAGCACAAGGTTTAGCAATTCTAGCAGTCTCATCAAGGGAATGAATAACATGCCCATCAATATTATCAGACAAGAGATCTTTAACAATAGCAATATCAGGTTCAACTTTAATTTGCTTAGGAGGTGTATAAGTTTTAATATTGCTTTTACGAACAACAGTTGAAGCTTTAGCATGATCCTTTATCCTAATAGGGAAGGGTGGTTTCTCAACATAAGAAGTAGGAACAATAGGATCTTTATAAGTGACAATCTTTTCTTCAACTTTAAGAGGTGCAGGTACTTTTACTTCTATGGGAGGATGATATTTAAACCACTTCTCCTTGGGGAGATCAACATAAGTAGCAAAAGATTCATAGAAAGAAGCTACTATCTCAGAGTCAAGCCCATATTTAGTGCTAAATTTACGGAAAACATCGGTGTCCATAAAAGATTTAACACAATCAAACTTAGGTGTCATACCTGACTCCTTACCTTCGTCGAGGTCCCAATCTTCAGAGTTGCGTTTAATTCTTTCCAATAAATCCCATTTGAACTCAATAGTCCTCATCATAAAAGAGCCAGCACAAGAAGTATTGAGCATGTTGCGATTGTTATCAGAAAGCCGAGCATATAAATTTTGAATAATCATTTCTCTTGAGAGCTCAAGATTGGGCCACGAATATAACATTGATTTAAGCCTCCCCCAAGCTTGAGCGATGATTTATCCTTCGCGAGGCCAAAAATTATATATATAATTGCGATCACGATGAACAATATGCATAGGATAAAACTTTTTATGAAATTCTAATTTCAATCGTTTGTAGTTCCATGACCCCGTATCATCACATAGCCTATACCATGTGAATGCATCTTCCCTCAAAGATAAAGGGAAGACCTTCTTCTTAACAACATCTCCAGGTACACCTGCAAGCTTAATTAATCCACAAACTTCATCAACATATATTAGGTGCTCATCAGGATGCATTGTTCCATCTCCTGCAAAAGGATTAGCTAGCAGTTTTTCTAACATAACCGAAGGAAATTCAAAGTAGACATTTTCATTTTCAGTAGCTTCAGTTGGTTGAGGAGCAACTCTTTGCTCTGCTGGTCTGGGTGAAGATACCCCGAACAAGCCCCTCAGAGGATTAGTTTCCATAGTAATAAGTGACAGTAAATTTCAGCACACTATATAAATTTTTCCTTACCAAATTCCACCTACCAAAGGCGCTTCACTCCACGACAACGGCGCCAGAAAAGAGTCTTGATGACCCACAAGTATAGGGGATCTATCGTAGTCCTTTCGATAAGTAAGAGTGTCGAACCCAACGAGGAGCAGAAGGAAATGATAAGCGGTTTCCAGCAAGGTATTCTCTGCAAGTACTGAAATAAGTGGTAACAGATAGTTTTGTGATAGGATAATTTGTAATGAGCAACAAGTAACAAAAGCAAATAAAGTGCAGCAAGGTGGCCCAATCCTTTTTGTAGCAAAGGACAAGCCTGGACAAACTCTTATATAGAGAAAAGCGCTCCCGAGGACACATGGGAATATCGTCAAGCTAGTTTTCATCACGCTCATATGATACACATTCGGTACTTTGATAATTTGGTATGTGGGTCGACCGGTGCTTGGGTACTGTCCTTACTTGGACAAGCATCCCACTTATGATTAACCTCTATTGCAAGCATCCGCAACTACAACAAAAGTATTAAGGTAAACCTAACCATAGCATGAAACATATTGATCCAAATCAGCCCCTTACGAAGCAACGCATAAACTAGGGCTTAAGCTTCTGTCACTCTAGCAACCCATCATCTACTTATTACTCCCCAATGCCTTCCTCTAGGCCCAAACAATGGTGAAGTGTCATGTAGTCGACGTTCACATGACACCACTAGAGGGATGACAACATACATCTCATCAAAATATCGAACAAAGACCAAATTCACATGACTACTAATAGCAAGACTTCTCCCATGCCCCCAGGAACAAACGTAACTACTCACAAAGCATATTCATGTTCATAATCAGAGGGGTATTAATATGCATATAGGATATGAACATATGATCTTCCACCAATTAAACCAACTAGCATCAACTACAAGGAGTAATTAACACTACTAGCAACCCACAGGTACCAATCCCAGACTTGGAGACAAGAATTGGATACAAGAGATGAACTAGAGTTTTGAGAGGAGATGGTGCTGGTGAAGATGTTGATGGAGATTTCCCTCTCCCAATGAGAGGAGCGTTGGTGATGACGATGGCGATGATTTCCCCCTCCCGGAGGGAAGTTTCCCCGGCAGAACAGCTCCTCCAGAGCCCTAGATTGGTTCCGCCAAGGTTCCGCCTCATGGCGGCGGAGTTTCGTCCGAGAAGATGGCTTATCATTTTTTTCTCATCGAAAGACCTCATATAGCAGAAGATGTCCATCGGAGGGCCACCAGGGGGCCCACGAGGTAGGGGGCGCGCCGAGGGGGGTAGGGCGCGCCCTCCACCCTCGTGGGCAGGGTGTGGCCCCCTGGTGAACTTCTTGCGCTCAGTATTTTTTATATATATTCGGAAAACGTCTTCCGTGAAGTTTCAAGACTTTTGGAGGTGTGCAGAATAGGTCTCTAATATTTGCTCCTTTTCCAGCCCAGAATCCCAGCTGCCGGCATTCTCCCTCTTTATGGAAACCTTGTAAAATAAGAGAGAATAGGCATAAGTATTGTGACATAATGTGTAATAACAGCCCATAATGCAATAAATATCAATATAAAAGCATGCTGCAAAATGGACGTATCAGCATGCACCGTTGCTACAGTTCATCATGCCGAGACACCACGTGATGATCGGGTGTGATAAGCTCTACGTTCACATACAACGGGTGCAAGCCAGTTTGGCACGTGCAGAATACTCGGGTTAAACTTGACGAGCCTAGCATATGCAGATATGGCCTCGGAATACTGAGATCGAAAGGTCGAACATGAATCATATAGTAGATATGATCAACATAGTGATGTTCACCATTGAAGACTACTCCATCTCACGTGATGATCAAACATGGCTTAGTTGATATGGATCACGTGATCATTTAGATGACTAGAGGGATGTCTATCTAAGTGGGAGTTCTTGAGTAATATGATTAATTGAACTTTAATTTATCATGAACTTAGTACCTGTTAGTAGTTGCATGTCTATGTTGTTGTAGATCATTGGCCCGTGCTACCGTTCCCTTCAATATTAATGCGTTCCTAGAGAAAGCTAAGTTGAAAGGTAATGGTAGCAACTACACAGACTGGGACCATAACTTGAGGATTATCCTCATTGCTGCACAGAAGAATTATGTCCTGGAAGCACCGCTAGGTGCAAGACCCGCTGCAGGAGCAACTTCAGACGTTATGAATGTCTGGCAGAAAAAAGCTGATGACTACTTGATAGTTCGATGTGCCATGCTTTACGGCCGAGAATCGGGACTTCAAAGACGTTTTGAACGTCATGGAGCATATGAGATGTTTCGGGAGTTGAATTTAATATTTCAAGCAAATGCCTGAGTTGAGAGATATGAAGTCTCCAACAAGTTCTATAGCTGCAAAATGGAGGAGAATAGTTCTGCCAGTGAACACATACTCAGAATGTCTGGGTACCACAACCACTTGACTTAGCTGGGAGTTAATCTTCCTGATGATAATGTCATTGACAGAGTTCTTCAATCACTGCCTCCAAGCTATAAAGGCTTCATGATGAACTATAATATGCAAGGGATGGAGAAGACTATTCTCGAGCTCTTCGCGATGCTAAAGGCTACGGAGGTAGAAATCAAGAAGGAGCATCAAGTGTTGATGGTTAACAGGACCACTAGTTTCAAGAAAACGGGCAAAGGAAAGAAGGGGAACTTCAAGAAGAACGGCAAGCAAGTTGCTGCTCAAGTGAAGAAGCCCAAGTCTGGACCTAAGCCTGAGACTGAGTGCTTCTACTGCAAAGGGACTGGTCACTGGAAGGGAACTGCCCCAAGTATTTGGCGGATAAGAAGGATGGCAAAGTGAAAGGAATATTTGATATACATGTTATTGATGTGTACCTTACTAATTACCGTAGTAGCACCTGGGTATTTGATATTGGTTCTATTGCTCATATTTGCAACTCGAAACAAGGGCTATGGATTAAACAAAGATTGGCTAAGGACGAGGTGACGATGCCCGTGGGAAATGGTTCCAAAGTTGATGTGATCGCCGTCAGCACTCTACCTCTACATCTACCATCGAGGTTAGTTTTAGACCTAAATAATTTGTTATTTGGTGCCAGCGTTGAGCATGAACATTATATCTAGATCTTGTTTGATGCAAGACGGATATTCATTTAAATCAGAGAATAATGGTTGTTCTATTTATATGAGTAATATCTTTTATGGTCATGCACCCTTGATGAGTGGTCTATTTTTGTTGAACTCGATTGTAGTGATACACATATTCATAATATTGAAGCCAAAAGATGCAAGGTTAATAATGATAGTGCAACTTATTTGTGGCACTGCCATTTAGGTCATATTGGTGTAAAGCGCATGAAGAAACTCCATGCTGATGGGCTTTTGGAATCACTTGCTGCTTGCGAACCATGCCTCATGGGCAAGATGACTAAAACTCTGTTCTCCGGAACAATGGAGCGAGCAACTGACTTATTAGAAATAATATATATTGATGTATGCGGTCCGATGAGTGTTGAGGCTCACGGCGGGTATCGTTATTTTCTGACCTTCACAGATGATTTGAGTAGATATAGGTATATCTACTTGATGAAACATAAGTCCGAAACATTTGACAAGTTCAAAGAATTTTAGAGTGAAGTGGAAAATCATCGTAACAAGAAAATAAAGTTTCTACGATCTGATCGTGGAGGTGAATATTTGAGTTATGAGTTTGGTCTTCATTTGAAACAATGTGTAATAGTTTCGCAACTCACGCCACCTGGAACACCACAGTGTAAAGGTGTGTCCGAACATCGTAACCGTACTTTATTAGATATGGTGCGATCTATGATGTATCTTACTAATTTACTGCTATCGTTTTGCGGTTATGCTTTAGAGATGGCTACATTCACGTTAAATAGGACACCATCTAAATCCGTTGAGACGACACCATATGAATTGTGGTTTGGCAAGAAACCCAAGTTGTTGTTTCTTAAAGTTTGGGGCTGTGATGCTTATGTGAAAAAGCTTCAACCTGATAAGCTCGAACCCAAATCGGAGAAATGTGTCTTCATAGGATACCCAAAGGAAACATTTGGGTACACCTTCTATCACAGATCTGAAGGCAAGATATCCATTGCTAAGAATGGATCCTTTCTAGAGAAGGAGTTTCTCTCGAAAGAAGTGAGTGGGAGGAAAGTAGAACTTGATGAGGTAATTATACCTTCTCCCGAATTGGAAAGTAGTTCATCACATAAATTAGTTCCAATGATTCCTACACCAATTAGTGAGGAAGCTAATGATAATGATCATGAAACTTTAGATCAAGTTACTACTGAACCTCGTAGGTCAACCAAAGTAAGATCCGCACCAGAGTGGTGCGGTAATCCTGTTCTGGAAGTCATGTTACTTGACCATGACGAACCCACAAACTATGAGGATGCGATGATGAGACTAGATTCCGCAAAATGGCTTGAGGACATGAAATCTGAGATGGGATCCATGTATGAGAACAAAGTATGGACTTTGGTTGACTTGCCCGATGATCGGCAAGCCATAGAGAATAAATGGATCTTCAAGAAGAAGACTGACGCTGACGGTAATGTAACCGTCTACAAAGCTCGACTTGTTGCGAAAGGTTTTTGACAAGTTCAATGAATTGACTACGATGAGACCTTCTCACCCGTAGTGATGCATAAGTCTGTCCGAATCATGTTAGCAATTGCCGTATTTTTTGATTATGAAATTTGGCATATGGATGTCAAAACTGCATTCCTTAATGGATATCTTAAAGAAGAGTTGTATATGATGCAACCAGAAGGTTTTGTCGATCCTAAAGGTGCTAGCCAAGTGTGCAAGCTTCAGCGATCCATTTATGGACTGGTGCAAGCCTCTCGAAGTTGGAATATACGATTTGATAGTGTGATCAAAGCATATGGTTTTATACAGACTTTTGGAGAAGCCTGTATTTACAAGAAAGTGAGTGGGATCTCTATTGCATTTCTAATACTATATGTGAATGACATATTGTCGATTGGAAATAATACATAATTTCCGGATAGCATAAAAGGATACTTGAATAAGAATTTTTCAATGAAAGACCTCGGTGAAGCTGCTTATATATTGGGCATCAAGATCTATAGAGATAGATCAAGAAGCTTAATTGGACTTGCACAAAGCACATACCTTGATAAAGTTTTAAAGAAGTTCAAAATGGATCAGACAAAGAAAGGGTTCTTGCCTGTGTTACAAGGTGTGAAGTTGAGTCAGACTTAATGCCCGACCACTTCAGAACATAGAGAGAAAATGGAAGTCATTCCCTATGCTTCAGCCATAGGTTCTATCATGTATGCAATGCTGTGTACTAGACCTGATGTGTGCCTTGCTATAGGTTTAGCAGGGAGGTACCAAAGTAATCCAGGAGTGGATCACTGGACAGCGGTCAAGAACATCCTGAAATACCTGAAAAGGACTAAGGATATGTTTCTCGTTTATGGAGGTGACAAAGAGCTCGTCGTAAATGGTTCCGTCGATGCAAGCTTTGACCTTGATCTAGATGACTCTAAGTCACAAACCGGATACGTATTTATATTGAATGGTGGAGCTGTCAGTTGGTGCAGTTCCAAACAGCGTCATGGCGGGATATACGTGTGAAGCGGAGTACATAGCTGCTTCGAAAGTAGCAAATGAAGGAGTCTGGATAAAGGATTTCATATCCGATGTAGGTGTAATACCTAGTGCATCAGGTCCAATGAAATCTTTTGTGACAATACTGGATGATAATGCAATGATGTGATGGACAAGACCCATCGATTAGCTTAGCATTATGATCGTTTAGTTTTATTGCTATTGCTTTCTTCATGTCTTATACATGTTCCTCTGACTATGATATTATGCAACTACCGAATACCGGAGGAACACCTTGTGTGCTATCAAACGTCACAACATAACTGGGTGATTATAAAGATGCTCTACAGGTGTCTCCGATGGTGTTTGTTGAGTTGGCATAGATTGAGATTAGGATTTGTCACTCTGTGTATCGGAGAGGTATCTTTGGGCCCTCTCGGTGATGCACATCACTATAAGCCTTGCAAGGAATGTGACTAATGATTTAGCCACGGGATGATGCATTACGGAATGAGTAAAGAGACTTGCCACTAACGAGATTGAACTAGGTATGAGGATACCGATGATAGAATATCTGGCAAGTAACATACCAATGACAAATGGAATAACGTATGTTGTTATGCGGTTTGACCGATGAAGATCTTCATAGAACATGTAGGAGCCAATATGAGCATCCAGGTTCCTCTATTGGTTATTGACCGGAGATGTGTGTCGGTCATGTCTACATAGTTCTCGAACCCATAGGGTCCGCACGCTTAACGTTCGATGACGATATGTATTATGAGTTATGTGATTTGATGACCGAAGTTTGTTCGGAGTCCCGGATGAGATCACGGACATGACGAGGAGTCTTGAAATGGTTGAGAGGCAAAGACCGATATATTGGAGGTTATATTCGGACACCGGAATGGTTCCAAAGTGATTCAGGTATTTTTCAAAGTACCGGGAGGTTACCGGACCCCCCCCCCCCCGGGGGGGGGGGGAGTGTTGGGCCTTAATGGGCTTTAGTGGAAAGGAGAGAAGGGCCACAAGGTGTGGCCGCCCCACTCCCATGGCAAGTCCGAATTGGACTAGGGAGGGGGCGGCGCCCCCCCTCTTTCCTTCTCCCTCTCCTCCTCCTTCCCTCTCACCCCTCTTGGAAAAGGAAGGGGACTCCAACTAGGATTGGGAATCCTAGTTGGACTCCCCTATGGCGCGCGTCCCCCTTGGCCGGCCTCCTCCTCCCCCTCCTTTATATATGTGGGCAGGGGGGCACCCCGAAGTGAAGGAAATATGCTCTAGAGGCAATAATAAAGTTATTATTTTATTTCCTTATATCATGATAAATGTTTATTATTCATGCTAGAATTGTATTAACCGGAAGCTTAGTACATGTGTGAGTACATAGACAAATAGTGTGTCCCTAGTATGGCTCTACTTGACTAGCTCGTTAATCAAAGATGGTTATGTTTCCTAGCCATAGACATGTGTTGTCATTTGACGAATGGGATCACATCATTAGAGAATGATGTGATGGACAAGACCCGTCCTTTAGCTTGGCATAATGATCGTTTAGTTTTATTGCTATTACTTTCTTCATGACTTAATCATGCTCCTCTGACTATGATATTATGCAACTCCCGAGTACCGGAGGAACACCTTGTGTGCTATCAAACGTCACAACGTAACTGGGTGATTGTAAAGATGCTCTACAGGTGTCTCCGAAGGTGTTTGTTGAGTTGGCATAAATTGAGATTAGGATTTGTCACTCCGTGTTTCGAAGAGGTATATCTGGGCCCTCGTGGTAATGCACATCACTATAAGCCTTGCAAGCAATGTGACTAATAAGTATGATGATACTGACGATCGAATCTCGGGCAAGTAACATACCGATGACAAAGGGGACAATGTATGTTGTTATGCGGTTTGACCGATAATGATCTTCGTAGAATATGTAGGAGCTAATATGAGCATCCAAGTTCCGTTATTGGTTATTGAACAGAGACATGTCTCTGTCATGTCTACATAGTTCTCGAACCCGTAAGGTCCACACGCTTAACGTTCGATGACGATTTGTATTATGAGTTTCGTGTTTTGATGAACCGAAGTTTGTTCAGAGTCCCTGATGAGATCACAGACATGACAAGGAGTCTCAAAATGGCCGAGACATAAAGATTCATATATTGGAAGGCTACATTCGAACACCAGAATGGTTCGGGTCGTTTTGGATAAGTTTCGGAGTACCGGGGGTTACCGGACCCCCCCCCCCGCGCGGGAAGTTAATAGGCCATCATGGGCCTTAGTGGAAAAGAGAGAGGGCCGGCCAGAGGTGGCGCCCCCCTGCCCAGTTCGAATTGGACAAGGGGAGGGGGCGGCGCGCCCCCTCCTTCCTTCCCTTCCTTTCCTCCTTCCCTTCTTCTCCTACTTGGACTAGTAAAGGGGGACCGAATCCTACTTGGACCGGGAGTCCAAGTAGGACTCCCCCCATGGCGCACCCCCCTCTAGGGCCGGCCACCTCTCCTCCCCTTTATATACGTGGAAGAGGGGCACCCGGATACGTCTCCAACGTATCTACTTTTCCAAACACTTTTGCCCTTGTTTTGGACCCTAACTTGCATGATTTGAATGGAACTAACCCGGAGTGACGATGTTTTCAGCAGAATTACCATGGTGTTATTTATGTGCAGGAGCAAACGTTCTCGGAATGACCTGAAACTTCACAGAGCCACTTTTCAGAAAATAAGAAAAATACCTGCCAAAGATGAAGGCCAAGGGGCCCACCACCTTGCCACGAGGGTGGGGGCGCGCCCCCTACCTCGCGGGCCCCCTGTTGCCTCTCTGACTCCAACTCCACCTCCATATATTGAGTTTCGATGAGAAAAAAATCAAGGAGAAGAAATCACCGCGTTTTATGATACGGAGCCGTCGCCAAGCCCTAAAACCCCTCAGGAGGGCTGATCTGGAGTTTGTTTGGGGCTCCGGAGAGGGGAATCCGTCGCCATCGTCATCATCAACCATCCTCCATCACCAATTTCATGATGCTCACCGCCATGCGTGAGTCATTCCATCGTAGGCTTGCTGGACGGTGATGGGTTGGATGTGATCTATCATGTAATTGAGTTAGTTTTGTTAGGGTTTGATCCCTAGTGTCCACTATGTTCTGAGATTGATGTTGCTATGACTTTGCTATGCTTAATGCTTGCCACTAGGGCCCGAGTGCCATGATTTCATATCTGAACCTATTATGTTTTCATCAATATATGAGTGTTCTTGATCCTATCTTGCAAGTCTATAGTCACCTATTATGTGTTATGATCCATTAACCCTGAAGTGATAATAATCGGGATACTTACCGCTGATGATCGTAGTTTGAGGAGTTCATGTATTCACTATGTGTTAATGCTTTGTTCCGTTTCTCTATTAATAGGAGGCCTTAACATCCCTTAGTTTCCTTAAGGACCCCGCTGCCACGGGAGGGTAGGACAAAAGATGTCATGGAAGTTCTTTTCCATAAGCACGTATGACTATATTCGGAATACATGCCTACATTACATTGATGAACTGGAGCTAGTTCTGTGCCACCCTAGGTTATGACTGTTACATGATGAACCGCATCCGGCATAATTCTCCATCACTAATCCATTGCCTACGAGATTTCCATATATTGTTCTCCGCTTATTTACTTTCCCATTTCTATTTCTATCATCACTACAAAATACCAAAAACATTACTTTTATTACTGTTACCTTTTGCTACCGTTATCAGTACTATCATACTACTTTGCTACTAAACACTTTGCTGCAGATATTAAGTTTCCAGGTGTGGTTGAATTGACAACTCAGCTGCTAATACTTGAGAGTATTCTTTGGCTCCCCTTGTGTCGAATCAATAAATTTGGGTTTACTTTACCCTCGAAAACTGTTGCGATCCCCAATACTTGCGGGTTATCAAGACTATTTTCTAGCGCCCTTGCCGGGGAGCATAGCTCTATTCTTGAGTCACTTGGGATATATATCTGCTTATCATTATGAAGAATTTGAGAGATCCAAAAACCAAGATCTATCCCTCAACTACGAGGGGAGGTAAGGAACTGCCATCTAGCTCTGCACTTGATTCACCTTCTGTTATGAGTAAGTTTGAGACACCTACACCTGCTTCTTCTATTTGTTCTAATATGTCGCATGTTATTGATGATGCCACTTCTGATATGCATGATACTTATGATGAAACTACCTCTATGCCTGATACTACTGTGCACTTAGTGATTTCCTTGATGAACAAATTGCTAGGGCTAGAGAAATTGAAAATTTTGAATCTGATGATACTGATGAAAGTGATGATGAAGAACCCCTTGTTACTCCTAAGGGTTACGTTTTTGATCAAGAAGCTTCTTTTGCTATTCTAGCTTGCGAAAATAGAAATGAACTAAAAAGGTTATTCGCTAAATGGAGTAAGCAATCTCTAAGTGCTAGAATGAAACCTGACCCTGCTTTTGCTACTTCACCTATCTGTGTTACTGATAAGGATTATGAATTCTCTATTGATCCTGATATAATTACTTTGGTTGAATCTGATCCTTTTCATGGTTATGAATCTGAAACTGTTGTGGCACATCTTACTATATTAAATGATATAGCCACCCTGTTCACTGAAGATGAGAGAACTCGCTACTTTTATATCCTTAAAATATTTCCGTTCTCATTAAAGGGTGATGCTAAGATATGGTTTAATTCTCTTGATCCTGGTTGTGTGCGTAGTCCCCAGGATATGATTTATTACTTCTCTGCTAAATATTTCCCTACTCATTAGAAACAAGCTGCTTTAAGGGACATATATAATTTTGTGCAAATTGAAGAAGAGAGTCTCCCACAAGCTTGGGGGAGGCTTCTCCAATTACTTAATGCTTTGCCCGATCATCCTCTTAAGAAAAATCAAATACTTGATATCTTTTATAATGGACTAACCGAGGCTTCCAGAGATTACCTGGATAGTTGTGCTGGTTCTGTTTTCAGGGAAAGAACACCCGATGAAGCTGAAATTTTATTGAACAATATGTTGACAAATGAAAATAATTGGACACCTTCGGAGCCAATTCCTGAGCCTATTCCTAAACCAACTCCGAAGAAGAGGGGTATTCTATTTCTCAGTCCTGAAGATATGCAAGAGGCAAAGAAATCTATGAAAGAAAAATGTATTAAAGCGGAAGATGTTAAGAATTTACCTCCTATTGAAGAAATACATGGTCTTAATTTACCGCCTGTTGAAGAAACATATACTCTTAATCCTTTACCTATTGAAGAAACTCATGGTCTTGATAACCCGACACAGGTAGTAAAGGTAAATTCTCTCTGTAGATATGATAAAGCTGAAATCCCATTTATTAAATTTGCTAGCCCATGCTTAGATGAGTTTGATAAATTTATGGCTAAGCAAGAAGATTTTAATGCTTATTTTGGTAGACAATTGAAAAATAATTCAAATATGCTTGAACACTTGGGTGATTATATGGCTAATGTTAAAGGTGAACTTGAACTTATTAGTAAACATGCTTCTATGGTTACCACTCAAGTGGAGCAAGTACTTAAAGATCAAAATGATTTTCTCAATGAATTAAATAGTAGAAATAATGATTATGCTGTTAGAGTGGCTACTAGAACTGGTAGAATGACTCAGGAACCTTTGTATCCTGAAGGCCACCCTAAGAGAATTGAGCAAGATTCTCAGAGAAATAATATATATGTACCTAGTTCTTCTAAAAAGAACAAAAAGAAAAATGATAGGACTTTGCATGATTCTAGTGATCCTATTGTTGAAACACCTAAGAACCCAAATGATATTTCTATTTGTGATGCTGAAACACAATCTGGTAATGAACCTGAAACTAGTGATAATGTTAATAATAATGTTCATGATGATGCTCAACCTAGTAATGATAATGATATAGAAATTGAACCTGCTGTTGATCTTGATAACTCACAATCAAAGAATCAACATTATGATAAGAAAGACTTTGTTGCTAGGAAACACGATAAAGAAAGAGAGCCTTGGGTTCAGAAACCCATGCCTTTTCCTCCCAAACCATCCAAGAAAAAGGATGATGAGGATTTTGAGCGCTTTGCTGAAATGATTAGACCTATCTTTTTGCGTATGTGATTAACTAATATGCTCAAAACCAACCCTTATGCTAAGTACATGAAAGATATCATTACAAATAAAAGAAAGATACCGGAAGCTGAAATTTCCACCATGCTTGCTAATTATACTTTTAAGGGTGGAATACCAAAGAAACTTGGAGATCCAGGAGTACCCACTATACCATGCTCTATTAAAAGAAATTATGTTAAAACTGCTTTATGTGATCTTGGAGCCGGTGTTAGTGTTATGTCTCTCTCTTTATATCGTAGACTTGATTTGAATAAGTTGACACCTACTAAAATATCTTTGCAAATGGCTGATAAATCAACTGTTATACCTGTCGGTATTTTTGAGGATGTGTCTGTTGTAGTTGCAAACATTACTATTTTAATGGACTTTGTTATTCTTGATATTCCCAAGGACGATAGTATGTCTATTATTCTTTGAAGACCCTTTTTGAATACTGCAGGGGCTGTTATTGATTGCACTAAAGGCAATGTCACTTTTCATGTTAATGGCAATGAGCATATGGTACACTTTCCGAGGAAACAACCTCAAGTTCATAGTATCAACTCTATTGGAAAAATTCCATCGATTATATTTGGAGGTTTCGAATTTCCTCTTCCTACTGTCAAGAAGAAATATGATATTCTTATTATTGGAGATGTGCATACCCCCGTTGAGGTAACATAGTGTTATTCGAAATTTCTCTGGTTCCATGTTATTCGGAATGAGTTCGTTAACAAGACTTGATGGACCTTGTTACTGGATTCCTTTTGATGACCATGAGATGGATGAAACTAGAAGGCACAACCCTGTGTACCCCACTTTTACTTTCTGTTATTTATATTAAATCAAATAAAAATAAATATTTTTCTATCTGTTATCTGATTATCCGTGCAATATAAAAATACCTTGAAAATAAAAGTTCTCCAAATGCCCTGAAATTTAAATATGACTTTTTTAGAATATTTGAGGATTTATGGAACTGAGAACACACCAGGGGGGTCAACCACCTGCCCACGAGGGTGGAGGGCGCCCCCACCCCTCTAGGGCGCGCCCCCTGCCTCGTGGGCCCATGGTGGCCCTCCTCCACTTATTCCTGCACCCACACACTTCATCTTCCTCCCACAAACACGAATATCCAGCTCAAGCACGAGTTCTAGCTCATCTTGCTGCCATTTTCGATCTCCTTGCTCAAAGCACCTCTCACAAAACTGCTTGGGGAGATTGTTCCTTGGTATGTGACTCCACCATTGGTCCAATTAGTTTTTGTTCTAGTGCTTTATTCATTGCAAATTTTTGCTCCTTAGGTGACCCTGTTCTTGAGCTTGCATGTCAAATTTATATGGTCAAAAGTAGTTCTGATGCATGATATAGGCCCTAGGCACTTGTAGGAGTAGTTACTATCAATATTATTGAGTTTGGTTTACTTTTATTTTGAAGTTACTAAAAAAATTCAGAATTTTCCAGAGGAAGAAAAATGCTTAGGAAAATGTTCCAAGGTGGTTCCTCAAGGAAACAAGGACCCAGGCTTGCAATGCGTGATGCTGACGAAGAGCCACCAAGAAATGCTCCAGTGCGTCCTTGTGAATGGCCTTCTGAGAACTTTATGGATCGAGCGGGAATTAAAGAAGAATTTAACGCATATTTGCGTAACGCTGATCTTGTGAGCTTCGAGGAAGAGAAGTGCAGCCATTATCACAACCTCACCAGTACCTTTGTGAGGAGGTTTGAATTTTCAACTTCACGTAATTCTCCAACTGTCTTGTTTGATCTTTATGATAAATCTTACACTATGGACTTAGAGGATTTTACCACTGCATGCAAACTTCCACAATGGGGTAGTAGAAGGGATCGTCGCAAATCTGAATTTAGAGATATTCTTGCTAGCATAACTGTGGGAGAATCTAGAGATATTACACAGGATACCATAGGGAGCATTCACTTTCCTGCTATACATTATTTTGCTCTCTTCATAGGTAGATGCATCAATGGTAAGGATGAGGCATGTCACATGTGTGTCCCCGACCTCAGTATTCTTAGGAGTGCTGTGTTAGGAGACCAATCATATAATTTGGGAGCCATTGTTGCGCGTAGGTTGCACCTTAATAGATATAATGGAGATTTCTTTGGAGGAATTTATGCAACCCGCATAGCTAATTTTCTTGGTATAGACATCCGCGAAGATGATATTGAATTACCACCTGCTTATTTAGATTTTAATGTTATGGTTCACGACCAGTTTGTTGAGAGGAACGAATCACTTCCCCAGTATCGACTAATCTTTGACAGACGCCGTGCTGTCCGTATTACTCTCCCCGCTCCTGCCTTCTTTGATTATCAGGCAAGAGTAAGATATACTATTACCAGAGAGGAGGCATATGAGTACGAGAGGAGAGAGGAGGCCGCTCGTCGCCACGCCGCAGCTCAGCAGGCGATAGCCGCTGCATCGCAGTACGACCCCAGCTACTATTATGGATTTCCGCCAAGCCAGCCATGGCCATAGACCAACTTAGGCCAAAAGCCTAAGCTTGGGGGAGTACGTATTTCCCACCGACATTATATTTATGTTCACACACTCATTGCTAGATGTCGGTGCTCATACTTTTTCATTGTATCATCCATGCTAGTTTATTTTCCTTTTTATGCTTTCTTCTTATGTGTTTAATAAACCTTAAGAAAAACAAAAAAAAATTAGTTGTAGCTTTTAGCTAGTTTTAATTTCCATGCTTGTAGTAGTAATTAAAAAGAAAACCGAAAAATATTTCCTGTTCTTCTTTTGCTTGTTGGGAGCTTTCCCGTGTAAATAGTTTTATTTCTTTTCTTTTCTGTGTGGGTCGATAGGAGAAGACCATGATCAAATTGTTGAAGTGGCTCTTATATGCATTATTGTTGATCTGACAAAAGAGCCCATATTGCCTTGTCTTCTCCTGTTTATTGAATGCTTGCAGATTCCAGCTTAGTCCAATGCACGTGCACTATTATTATTATTCACACTATTCGCTCGTGCAAGTGAAAGGCAATTATGATGATATATGATGGACTGGCTGAGATGAGAAAAGCTGAAATGAACTCGACCTCTTTTGTTTTTGTAAATATGATTAGTTCATCGTTCCTGATTCAGCCTATTATGAATAAACATGTTTGCAATGACAACTAGAGATCATAGTTTCTTATGACATGCTTGATTAGCTATGAGTTATAATGGTTTACCTTGCGTGCCAACATGCTATTGAAATTGTTATGATGTGGTATGATAGGGTGGTATCCTCCTCTGAATGATTTAAGTGACTTGACTTGGCACATGTTCACGCATGTAGTTGAAACAAAATCAACATAGCCTTTACGATATTTATGTTCATGGTGGATTATATCCTACTCATGCTTGCATTCGGTGTTGATTAATTTTAATGCATGTTCATGACTGTTGTCTCTCTCTAGCTGGTCGCTTCCCAGTCTTTTCCTAGCCTTCACCTGTACTAAGAGGGAATACTTCTTGTGCATCCAATCCCTTAAACCCCGAAAAGTTATTCCACATGAGTCCACCATACCTACCTATATACGGTATCTACCTGCCGTTCCAAGTAAATTTGTATGTGCCAAACTCTAAACCTTCAAATAAATATCATGTTTTGTATGCTCGAGTAGCTCATGTATCAACTAGGGTTGTTTGTATCTTCCATGCTAGGCGGGTTATTCTCAAGAGGAGTGGACTCCGCTCCTCACTCACGAGATAAATGGCTGGTCACCGGGATGCCCAATTCCATGCTTTATGCAAACTAAATCAAAATAATTGCAAACAAAACTCCCCCTGGGACTCTTGTTAGTTGGAGGCACTCGTTGTTACGAGCAAGCCATGGATCGATGCTTGTTAGTGGAAGGGGGAGTATAAACTTTACCATTCTGTTTGGGAACCGCCTATAATGTGTGTAGCATGGAAGATATTGCCATCTCTTGGTTGTTATGTTGACAATGAAAGTATACCTCTCAAAATATTATTCACCTCTGTTTCAAAACCGAGCTCTGGCACCTCTACAAATCCTTGCTTCCCTCTGCGAAGGGCCTATCTATTTACTTTTATGATGAGTCATCATCCTCTTATTAAAAAGCACCATTTGGAGAGCACCGCTGTCATTTGCATTCATTACTGTTAGTTTACATTGAGTATGACTTGACTGGATCTCTTTTACCATGAATTACATGTCTAGTCAGTCCTTGGTCTTTAAAGGTGCTCTGCATTTATGTTTTGCGGTCTCAGAAAGGGCTAGCGAGATACCAACTTGTTATATCATATTATGATTGTTTTGAGAAAGTGTTGTCATCCGAGATTTATAATTATGGCTCGCTAGTTGATTATGATATTGATATGAGTAAACTTGAGACCTATGTGTTATTGCAAATGTGGTTAGTTGTAATCTTTGCTGAAAACTTGAATGCTGGCTTTACATATTTACAACAACAAGAGCAAACAGAGTCTGTAAAAGTTTTTCTTTATCACTTTCGGTTTGTCAACTGAATTGCTTGAGGACAAGCAAAGGTTTAAACTTGGGGAGTTGATACATCTCCAACATATCTACTTTTCGAAACACTTTTGCCCTTGTTTTGGACTCTAACTTGCATGATTTGAATGGAACTAACCCGGACTGACGCTGTTTTCAGCAGAATTACCATGGTGTTATTTATGTGCAGGAGCAAACGTTCTCGGAATGACCTGAAACTTCACGGAGCAACTTTTCAGAAAATAAGAAAAATACCTGCCAAAGATCAAGGCCAGGGGGCCCACAACCTTGCCACGAGGGTGGGGGGCGCGCCTGCCCCCCTAGGACGCGCCCCCTACCTCGTGGGCCCCCTGTTGCCTCTCCGACTCCAACTCCGCCTCCATACATTGAGTTTCGATGAGAAAAAAACAAAGAGAAGAAATCATCACGTTTTACGATACGGAGCCGCCGCCAAGCCCTAAAACCTCTCGGGAGGGCTGATCTGGAGTCCGTTCGGGGCTCCGGAGAGGGGAATCCGTCGCCATCGTCATCACCCACCATCCTACATCACCAATTTCATGATGCTCACTGCCGTGCGTGAGTAATTCCATCATAGGCTTGCTGGACGGTGATGGGTTGGATGGGATCTATCATGTAATCGAGTTAGTTTTGTTAGGGTTTGATCCCTAGTGTCCACTATGTTCTGAGATTGATGTTGCTATGACTTTGCTATGCTTAATGCTTGTCACTAGGGCCTGAGTGCCATGATTTCAGATCTGAACCTATTATGTTTTCATCAATATATGAGTGTTCTTGATCCTATCTTGCAAGTCTATAGTCACCTATTATGTGTTATGATCCGTTAACCCCGAAGTGACAATAATCGGGATACTTACCGGTGATGATCGTAGTTTGAGGAGTTCATGTATTCACTATGTGTTAATGCTTTATTCCGGTTCTCTATTAAAAGGAGGCCTTAATATCCCTTAGTTTCCTTATGGACCCCGCTGCCACGGGAGGGTAGGACAAAAGATGTCATGCGAGTTCTTTTCCATAAGCACGTATGACTATATTCGGAATACATGCCTACATTACATTGATGAACTGGAGCTAGTTCTGTGTCACCCTAGGTTATGACTATTACATGATGAACCGCATCCGGCATAATTCTCCATTACTGGTCCATTGCCTACGAGCTTTCCATATATTGTTCTCGACTTATTTACTTTCCCGTTGCTATTGCTATCATCACTACAAAATACCAAAAACATTACTTTTACTACTGTTACCTTTTGCTACCGTTATCACTACTATCATACTACTTTGCTACTAAACACTTTGCTGCAGATATTAAGTTTCCAGGTGTGGCTGAATTGACAACTTAGCTGCTAATACTTGAGAGTATTCTTTGGCTCCCCTTGTGTCGAATCAATAAATTTGGGTTGAATACTTTACCCTCGAAAACTGTTGCGATCCCCTATACTTGCAGGTTATCACACCCCAATGGCACACAGAAGTTTCTCTTAGTCATGTACGGTGCCCCACCTCCACAGTTACACACCTCGGTCATATCGTCGTAGTTCTTAGGCGAAGCCCTGCGCTGGTAAACTTCATCATCACCGCCGCCATGCCATCATGCTGACAGAACTCTCTCTCGGCCTCAACTGGATCAAGAGTTCGAGGGACGTCACCGAGCTGAACGTGTGCTGATCGCGGAGGTGCCGTACGTTCGGTACTTCGATCGGTTGGATCATGAAGATGTTCGACTACATCAACCGCGTTACTAAACGCTTGCGCTTTTGGTCTACGAGGGTACGTAGACACACTCTCCCCTCTCGTTGCTATGCATATCCTAGATAGATCTTGCATGATCGTAAGTAAAAAATTTGAAATACTACGTTCCCCAACACAAAGTACACACTACTGCAAGATGCTGCTAACGTGACACTTTGATCAGAGACCCTTCGAGAAACTGTGTGTGATGCCATAATCGCAAACGGTGCTATATGAAAACCGTCAGAAACGTATAAAAAGTTTGTGATGACGGATGCATCAAACACGGTTCAGGTTTTAGTCGCGTGTGCGATGAAGGCCATATGGTTCAGTTCAATTAACTATTTGTGATGAGGAGGAACAAAAGAAACAGGCAGCCAGATGAATGCGTGTGCGATACATAGCATACGGTTCACTCGGATGAACTGTTTGTGATTAGGCAACACAAAAGAAACGGACAGCCAGATGAAGGTGTGTGTGATATACAGCATACCGTTCACTCGGATGAACTGTTTGTGATTAGGCAACACAAAAGAAATGGTCAGCTAGATCAAGGTGTGTGGGATATACGGCATGCGGTTCACTCGGATGAACTGTTTGCGTTGACACAAGAGTACAGAAACGGTTCAACTTAACTAGACGTGTGTGTGTTGTGCGATAGGATTGCATGCGGTTCACTCAGCCCTTGTCGTCAGTGTGTGACCTCCGTGGCAACAGTTCGCTCCCCAGGCGCCTCTTCGTGTACCGTGGCAACCATCCACCGACTCTTCGCCTTTCCCTCTTGATTTGGAACTACTGTCGCAAGCTAGCTCTTCCTCCCTCCTCCATTTGCCTTCACCCTCCCTTCTGCCATTGTTTGATCGTCTTCTCCATGGAGGGAACAAGTTGGAAACGACCCCGTTATTCTTGCCCTGATCTGAATGATGACGCGGTGGAGGAACTCATTGATCGGTGCAGCATCATCACCTCGGCTAGCATGGCAGGTTCGTTCAAGACCATTCACGACTCAACCAATAACATCATTACAAGGAACCCAAGGGTTCAGGAGCGGTTTCATCTCCCCTATCTTTGTCGCCGTGACCCTACTGAATGGCGCGGGGACGAGGGAAGCCTTGCCTTGTGTAAGTTGATGCCGCTTGATTATGATATGTATGATGTTAAGATGTCATCGCTTGAGGGCAAGGCTTGGGCAGGCGCAAATGGAGATTGGGTTATTTATATTGGGTACAACTGCGACTGGGAACTTGTGAATGTGTACACTTGTCACCGGGTTCCACTTCGAAAAATCTCAGACGACTGCCCAGAGGTTGACTACACCGGTATTCTATGTGAGTTCAAATACGATCATGCTGATTGTCATCTACGGAAGACACCAATTTTTCGAGTTCCCAACCATTCTTGGGGTTATAGGAATGCTTATGTTGTCGCTATCTTCGACAAGCTTGTTGTCGTCCTTCATGGTTCAACTCGATGGATATTGCTCAAAAATCAGTTTCTATACACGGATGAGTACTATGATGCAATTCAATACGAGGGTCTTGTGTTTGCTGCCACCACTCGTGGCACTGTTTTTGCATGGAATCATGATGATTTCGGTATGTTTTTCTTCCAACGTAATTATAATTGTTTATTCCACATGCATGCGGGTTAGCTAGTTTCCCTTTACTAATTAACCTTCTTGTGTTTCCAAGGTCCTCTGACCATTCCACCACCTATACTTGAAAATTTTATTCACGAGCATGAGGACGAGCAGGACCCATATACTCAGTGGCGCCTGGCAACTTATTCCGATGGATCACCTCATCTTGTCTATATATGGGGCACTGCTGATGTTACTAAGGAAGCATGTGTTGTCTCGTATGGTCGCACTCTCCGAACCTATTCTAACATCCGTTGCAGGGTATTCGGGTTGGATACTGGTGTACTAGCGCCAACACCTTCTCCCTGGTTCAGTATTGAAAGTCTTGGAGGAAACTCACTCTTCCTTGGACAAAACTATCCAATGATGGTGGAAGGCGATCCAGCTGCTGTTGACACAACGTTACTACCATTTATGAGAAGCAACTGTATCTATACCTCGGACATTACTATGCTTCCCTACCGTCCCAATATGGGTATTGAAATAGGCCACTTCAGCCTGGATGATCAGTCATGCGTTGGTCTCAAGATTGACAGTAGCTGTCCCTTCCCAGAGAATCACTTCTAGTTCAAAGCAAGCGTTTCCAATGCCGACGAGTGGTTGAGCTGAAGTTCATTTCATCGCTTTGTTATTTGTTGTGTGAGAAAAACTTTACTAGAATGTTTTGTTGGAAATGATCTATAATCCAACGTGTATCCTCATTGTCGTTATGGGTTGATGACTTGTTGTATGTAACCAATGGTACATTTGCATATGCGTCAATGAACTCACGCCTGCTAGTGGTGTCCATATGAACAATGCTAGTGATTTTACTTGCAAAAATTAGATAGTGCTAGTGATTTGTAGCTGCATATTTTGACAAATTGTAGTGTTACAAGGTTGACAAATGGCAATGTTACTAGATAAACAAATGTCAATATTTCCAGTTTGAGAAATGGCAACATACCCAAAATGACAGATATGCAAATCTTACCCAATTGTTTGTACGTGGTTGCACCCGAGTCATGCAAAACAACCGTTTGCGTTGAAGGGATGCAGAAATCCTGCTCGGCACATTTTCCCTTGGCTTCCTGGGGAAGCTGTCGGTTTGCATACGGGTGTTCTAACTAAAACGTTTGCGATGAGTGTTTTATATTTAAAAACCGTTGACATTTTTTTCAAGAGAAAATCATTTGATAAGTCTGTACATTAAGAGAGAAAAACGCAAGTTCGTTCAAACCATATCTTTCATTCAGTCACACTGCGAATTTATATTCATATGATCAAGAATTCGAGATACAGTATTAAACCCCCATAAAACTATTTCTGGCGGCGGAGGCGGCATGCCACGCCGTCATTGTCATTGTCGTCCTCCGGGACGCCGTTGTTGAAGTCTTCAAGGCAGCACAAAATGTTCTTCACTTGTAAATCAAACATCATGTCGTCACGCGATCGACGGGCGGGGCGCGGGAGGACGGCAACTAGCGCCGCTGAGAGGTAGCGGTCGACGGCAGCGCCCCATGCCACCGAGAGGGGGCGCACACGGGCACGGGCGTGACGAGTGCAGCCAAACGCACGGGGACCCGCACCGCGGTGGGTGGAGGGGTGCGCACGGGCGCGGTGGATGCAGCCAAACGCATGGGGGGCCGATGACACGGTGGGTGGAGGGACGCACACGGGCACAGGCGCTGGTGCAGGCATCTACACGAGCTCGCGCGGGTCTGCGGAGACCTCGCTGACGCCCGCGGCTTCCGGCTCAGCGATAGTGCTCGGCGACCACCCGTCATGCTACCGGGATGGTCGCTCGCGCGGACGCATGGATGGGAGATGATACGTCTCTGTTGTATCTACTTTTCCAAACATGTTTGCCCTTGTTTTGGACTCTAACTTGCATGATTCGAATGTAATTAACCCGGAATGGCGCTGTTTTCAGCAGGATTGCCATGGTGTTATTTATGTGTAGAAACAAAAGTTCTCGGAATGACCTGAAACTTCATGGAACATCTTTTTGGAAATAATAAAAAATCCTTGCAAAAGATGAAGACAAGGGGCCCACATCCAAGCCACGAGGGTGGGGGCGCCTGCCCCCTGGGCGTGCCCCCTACCTCGTGGGCCCCCTGGAGCTCCTCCGACCTCAACTCCAACTCTATATATTTGCTTTCGGGGAGAAAAAATAAAGGAGAAGGATTCATCGCGTTTTACGATACGGAACCGCCGCCAAGCCCTAAAACCTCTCGGGAGGACTGATCTGGAGTCCGTTCGGGGCTCCGGAGAGGGGAATCTGTCGCCATCGTCATCATCAACCATCCTCCATCACCAATTTCATGATGCTCACCGCCGTGCGTGAGTAATTCCATCGTAGGCTTGCTGGACGGTGATGGGTTGGATGAGATTTATCATGTAATCGAGTTAGTTTTGTTAGTGTTTGATCCCTAGTATCCACTATGTTCTGAGATTGATGTTGCTATGACTTTGCTATGCTTAATGCTTGTCACTAGGGCCTGAGTGCCATGATTTCGTATCTGAACCTATTATGTTTTCATGAATATATGAGAGTTCTTGATCCTATCTTGCAAGTCTATAGTCACGTACTGTGTCTTATGATCTGGCAACCTCGAAGTGACAATAATCGGGACCACTCCCGGTGTTGAACGTAGTTTGAGGAGTTCATGTATTCACTATGTGTTAATGCTTTGGTCCGGTATGCTAATAAAAGGAGGCCTTAATATCCCTTAGTTTCCGTTAGGACCCCGCTGCCACAGGAGGGTAGGACAAAAGATGTCATGCAAGTTCTTTTCCATAAGCACGTATGACTATATTCGGAATACATGCCTACATTACATTGATGAATTGGAGCTAGTTCTTTGTCACCCTAGGTTATGACTGTTACATGATGAACCACATCCGGCATAATTCTCTATCACCGATCCATTGCCTACGAGCTTTCCATATATTGTTCTTCGCTTATTTACTTTTCCGTTGCTATTGTTATCATCACTACAAAATACCAAAACCACTACTTTTGCTACCATTACCTTTTGCTATCGTTACCACTACTATCATATTACTTTGCTACTCAATACTTTGCTGCAGATATTAAGTTTCCAGGTGTGGTTGAATTGACAACTCAGCTGCTAATACTTGTGAATATTCTTTGGCTCCCCTTGTGTCGAATCTATAAATTTGGGTTGAATACTCTATCCTCGAAAACTGTTGCGACCCCCTATACTTGTGGGTTATCAAGACTATTTTCTGGCGCCGTTGCCGGGGAGCATAACTCTATTCTTTGAGTCACTTGGGATTTATATCTGCTTATCATTATGAAGAACTTGAGAGATCCAAAAACCAAGATTTATCCCTCAACTACGAGGGGAGGTAAGGAACTGCCATCTAGCTCTGCACTTGATTCACCTTCTGTTTTGAGTAAGCTTGCGACACCTAAACCTGCTTCTGCTATTGATTCTGATATGTCACCTGTTATTGATGATGCCACTTCTGCTATGCATGATACTTATGATGAAACTACTTCTACGCTTGATACTACTATGCCACTTGATGAATTTCTTGATGAACAACTTGCTAGGTTTAGAGAGAATTAAATTATTGAAACTGATAATATTGATGAAAGTGATGATGAAGACTCTCCCCCTAATAAATATGAACTAGGAAAAATGCCCGTGCGTTGCAACGGGAGGAGAAGAAGTATCACCACACCTTCTTTCTTTACCTTCTGAAACAAGATGATGCTTCTAATTTCTAAAGTTTTGCTTCGGAATAAATGTCAGTTGCCATGAACCAAGGTCGGCTAGGCATACACAAACACACAATATGGAACTGCCATACAATAGTTGAACCACAATCTAAGTGTTCCACCATTATCATTCACATTATGGTAATATTCAGAAATTCATTCACAGATGGATGCTTTATAATTCTTTATAAATGACCATTAGCAAAAAATATATCCCATTGAAAGAGCGACAAATTATTCAGGCACCAATGGGAACACATAGAAAACAGTATTTCCAGAGATCCCATTGAAAGAAATTTATGATAGTAAATATGACAAAGCAAGTATGTCAACCATGCTTAGAGGATTACATCATACTATTTGGTGCTTTGAAATATTATAGCATAATTAAGATACAACATAACCACTGAACGAAATTTCTTCAAAAATAAACATAAATACAATAAAGAAGAGAACTCCTACGATGACATGTTCAAGAGGTACAACATTTATCTGTTTCAAGAAAAAGGGTAAATTGATTAAACTGACCAAAGAGAAAATGCATGGATTCCCAAAATAGAACTTTAAAAAAAGCCAGGGAGAAACTTTGCTAATGTAAAGACCAAAGGGAACAATATGTGAATCATATGTTAGTTGTGCGCATCACAGTCATGAACTTGAGAAAATATATCACATGCCAACTATAAAGACAAACAATGAATTGTATTTCACAAGTTTTTGCAACTAATCCATGACAAACCAAAGAAAGTATAAAAGATGAAGGAAAGGAAAGCTTTATAATCCATGATAAACTGTTGAATTGATTAAGCTTATCCGCATCTATGTTTATTTTGTTTGTATCATCAGAACTGACGCTAGATTTGTTAATACAAGATAACAATATTACATGCCACAGGATCAATCTGTGTAATGTTTGGTTTCAAAAAGGCGAAAGTAGTGGGTCATCACTCATGAAAGGATAATAGGATTGCCCCCCTATCCTGAAGCTACTGATGTGCTCTTGTGGTACAAAGTGTCGTAGTCAAGAGACGAAACAAACAGCGGTGACACTACAGTGGAGAGAGGTTCGTGTGAATGTACCAGATGTACTGAGCAACGATTCGGTGGTCTCAATGGCATGTTGTGCATCATGCCATATGGCACACATCCATGGTGCATGTATATGCAGGCAAGGATCGGCAATCCTCTCTGCGCTTAGTCCCCTACAAGTAATCATATGATCCCCATGATCTCCAAAACTATATGAGCACATTATCCATGCAGCTAACAGTAGTAAATTAGGTACAAGAATTCATCCTAATAGACAAAGTTGTGGTCCATTATGTACCTGTATGCAAAAATAGAACTGCATGAAGCCAATACCTGCACTTGGAGACATGGGGATGCAGCAGGGGCATGCAGGCGAAGCTCATCCAATCACCATGTGTCATCTTTTTTCCATCACTTGAGCTTTTTACTATTCTAGCACCCTGACCTGATTGTGCTATAACTTCACATAGAGAGAATGCAAACAAACACAACTCTTCAGAAAACAACTCAACCAACACACATTAGATCGGCAAAATTTAGTTTTGAATAGTGGATGATTAGCTGCCGCCAACTAAAGATAGGAGAGCATGTCAACTGCCATGAGTAGGGATAATGAGAGGAATCGAGCCCTTGTGGTGGGAGTCGGGTCCTAGGGGATGTGGGGCTCCGTCGGCAACGTGAGATCCACAGAAGCTCAATGTCGGTGTCAAAACCGGCGGATCTCGGGTAGGGGGTGCCGAACTGTGCATCTAGGATCGATGGTAACAGGAGGCAGGGAACACGAAGTTTTACCCAGGTTTGGGCCCTCTTGATGGAGGTAAAACCCTACGTCCTGCTCGATTTATTCTTGATGATATGGGTAGTACAAGAGTAGATCTACCACAAGATCAAGGAGGCTAAACCCTAGAAGCTAGCCTATGGTATGATTGTTGTATGATGAAGTTGTATATTCTATCGACTAGCCTGGCCCTGGTTTATATAATGCACCAGAGGCCTAGGTTAACAAGAGTCCTAGACGAATACGCCGGTGGGGAGAAGTCCTTATCTTGATCGCCAAGTCTTTGTGGAATCTTCCTTGTATGCGGCAGCTGTCCGAACTGGCCCATGAGTATACGGCCATGGGGGGCCTCGGCCCAATCTAATAGATCGGGAGACGACTTGGTGCGTACCCCCTAGTCCAGGACACCGTCAGTAGCCCCCTGAACCGGTCTTCAAGTTAGGGACGCTCCTCGATTCTTCCGAACTGTTCTTCATCTTCGGTCGTCGGTCTTGAAAACTGGTTCAACAAATCTTCTCATCTTCGATCTTGAGGATCGCCGAAATGCATTCGACGAGTTTATACGCCGGGTATCCGAGGAGCCGCTTTAAGTTTCTGGCCTTTATCAATGCCTTATTATTTTTATGCCACACCTCGGGTTTGAAGTTGTTCCCGGGAGGCAGTGTCCTCTTCCGTCCGAGCTCTAACGCCGGACTGTATTCGAGGTATCTTTTGGAGCCGAGCACCAATGCCGGACCGCTTCCTAGCTCTAACGCCGGAATGTATCCGAGCTCCAACGCCAGACTATGTATCCGAGCTCCAACACCGGACTATATCCGAGGTGTCATATCACCTTGGTTCAAAAAAGTTGAAGGAGTTTAGCCAAGCTTAATGCCGGAAATGCCCTCTACGGAGCCAGCCACTAGTGCCCGATCTTTATGCCGGACTGCTTCCGAGGTGGTGCACCACCCCGATTGTGGGCCGGTTTTTGTGAATATTTTTTGTTGGTGCAATTTATTCTCTGCCGAGATATATAGCCAGTAGCCCTCAAGGTGTGTATCGGTCTAAAACCCGAGATGCACCTGAAGGATGACGTAAGACCGCTGATCCTAGTAGCCGCTGAGACTCAGGTTGATTTGCAAAATCGGCCTGAGGATCAAGTCCAAGCTCGGCAGAATACTTCGGGACACTAAAAGCGGCGTGCTCAGTCCTCGAGACTCAGGTTGGGTGCGGCCAACCAACCTGAGGATCAAAATCTCCTCGGAAACTATATTGCACATAAAATTTTCTGCATTGGACAAGCAATGCAGTAGCCCCCGAGACACTGGTCGGGTGGCAACACCAGATCAGGGGATCGATGTGCCCCTTTAATATTTGTAAATAATAAGCCCGAAGCCCAGTAGCCCCCGAGCCTTAATGCGGGCACGGGTGGCCGAATTAAGGATCAATATCCATAGTAAAATCACAAATTATGTGTAATGACTCTATGTATCCAAGTACTTTACGTCATTAATGCTCGGATCCGCATTGTACAAAACTTTGTTGACCGACCATCGGCTTCCACCTCCTCGGCCAGTAGCCGAGGAGTGTTTGTCCTACTTTATAAAGCCTTTATGAGGGCAAAGATTTACAACAAACAAGGCAATCTGGCCATACGGTTTTATAAACAAAGGTACGCAGAGAGTTATATTACTGTTTAACAGAAGAAATGTCTTCCAAAGAAAATAGTCCCGCTATCGGTTCCTTTCTTTGGGTTGTCATGCTAAGCATGATCATTAAACCTCAGCTCTAATGTAAGAGCAAAATATTGAGGATTTAGTTTGGGAGGCCAGTTAATAGCCCCTGGTAGTGTTCGGCGACAGTCGTGGTCAAGCCGTAAATACTTTGGCCAATGTTATGAACGGCCCATCATTTAACATAGTCATCGGTTCGCTGACCAGTTTACGCTTATTGTGAAAGTCAGTTTTCGGCTTTCTCCACTGAGGTGCTTAACCATGTGAGCTGGAAGCACAATCGCAGTGGTTCTCCCTTTGCACGCCTAGCCGAACAAAACGGAACGTAGGAAGCAAGTGCAGGAGCCAGGCAACCCAACTATTGACCGAAGACACAATTCGAAACCGATGCATATATAGCAATATCTGAGAATGTTTTTGCCGAATCCCTAAAGGTGTCCGGCGTTGCACTGCGAGACTAATGCTGGAAAAGCACAAATAGTTTAAAAGTGCCAAAAAGCTTGGAAAACCAAGAAACGTCAGTAAAAACATGACGTCCGAACAATATCAAGTGTTCGGTGCCAATCCGAAAGTTGGTCTTAGAAAAAAGAAGTGCTTCTGTCGTGCTTTAACTGATACATCCTATCTCGAGACTTCGAGCGGGTCAGCCTACGGCTTCAACCTCCTATCCCGAGGGCGGAGTACTTCTCATCAGGGCAGTTTAGCAAACTAAACTCTAGCGGCTTTCAGAGAAAAAATAGGCTCCTCGGCTAGTGACCGCACACTCGTCCCCGAAAAAGTAGTGATAAATAATAATAAAACTTTGCAACGACTAAGAAGAAGAACACTTATTATTAAACGGCTCAAATAAACTTAAGAGCCCCCAAGTGACTTGGGTAGAAGAATGATTGCATGTACCGAAGTACTTATATCATATCTATGTTCAACCGAACTTTAAACGCGTCTTAACCGACCGTCAGCTTCTCCCTCTTTGATCAAGGACCGAAAAGTGTTATGTACTCCATCGGTCGAGAATATCGACGGTGTTTCCAATAACCAGGCAATCAGGCCATAAGGCTGTAACAGACAAAGTGCGCTCAGGGAACTTATGCTATATTACCGTGAAGTGTAAGAAGCATCTTCGAAGAAAATAGTACCCCCACCGATACCTTTCTTCGGTGCTCATTGTTATTATGAGACTTGTGCAATAGATTTTTTGTACTCATGAGTTCCGTTGTGTGCCAACCATCATTGAAAACTATAAGAGCGCTAGCTTTCGGCTTCACCCAGTCTGAGGTCCGGCTCGGTTGACCCGATCGTGACAATCGCAGAGGTACTCCCTTTACTCCCTAGCCGAACAATCGGGAATGTAGGGGTAAACACAGGAGCGAGGCAACCCAGCTTGCAAATCGCTTAAGTCAATATGGTGCATATTGTGGCGTAATACACGAACAAGGAACGAAGCCGTACAAGTATAATCATATGCAACAGGAAAAAGCTTCATAAAGGAAGCCCCCAAGTAAACGGGGTATTTGAATTTATGCGTCACAAACAAAGTTTGGACAAGGAAATTTGTTACAAGCAACTTTTTTCCAAAAAAGTATAATGCTTGGTCGAACCGAGCACAAGTTAGAAATTAAAGCTTTGAGCATGAAAGCGACTTAGCTGGTTAATGTGTTCGGTATTCATGACGCGGTCCGAGCTTGATGCGGGGCAAGGTTCCATCCCCAAGCCGGTCCCGAGGTGGCGGAGCGGAGAGCTCGACACGCCGAAGTGGTGACATAGCACGGTCAATGCAGACCGGCAGAGTGACGCCGAAGTCCCCGGATCATTTTCCTGTGCATAAAAAATAGTGCAAACTGGAGATAATAGTAATAATGATAATTAAAAAAATGTTGCATAATAAATAATTTATGCAAATTGAGGAATAGAAGAAATATGGTGGCACCGAAGTCAATGTCGATGCAGGGCGTCGGCGTGATGTAGTAGAGCCGTGGCAAAGCCTGAATTCACAGGTCGGTCCGAGCTCCGGATGCGGCGTTCGCCGGACTATGTACGGAAACTGATCGATCCACCACGTGACTGTCGTTAATGCGGTCACCATTTGATAGACCTGTGTACATATCATGGACAAATCAGAGTAATAATTCCTTGGGAAAAATGAACCCAAACAAGCAAAAAATACTGTGATTAATAGCACCTGGTTTATTTATTGTAGCAATCCGAAGGAAGGTGATTCCCAAAATTGGGACTCGCTCCGCACACCCATTGCCTGATGGGCGATAAAATGATGGCATGGCAATGCTGGTAAAGGTTGACTCACCGAGGCAAAGCCCTCGGCCCAGCTAACGTGACGGAGCTGGTCAGCTAGTGACGCCGAAGCGTCCGGAGTAGGTTGATGAAGAGATGACGAAGCCCCCGGTCCAGCCGAGATGTCGAAGCCTCGACGTCAGCCGATGAGTCAAAGTAGGTCGGCGTGATGGACACCAGCTTGAAGAAGGAATAGTGCGGCCCTGTCGATGCAGGTCGTGACGTGGTCAATGCCGGCTTGATGAAGCGACTGTGCGGCGCTGCCGGTATGCCCGCTCCGTGCAATCCGTGGGGCGGCGATGTTGGTGATGATTTATTCTTTGCGATGCCGAACTGTTGTTCAGCTTGCCGAGGTGATGATCCGAAGAAGTTGAGCTCGGCTCAATAAAGTGACGATGTGTCTAGCGCAGGCCGACCGCCGTGGAGCAATATTGCCGGACTGGTTTGACACCAGCATGATGTTGAAGATCATGTTCAAAAGATCTTAAAGTTAGTGGGGTGTGTTCGGGAACAAAACACAATACCCCATACAAAAACTTCCTTCAAAAGTGATGTCCGAAATCCCGTTCATAAAAAAGATGAACTCGGGTCGGATTCGTTTTCGCGCAGGAAATAGATCCGAAAAGTGATGCACTAATCGGAAGGTTCCCGGAGTTTGGACGGTTGGATCGAGCTGAAATTTTGAGAGGTGGTAGATATAGGAATTCCGCAGCCGATCAACGGTTGGATCTTCCAAAGGACGTCCGAGATAGAAGCTGGACACCACGCCCTAAACTCGTCCAAATTCCCATCCAGATTTGACAGGGCTCCGGTATATCGTGGATTGCCAGAGATTCCTCCATCGGAACTCGACGAAATTTTCCAGGGTTGTTATAGACCCAATTCCGCAAGATTCCACCAAAGCGATCGTCAAAGAGATACTCGAGGAGGTGGTGGAGACAGATACGAGTTCGCTGTCCAAAAAAACAGCACGGTCGCTTGAGGGCAATGTTGACGTTGAGCCCCCGAGCTCCATAGATAATTCCTCCGTGATCTTGATAGAGATCGGAGTTGATGTTTGATGAAGGCCCTCGTCGAACATGGTGATCCGAACACGGGGCACAATTCTTGGTCGAACCAAGGTGACCAGTCGAACTGGTGACGAAGACGCCGAAGTCGCAGTTGATCTGCAGGCGAGCCATCGATCCTTTTGTCGATCACATAGTGGAACTCTCAATGAAAGCACCAAGGTCGGTGTCAAAACCGGTGGATCTCGGGTAGGGGGTCCCGAACTGTGCGTCTAGGATCGATGGTAACAGGAGGCAGGGAACACGAAGTTTTACCCAGGTTTGGGCCCTCTTGATGGAGGTAAAACCCTACGTCCTACTCGATTTATTCTTGATGATATGGGTAGTACAAGAGTAGATCTACCACAAGATCAAGGAGGCTAAACCCTAGAAGCTAGCCTATGGTATTATTGTTGTATGATGAAGTTGTATATTCTATCGACTAGCCTGGCCCTGGTTTATATAGTGCACCACAGGCCTAGGTTAACAAGAGTCCTAGCCGAATACGCCGGTGGGGAGAAGTCCTTGTCTTGATCACCAAGTCTTTGTGGAATCTTCCTTGTATGCGGCAGCTGTCCGAACTGGCCCATGAGTATACGGCCATGGGGGGCCTCGGCCCAATCTAATAGATCGGGAGACGACTTGGTGAGTACCTCCTAGTCCAGGACACTGTCACTCAGGGATCCTTAACGCGTCGCCCGACCATGGACCAGAGGCGTCATTGAACAGGGATTATGGAACCAAATGTGTTGCACTGTACTATTTTGAACTGGCAAACATGATTGTTTGTGAATAAAAGTTCTATGACAATATAAGAACCAAGTAGCTCAGCAGTAGTTACCCACAAATGTTGCTCTCCAAATTCCCTTTTCAAGCATTCAGCTGTAGAGATATATTGTGTGTCAAAAAAGACTAAATTGTTATTGTTACTTGCATATTGTCCATTTCATTCTTTCCGAAAGTGTCTACAAAAACATTTAATTTGCTTGTTATTTAGAAAAACCACGAAAAACATCTTTGATTGATCAATGATCTAGAAGAGTTGGTACCTAAACCGAGTAGGTTATGTGATACTATCTCTGTAACTTAATATAAGGCATTTTTTAACACATTACCGCCAGCCTTGGGAAGCTTCCTTGCCAGTGTGTATCCTATACCTGTTCAAGAGCATGCAAAGGTCACTGAGCAAGAACTTAACAATGTTAGTTGAAGCCAATTTCCACATGTGATGGCATATAAAAGCTTATACACTGATTTTGAATGGGAATAACTCACAGTTGCTGAATCAATATTCATGTACTGCTACTCGCTTGCTCGGGCAAACCAGTTACCTATATATCCTTCGGATATTCATAGGTGGCGCTGGTTTGTAACAAAGGGATGGATTGTAGTGAACCACCAAAAGAACTGTGATGTGTACTTGGTAATAACCTTAATCTTGTATGAACTTAGTAGCAATTTTAATCTTTTTTAGATGGTAGCACTCTAACTCTTAATTAAACACACATTTTACTGTATTGATTTGCTTGCCTAGAACCTATGTTTAAGATAGAGAATAATAGAGCACCATTCTTACCAATTTTTTTAGATTATCATGTCGTTTATTTTAGCTACCATCTCTAGGAACAAATTTGAACAGAAATTTTTGGTACGCATTGAGTAGAATTGCAGGAATGCATCAATCAAAATTATAAACTACCATCTATCAATTAGTACAATACCATTAGGAATATGCACTGAATTAGGAATTTAAATAAGCTAATATACCTATGCTGAAATCAACCCATACAACACTCATTCTATATTTTTCCCAGCCTACCCAAAGCCTAAAACAAAATTGTATCTAGGCAAAAAGAAAGGAAACACCTAGCTGTGACTTCTTTATACGATTAAAGAAAATCTGTAGACATACATTTGTCACCTAGAGAATGAGTTTTCTCACCCAAAGTAATAGGAGTTGGCGTACCCATGTGTCACCCAAAGCAATAGGAGGAGTCTTGCGACTCCACATGATGTAAATTAATTAGCAAACCATTATTCGAGCTTATGCCGCACCGCCGCCCAACACGCTCAGTTCTGAAACCACATTTCCCTCATGCTCATCTTCCTCGTGTGTGCGAACAAGTTTGGATTCAGTGGGCTGCAGCTGGCTAGAGTGTTGCTGCTCTGCAGGGACGATCTACTGCTGCAACTGCAGCACTTCATACTTGTATCTCAGTTAATTATGTAATCATCTACTACATATGTATACCTGCCAATGCAAGTTGTATTCAGATTAGGAGTTAGAAGAACGTAACATACCGTATGCAGAGTATGAGGCCAGGACAATGATATAGGCTTAGGCTCTTTTGATGAAATAGCAGTAAGGTACTGATGTGCTACCAGAAGCCTTATAGGGTGTGGGATACCTGCTGCTGTATGGCTTGAGTGACTTTGTTTCGCCCTGCAAATACGTTGATATTCTTTTTAAGCAATATGCCTAATCAAATGAAACTCTGAATGGAGCACAGTCTAATTCAATGAGCATTTAAATGCATATAACATAAATCCACTGAATTGTTTTTTATTTGGTACTTCTACTTGAACTGTAAAAGCATCCATTGAGACATAAGAAATGTGAATAAAGTATCAGAGACAAATATCCTTACAAGTTCGGGAGCAAAATCTATCTCATGGTTTCCAGCTGTCCAGATCCAAGGCTAGTATGCGAGATTCCGCCGTACAAATCTTGCCCACATATCCCACCTTGTATTATCAATTTATCATGATATGGGCAATTATCGGCATTTGTCAGGTCTCGACAAAAAGCACTGGGCTTTTGAATTGGACTCATAATGAGCGAGCGTGACATTAGAGTCGAAACTCTGACTGAGATCACCTAAACACAATAGTAAAATTCTTAGTAATATTACTCATAAACTACAATAGTAAAATTATGTTGGAATTCAGACATGACCATGCAAGTTATATTCTGAGTAAATTTGACAATACCTATCAGACCAAATGTATATGGCACATCTGGGCCACTTTTCGGAGGGGTCCTAAACCAAATATTTTTCAGCGTCTCTTCAGTTCCAACGGCATAGTAATACTTTGTGTCAAACTGCAAGAAAAGTCATAATTAAGCCTTGAATCAATATTCTAGCCTTCATAAAACATAAGCATCCAATGTTTGACGTGCCGGTAACCTTCAGGTTCTTGATTGTACAATGATGAATGTATCCCGAGGTATATTTGTAGAACGTATACCGCGAATGCTTTCCCTTTGCAGAACAATTGAGATTATCTTATGAAGTCCCGTAAAACACAGTGCTCGATCCAGGTTCTGACTGTTGTCACCCATGAGATTATCATGGTTGTACTGTTGTGGTTGCCTTGTCTGATATGAACCTGTTAGAGCACCTAATCAATCAGTATGAGAGTGGAAGCCACAAACAACACCATGATTGAGCTGCAGAAAAGGGTAGACACTGATCCTACAGCTCCCTCTTTGCTGATTGCTGATTTGTGATTGTATTAGAAGATGGAAGAAAAGCAACATGGTCAGACCTTTAGATTGTATGGCATGCACCGAGGAGGCCAGCCATCCTTCTTCCACCGTTCTTCTTCTCCCTGAATCCTGATCGTCATACTGCCTCTCCTTTCTTCCTCTATTTCCTCTCTCCCTCAGGCCCTTCTCTTTCCTTCTCTGGATGAGCAGGACGCCGTTGGCACCAGAACAAGCCGCCGCACCAACCGCCAGATCGGTCGACGCCGCGCCCGGATATGCTCATCTTCCTCGCGCCGACACCGCGCCGCACATCGCCTGCCGGCCGCCTACCCGTTCCCACGGGTTAGGCATCTATATCGGGTTGGGGGAGGGGAGGGAGCGGTCGCCTCCGGTGCGAGGCAAGGTCGAGCAGCGGGGTGGCCTACGCCAGTGCCAATCGAGGCGAAGCGGTGGGGGCGATGCAGCACCTATTCGGGACCTTTTTTTCTATCGCGAATCGTTAATTCACTTAGGGACGTGAGTGCGGTTTGAATACCTAAAACCGCGACCCTAATTAGTACCACCTTGTTTATATTGCGATTTTGTCCCTATAAATCGTAAAAGCGTATTATGGCATGAGAAGAATGCGTATTGTGATGGTGAACCCACGGAGTCAATCCGTGCTTTATTATTAGGGAGAGATTGCCTGTTGTTCCTGAGGGTTATGTTCTGGATGAAGAATCTCCTAGAGCTATTTTAGCTTGCAATGATATATATGATCTAAAGAGGTTATTAGCTAAATGAAAGCAGCAATCCCTTAATGCTAGAATGAAACCTGACCCTGCTTTTGCTACTTCACCTATCTATGTTACTGATAAGGATTATGAATTCTCTGTAGATCCTGATATAATAACTTTGGTTAAATCTGATCCTTTTATGGCTATGAATCTGAAACTGTTGGGGCACATCTTACTAAATTAAATGATATAACCACCTTGTTCACTAATGATGAGAGAACTCACTACTTTTATATCCTTAAAATATTTCCGTTCTCATTAAAGGGTGATGCTAAGATATGGTTTAATTCTCTTGATCCTGGTTGTGTGCGTAGTCCCCAGGATATGATTTATTACTTCTCTGCTAAATATTTCCCTGCTCATAAGAAACAAGCTGCCTTAAGGGATATATATATAATTTTGTGCAAATTGAAGAAGAGAGTCTCCTACAAGCTTGGGGGAGGCTTATCCAATCACTTAATGCTTTGCCTGATCATCCTCTTAAAAAAATGAAATACTTGATATCTTTTGTAATGGACTAACCGATGCTTCCAAAGATTACCTGGATAGTTGTGCTGGTTCTATTTTCAGGGAAAGAACACCGGATGAAGCTGAAATTCTATTAAATAATATGTTGACTAATGAAAATAATTGGACACTTCCTGAGGCTATTCCTAAACCAACTCCGAAGAAGAGAGGTGTTCTATTTCTCAGTCCTGAAGATATGCAAGAGGCAAAGAAATCCATGAAAGAAAAGTGTATTAAAGCTGAAGATGTTAAGAATTTACCTCCTATTGAAGAAATACATGGTCTTAATTTACCGCCTGTCGAAGAAATGCATAATTTTAATCCATCTCCTATTGAAGAAATACATGGTCTTGATAACCCGACACAGGTAGTAAAGGTAAATTCTCTCTATAGATATGATAAAGCTGAAATCCCATTTACTAAGTTTGCTAGCCCATGCTTAGATGAGTTTGATAAATTTATGGTTAAGCAAGAAGACTTCAATGCTTATTTTGGTAGAGAATTAAAACACAGTGCTGGTATGCTTGAACACTTGGGTGATTATATGGCTAATGTCAAAGGTGAACTTAAACTTATTAGTAAACATGCTTCTATGGTTACTACTCAAGTAGAACAAGTACTTAAAGCTCAAAATGATTTGCTCAGTGAACTGAATAGCAAGAATAATGATAATGCAGTTAGAGTTATGACTAGAGGTGGTAAAATGACTCAGGAACCTTTGTATCTTGAAGTCCATCCTAAGAGAATTGAGCAAGATTCTCAGAGAAATAATATAGATGCACCTAGTCCTTCTAAAAGGAAGAAAAAGAAGAATGATAGGACTTTGCATGCTTCTAGTGAACCTATTGCTGAAACACCTGAGAATCCAAATGATATTTCTATTTCTGATGCTGAAACACAATCTGGTAATGAACCTGAAACTAGTGATAATGTTAATGATAATGTTCATGTTGATGCCCAACCTAGCAATGATAATGATATAGAGATTGAACCTGATGTTGATCTTGATAACCCACAATCAAAGAATCAACATTATGATAAGAAAGACTTTGTTGCTAGGAAACACGGTAAGGAAAGAGAGCCTTGGGTTCAGAAACCCATGCCTTTTCCTCCCAAACCATCCAAGAAAAAGGATGATGAGGATTTTGAGCGCTTTGTTGAAATGATTAGACCTATCTTTTTGCGTATGCAATTAACTGATATGCTTAAAATGAATCCTTATGCTAAGTACATGAAAGAAATTGTTACTAATAAAAGAAAGATACCGGAAGCTGAAATTTCCACCATTATACTTTTAAGGGTGGAGTACCAAAGAAACTTGGAGATCCAGGAGTACCCACTATACCATGCTCCATTAAAAGAAACTATGTTAAAACTGCTTTATGTGATCTTGGAGCCGGTGTTAGTGTTATGCCTCTCTCTTTATATCGTAGACTTGATTTGAATAAGTTGACACCTACTGAGATATCTTTGCAAATGGCTGATAAATCAACTGCTATACCTGTCGGTTTTTGTGAGGATGTGCCTGTTGTGGTTGCAAATGTTACTATTTTAACGGACTTTGTTATTCTTGATATTCCCGAGGACGATAGTATGTCTATTATTCTTGGAAGACCCTTTTTGAATACTGCAGGGGCTGTTATTGATTGCAACAAAGGCAATGCCACTTTTCATGTTAATGGTAATGAGCATATGATACACTTTCCGAGGAAACAACCTCAAGTCCATAGTATCAACTCTATTGGAAAAATTCCATCAATTATTTTTGGAGGTTTTGAATTTCCTGTTCCTACTATCAAGAAGAAATATGATATTCTTATTGTTGGGGATGTGCATATCCCCGTTGAGGTAACCTGGTGTTATTCGAAAATTCTCCGGTTCCATGTTATTCGGAATGATTTTGTTAACAAGACTTGATCAACCTTGTTAGTGAATTCCTTTTGATGATCATGAGATGGATGAATTTAGAAAACACAACTCTTTGTACCCTCCTTTTACTTTAAGTTATTTATATTAAATAAAATAAAAATAAGTATTTTTCGTCAGTTATCTGATTTATCCATGCAATATAAAAATACCCCAAAATAAAAGTTCTCCAAATGCCCTGAAATTTAAATATGATTTTTTCTGTATTTGAGAATATTTGGCACCGAGAACACATCATGGGGGGCATCCACCTGCCCACGAGGGTGGAGGGCGTGCCCCCTTGCCTCGTGGGCCCACGGTGGCCCTCCTCCACTTATTCCTGCACCCACGCACTCCTTCTTCCTCCCACAAACACGATTATCCAGTTCAAACCCGGGTCCAAGCTCATTTTGCTGCCATTTTCGATCTCCTTGCTCAAAGCACCTCTCACAAAACTGCTTGGGGGGATTGTTCCTTGGTATGTGACTCCTCCATTGGTCCAATTAGTTTTTGTTCTAGTGCTTTATTCATTGCAAATTTATGCTGCCTAGGTGACCATGTTCTTGAGCTTGCATGTCAAATTTATATGGTTCCAAGTAGTTTTGATGTATAATATAGGCTCTAGGCACTTGTAGGAGTAGTTGCTATCAATATTGTTGAGTTTGGTTCACTTTTATTCTGAAGTTACTAAAAATTTCAGAAATTTTTCAGAGGAAGAAATATGTTTAGGAAAATGTACTAAGGTGGCTCTTCAAGGAAACAAGAGCCCAGGCTTGCAATGCATGATGCTGATGATGAGCCACCAAGGGACGCTCCAGTATGGCCCTGTGAATGGCCTTCAGAGGACTTTATGGATCGAGTGGAAATCAAGGAAGAATTTAACGCATATTTGCGTAACGCTGATCTTGTGAGCTTCGAGGAGGAAAAGTGCCGCTAGTACCACTATCTCACTAGTTCCTTTGTGAGGAGGTTTGAATTTTTATCTTCACACAATTCTCCAACTATGCTGTTTGATCTTTATGAAAAATCTTATACGATGGACTTAGAGGATTTTACCACTGCTTGCAAACTTCCACAATGGGGTAGTGTTAGGGAACCTCGCAAATCTGAATTTAGAGATTTTCTTGCTAGTATAACTATGGGGGAATCTAGAGATATAACACAAGCTACCATACGAAGCATTCACTTTCCTGCTATACATTATTTTGCTCTCTTCATAGGTAGATGCATTAATGGTAAAGATGAGGCATGTCACATGTGTGTCCCTGACCTCAGTATTCTTAGGAGTGCTGTGTTAGGAGATAAATCTTATAATTTGGGAGCCATTGTTGCACGTAGGTTGCATCTTAATAGATTTAATGGAGATTTCTTTGGTGGAATTTATGCAACCCGCATAGCTAATTTTCTTGGTATAACCATACGTGAAGATGATATTGAGTTGCCTCCTACTTATTTGGATTATGAGTCTATGGTTCGTCATTGGTTTGTTGAGAGGAACGGTCAGTTCCTCCAGTACCGACTAATCTTTGACAGATGATGTACCTATCACGTCGCTCTCCCTGCTTCTACTTTCTTTGACTTTCAGGCAAAAAGGAGATATTTTGTAACCAGAGAGGAGGCGGAAGAGTATAAGAGGTGAGCTGAGATAGCTCGCCTCCAAGCTGTAGCCGACGATGCAATGACTGCTGCATCGCAGTACGACCCCAACTATTACTATGGATATCCTCCAGGCTAACCGTGGCCATAGACCAACTTAGGCCAAAATCCTAAGCTTGGGGGAGTAGGTATTTCTCACCAACATTATATTCATGTTCACACACTCATTGCTAGATGTTGGTGCTCATACTTTTTCATTGTATCATCCATGCTAGTTTATTTCCTTTTTATGCTTTCTTCTTGTGTGCTTAATTAACCTTAAGAAAAACCAAAAAAATTAGTTATAGCTTTTAACTAGTTTTAATTTCCATGCTTGTAGTAGTAATTAAAAAGAAAACCCAAAAAGATTTCCCGTTCTTCTTTTGCTTGTTGGGAGTTTTCCCGTGTAAATAGTTCTATTTCTTTTCTTTTCTTTGGGGGTCGATAGGAGAAGACCATGATTAAATTGTTGAAGTGGCTCTTATATGCATTATTGTTGATCTGACAAAAGAGCCCATATTGCCTTGTCTTCTCCTATTTATTGAATGCTTGCAGATTCCAGCTTAGTCCAATGCACGTGCACTATTATTATTATCCACACTATTCGGTCGTGCAAGTGAAAGGCAATAATGATGATTATATGATGAACTTATTGAGATGGGAGAAGCTGGTATGAACTTGACCTCTCTTGTTTTTGTAAACATGATTAGTTCATCGTTCCTGATTCAGCCTATTATGAATAAACATGTTTGCAATGACAATTAGAGATCATAGTTTCTTACGCCATGCCTAATTAGCTAGGAGCTTATAACGGTTTACCTTGCGTGCCAACATGCTATTAAAATGGTTGTGATGTGGTATGATCGGGTGGTATCCTCTTTTGAACGATTCGAGTGGCTTGACTTGGCACATGTTCACGCATGTAGTTGAAACAAAATCAACATAGCCTCTACGATATTTATGTTGATGGTGCATTATATCCTACTCATGGTTGCATTCGGTGTTGATTAATTTTAATGCATGTTCATGACTGTTGTCGCTCTCTAGCTGTTCGCTTCCCAGTCTTTTGCTAGCCTTCACCTGTACTAAGCGGGAATACTGCTTGTGCATCCAATCCCATAAACCCCAAAGTTATTCCATATGAGTCCACCATATCTACCTATATATAGTATCTACCTGCCGTTCCAAGTAAATTTATATGCGCCAAACTCTAAACCTTCAAATAAATATCCTCGTTTGTATGCTCGAATAGCTCATGTATCAACTAGGGCTGTTTGTATCTTCCATCTTAGGCGGGTTATTCTCAAGAGGAGTGGACTCCGCTCCTCACTCACGAGAAAATGGCTGGTCACCGGTATGCCCAGTCCCATGCTTTATCCAAATCAAATCAAAATAATTGCAAACAAAACTACCCCTGAGACTCTTGTTAGTTGGAGGCACTCGTTGTTTCGAGCAAGCCATGGATTGATGCTTGTTGGTGGAGTGGAGTATAAACTTTACCATTCTGTTTGGGAACCGCCTATAATGTGTGTAGCATGGAAGATATCGCCATCTCTTGGTTCTTATGTTAACAATGAAAGTATACCGCTCAAAATATTATTCACCTCTATTTCAAAACCGAGCTCTGGCACCTCTACAAATCCCTGCTTCCCTCTGTGAAGGGCCTATCTATTTACTTTCATGTTGAGTCATCATCCTCTTATTAAAAAGCACCGGTTGGAGAGCACCGCTGCCATTTGCATTCATTACTGTTAGTTTACATTGAGTATGACTTGACTGGATCTCTTTTACCATGAATTACAATGTCTAGTCAGTCCTTGATCTTTAAAGGTGCTCTGCATTTATGTTTTGCGGTCTCAGAAAAGGCTAGCGAGATACCATCTTGTTATGTCATACTATGATTGTTTTGAGAAAGTGTTGTCATCCGAGATTTATTATTATTGCTCGCTAGTTGATTATGCCATTGATATGAGTAAACATGAGACCTAATCGTTATTGTGAATATGGTTAGTTTATAATCTTTGCTGAAAACTTGAATGCTGGCTGTACATATTTACAACAACAAGAGCAAACAGAGTTTGTAAAAGTTTTTCTTTATCACTTTCAGTTTGTCAACTGAATTGCTTGAGGACAAGCAAAGGTTTAAGCTTGGGGGAGTTGATACGTCTCCGTCGTATCTACTTTTCGAAACACTTTTGCCCTTGTTTTGGACTCTAACTTGCATGATTTGAATGGAACTAACCCGGACTGACGCTGTTTTCAGCAGAATTGCCATGGTGTTATTTATGTGCAGAAACAAAAGTTCTCGAAATGACCTGAAACTTCACGGAACATCTTTTTGGAAATAATAAAAAATCCTTGCAAAAGATGAAGATCAGGGGGCCCACATCCTAGCCACGAGGGTGGGGGGCGCGCCTGCCCCCCTGGGTGCTCTCCCCTACCTCGTGGCCCCCCTGGAGCTCCTCCGATTCAACTCCAACTCTATATATTTGCTTTCGGGGAGAAAAAAGAAAGGAGAAGGGTTCATCGCATTTTACGATATGAAGCCACCGCCAAGCCCTAAAACCTCTCGGGAGGGCTGATCTGGAGTCCGTTCGGGGCTCCGGAGAGGGGAATCCGTCGCCATCGTCATTATCAACCATCCTCCATCACCAATTTCATGATGCTCACCGCCTTGCGTGAGTAATTCCATTGTAGGCTTGCTGGACGGTGATGGGTTGGATGAGATTTATCATGTAATCGAGTTAGTTTTGTTAGGGTTTGATCCCTAGTATCCACTATGTTCTGAGATTGATGTTGCTATGACTTTGCTATGCTTAATGCTTGTCACTAGGGCCCGAGTGCCATGATTTCAGATCTGAACCTATTATGTTTTCATGAATATATGAGAGTTCTTGATCCTATCTTGCAAGTCTATAGTCACCTACTATGTGTTATGATCCGGCAACCCCGAAGTGACAATAATCGGGACCACTCCCGGTGATGACCGTAGTTTGAGGAGTTCATGTATTCACTATGTGTTAATGCTTTGGTCCAGTACTCTTTGTGTTAATGCTTTAGTTTGAGGATGTCATGCAAGTTCTTTTCCATAAGCACGTATGACTATATTCAGAATACATGCCTACATTACATTGATGAATTGGAGCTAGTTCTTTGTCACCCTAGGTTATGACTGTTACATGATGAACCGCATCCGGCATAATTCTGTATCATCGATCCATTGCCTACGAGCTTTCCATATATTGTTCTTCGCTTATTTACTTTTCCGTTGCTATTGTTATCATCACTACAAAATACCAAAACACTACTTTTGCTACAATTACCTTTTGCAATCGTTACCACTACCATCATATTACTTTGCTACTAAATACTTTGCTGCAGATATTAAGTTTCCAGGTGTGGGTGAATTGACAACTCAGCTGCTAATACTTGAGAATATTCTTTGGCTCCCCTTGTGTCGAATCAATAAATTTGGGTTGAATACTCTACCCTCGAAAACTGTTGCAATCCCATATACTTGTGGGTTATCAGGAGCTGGGATGGGAACGGGGGCAGAAACCGCCGCGGCCAGCTCGTTCTGGGCCATGTCCATGAGGCTCCATTCCTCCTTATTTTCTATCTCCTCCAGCTTGGAGTCAACTTCACCAAACTTGAAGACTAGTGGCAGATGATCATTCTGCGCCATGGCGGTGGAGGTCTACGGGGGGAGGGGAATGGGAGGCGAACAGTAAGGCCGCCTGTATTAAACAGCGGCTCGGGCGCCATTAATGGAGAGGAAGGTGGACGGCCATGGAAGTCAAAGGGCTTGTTTCCCAGTGAGCCTATGTAGCGTAAAGCTCGCACGCTTCCCTGGGAGCCTGCACATTGGAGGACACCTTGCACGCCTCTCGGGCAGCCTGCGCACTGGACTGCGCTCGCACGCCTCCCGTTCAGTCAAGGTCAAGCAGATGTCCGCACGGCACCTCCTACAGCCATTAAAACGAAGACACGTGGCGTCCCGTGAATGGTTAACAGAACGCACAGGTTTTGAATTATACAAACGTTTGAGATATTAAGTGGCAGCTATTTTTTCAAAATCCCTTTGTTGGCTGTCATTATTCGAGTGCGCCTTCTCTCAAAATGGACACGAAAAATACCACATCAAGTCGGGCGCCATTCCTTGATAGCATGCCAAGTTTCATGAATTTCAGACGAGTTTTAGATTTACTAGAATTTAAAAACCAGGCATCTCAATGTTTTGTCGGCAATCAACGGTGCCCTGGTGTTTGAAATTCATTCCCATTTATTGCATGGGACCTAAGCATGCACCCAAGGACGACACATATTTGTTTTTTCAACCAATTTATATGCACTTGAGCATGTGCATGTAGTTCAAATTTGAATTATGCACATAAATGCATTGAAAACTCAGTTAATGCATAAAAATGTCCAAAAGAACCCCGAAAAATCACAAAAATTGACACAACACTCCTGTTGTTCTATGTTGACACGAGAAATTTTTTGGAAGCAATAAGAGGCAGTGGATATCGTTTCGTCCCCAAAGGTGGGACGTTCCCCACCGAAACCATGATGCTTGTTGTGAGAAGCTCTGGTTTGTGAGAAGCATATACCCAAACCTGCCCCAAACGGGACAAATTTTTTTACCATGGCATGTTGATGCCGCTCCATGAAAGCATGCCGAGTTTCATGAATTTTAGACGAGTTTTGGATTTACTAGAATTTAAAAACGAGGCATCTCAATGTTTTGCCGACAATCAACGGTGCCCTGGTATTTGAAATTCATTCCCATTTCTTGCATGGGACCTAAGCATGCACCCAAGGACACATATTTGTTTTTTCAACCAATTTGTATGCACTGGAGCATGTGCATGTAGTTCAAATTTGAATTATGAACATAAATGCATTGAAAACTCAGTTAATGCATAAAATGTCCAAACGAACCTTGAAAAATCCCAAAAATTAACACAACACTCCTGTTGTTCTATGTTGACATGAGAAATTTTTTGAAAGCAATAAGAGGCAATGGATATCGTTTCGTCCCCAAAGGTGGGACGTTCTCTACCGAAACCATCATGCTTGTTGTGAGAAGCTCTGGTTTGTGAGAAGCATATACCCAAACCTGCCCCAAATGGGACAAATTTTTTAACACGGCATGTTGATGCCGCTCCATGATAGCATGCCAAGTTTCATGAATTTCAGACGAGTTTTGGATTTACTAGAATTTAAAAACGAGGCATCTCAATGTTTTGCCGGCAATCAACGGTGCCCTGGTGTTTGAAATTCATTCCCATTTCTTGCATGGGACCTAAGCATGCACCCAAGGACACATATTTGATTTTCCAACCATTTTATATGCACTGGAGCATGTGCATGTAGTTCGAATTTGAATTATGCACATAAATGCATTGAAAAATCAGTTAATGCATAAAAATGTCCAAACGAACCCCGAAAAATCCCAAAAATTGACACAACACTCCTGGTGTTCTATGTTGACACGAGAATTTTTTTGAAAGCAATAAGAGGCAACGGATATTGTTCCGTCACCAAAGGTGGTACGTTCCCTATCGAAACCATCATGCTTATTGTGAGAAGCTTATACCCGAACCTGCCCCAAATGGGACAAAATTTTCACCACGGTATGTTCATGCCGCTCCATGATAGCATGCCAAGTTTCATGAATTTCAGACGAGTTTTGGATTTACTAGAATTTAAAAACCAGGCATATGAACGTTTTGCCGGCAATCAACAGTGCCATGGTATTTGAAATTCATTCCCATCTCTTTCATGGGACCTAGAAATTCACCCAAGGACACACATGTGATTTTTCAACCAGCTTTGGTGCATTGGAGCATGTGCTTGTAGTTCAATTTGATTTATGCACATAAAATGCCTAGAAAACCTAGTTAATGTATAAAAAGGCCAAACGAACCCCGGAAAATTCCAAGATTGAACACAACACTCCTGTTGTTCTATGTTGACACTAGAAATTTTTGAAAGCAATAAGAGGCAACGGATATCCTCACGTCACAAAGGTGGTACGTTCCCTTTCGAAACCATCATGCTTGTTGTGAGAAGCTCTGATTTGTGAGAAGCTTATAACCAAACCTGCCCCAAATGGGGCAAAATTTTCACCAGGGCATGTTGATGCCGCTCCATGATAGCATGCCAAGTTTCATGAATTTCAGAAGAGTTTTGGATTTACTAGAATTCAAAATCTAGGCATCTCAACATTTTACCGGCAATCAACAGTGCCCTGGTGTTTTAAATTCATTCCCATCTCTTGCATGGGACCTAGAAATTCACCCAAGGACACACATTTGATTTTTTCAACCAACTTTGGTGCATTGGAGCATCTGCTTGTAGTTCAAATTTGAATTATGCACATAAAATGCCTAGAAAACCCAGTTAATGTATAAAAAAGGCCAAACGAACCCCGAAAAATTCATTTCCATTTCTTCCATGGGACCTAAGCATGCACTGAAGGACACAGATTTGATTTTTCAACCAATTTGTATGCACCGGAGCATGTGCATGTAGTTTAATTTTGAATTGTGCACCTAAAATGTCTAGAAAACCAGTTTAATGTATGAAATGTCCAAACGAACCCTGAATAATTCCAATTCTTTTACGACACACATACAGTTGCATGTTCACTGCAGATAGAAGGACTAACAATTCACACACCGTCCATTGCTGCTGTGACCCGATTATGTAATTCAAATCAAGATGAAAAATCAAGTAGATCGCACACAGTTTATTATCAGCAACCGTGTGAGATGTAGTACAAAATATCTTGGAGCATTGTCGGTGTATAGTACGCCTATGGCTTACGCGAGAAGGTGTGTCTGCTAGAGTCCACAGTAGACGTGTCAAGCACACTAGCTCGCTCCCCCAAAACTCTCGCCTCTACATCCCTCTCTGCTTCAGTCCCTTGATTCAAATTTTCAGTAGCCCCGACATTTTACTCCCGCCTCTGCATCCCTTGCAATCTCAAAAATATCTGCTCGCCCTTGATCCAAATTTTTAGTAGCCCCTCCTTGTTACTCCCGCCTAGTAAAATTTTCAGTTGCCGCAGTATTTCCTCAAACACAACCTCCGCTCACACAGACACACACAACCCTCGAAACCATTGGTAGGTCGCCGCCATCGCTGGAGCCTCCATTCTCAACGTCTGCTTATGTGCCAGGGAGCTCGAGTAGCCAATGGCCAAAAACAGGTTTATCGCGGCCTTTTCGCCCGACGCCGCCGAGGTGGCCGCCGAGGTGTCCCCGTCGTCCTCCGGGGGCCTGATCCGCCGTCGCTGGTCCCCCGATCCGCCCGCGGCCGCGCCCCTACATCGGTTCGAGGACTTCCCCGTCCTCCCCCGGACCCGGTAGCCGACAAAGTCCTACCTCGGGGTCCGGCAGCGGCGGTGGGGGTGTGCGTCACCGAGATTACAGATCGAGAGACCCACACCCGCTGGTGGCTCGGTAGCTTCCACAAGGCCGAGCTCGCGGCCATGGAGTACGACCGCTGGCAGGTCCGCTACCACGGCACGGCCGCTAGGCTCAATTTCCCCTTCGGCACACGTCCGGTCCACCTCGTTCCGCCAGAGCCAGGGTGGTGAGCCCAGCTATGGCGCGGGAGGACCGCGAGGCATGGGAGCGTCTCGAGGCCGAGGCCGCCGATGAGGCCACCATGCAAGAGCTCCACCGGTAGCACCTGGAGCTCATGGAGGCGGAGCGGGCGATCTTTGCCGGCGCGGAGGGCGGCGAGGTTATCGCGCTCTCCTCCGGTGACGAGGGCGAAGGCGGCGAGGATGGCGGCACGGAGGGCGGTGAGGTTATGGCACGCTCCTCTGATGGCGAGGTCGAAGGCGGCGGCGACGGCGGCGCAGAGGGCATTGAGGTGGGCCCCAGGACTAGGAGATTGACGTCGACGAGTGGAGGAGTGCCTTCCCCAACGACCCCGACGACGGTACTGGCGCGGACTCGGCTCACGGCACACCGTACATGACGAGGAAGGATTGGCTCGACCTCTACTTCGACCGAAAGTAGTTTAGCTTATTTTAAATTTATGTTTTATGTTCGGTTATGCAAAACTATCTATGTTTATGTTTGAATGCATGCTACTTTCGGTTGAACCTGCTTTGAACTTGATCAAATTGAAGTTTACAACCTTAAGTTTAGGGGATCGACTAGAAAAGGCCAAAAATTGCTGGAGTATATATCCACTAAGGGTTTTAGTCCTTTAACTTTTTAAGGATCGCCTAGAGATGTCCTTATGACTTGTTTATTTCAGTTCTTCACAATGTGATGCTCTATATGTGCAACTATTTGCTGTGCAGTTCAATTTCATCAATAATAGTTTCAACAATACCACTATGAATTACGATATTTGGTTGTTGTTACGGATATTGCAGTTAACATGCCTTTTCGTTTTTCAATTGTTGTTTAGCAACATGCATTGGATTGAATGACTAAATATGCAATCCCATGGTGGTTGTTTTGAGGAAGATATATGGTGGGTTTATGGTACCGGCGAAAGTTGCGCGGTACTAGAGAGGCTAACAATGATGGAAGGATGAGAGTGCGTATAATCCATGGACTCAACATTAGTCATAAAGAACTCACATACTTATTGCAAAAATCTATTAGTTATCGAAACAAAGTACTATGCACATGCTCCTAGGGGGATAGATTGGTAGGAAAAGACCATCGCTCCTCCCCGACCGCCACTCATAAGACAATCAATAAAGAAATCATGCTCCGACTTCATTACATACCGGTTCACCATACGTGCATGTTACGGGAATCACAAACTTCAACACAAGTATCTCTCAAATTCATAACTAGTCAACTAGTATGACTCTAATATCACCATCTTCATATCTCAAAACAATTATCAAGTATCAAACTTCTCATAGTATTCAATGCACTTTATATGAAAGTTTTTATTATATCCCTCTTGGATGCCCATCATATTAGGACTAAATTCATAACCAAAGCAAATTACCATGCTGTTTAGGACTCTCAATATAATATAAGTGAATCACGAGAGTTCATCTATTTCTCCAAAATAAAACTACCACCATGCTCTAAAAGATATAAGTGAAGCACTAGAGCAAATGAGAAACTACTCTGAAAGATATAAGTGAAGATCAATGAGTAGTCGAACAATTATGCAACTGTATGAAGACTCTCTAACATTTAATAATTTCAGATCTTGGTATTTTATTCAAACATCAAGCAAAATTAAAGTAAATAAAATGACGCTCCAAGAAAAACACATATCATGTGGCGAATAAAAATATAGCTCCAAGTAAAGTTACCGATGAACGAAGACGAAAGAGAGGATGCCTTCCGGGGCATCCCCAAGCTTAGGCTCTTGGTTGTCCTTGAATATTACCTTGGGGTGCCTTGGGCATCCCCAAGCTTAGGCTCTTGCCACTCCTTATTCCATAATCCATCGAATCTTTACCCAAAACTTGAAAACTTCACAACACAAAACTTAACAAAAAACTCGTAAGCTCTGTTAGTATAAGAAAATAAATCATCACTTAGGTACTGTTGTGAACTCATTCTAAATTCATATTGGTGTAATATCTACTGTATTCCAACTTTTGTATGGTTCATACCCTCCGATACTACTCATAGATTCATCAAAATAAGCAAACAATACACAGAAAACAGAATCTGTCAAAAACAGAACAGTCTGTAGTAATCTGGATCAAACGTATATTTATGGAACTAATACAATTCTCAAATAAATTTCTGGACGTGAGTAATTTATCTATTAATCATCTGCAAAAAGAATTAACTAAATAGCACTTTCCAAATAAAAATGGCAGCAATTCTCGTGAGCGCTAAAGTTTCTGTTTTTTACAGCATGATCATAAAGACTTCACCCAAGTCTTCCCAACGGTTCTACTTGGCACAAACACTGATTAAAACATAAAAACTCAATCATAACAGAGGATAGATGAATTATTTATTACAAAACAGGAACAAAAATCAAGGAGCAAAATAAAGTTGGGTTGCCTCCCAACAAGCGCTATCGTTTAACGCCCCTAGCTAGGCATGATGATTTCAATGATGCTCACATAAAAGATAAGAATTGAAACATAAAGAGAGCATCATGAAGAATATTACTAGCACATTTAAGTCTAACCCACTTCCTATGCATAGGGGTTTTGTGAGCAAACAACTCATGGGAACAATAATCAACTAGCATAGGAGGGCAAAACAAGCATAACTTCAAAACTTTAAGCACATAGAGAGGAAACTTGATATTATTGCAATTCCTACAAGCATATGTTCCTCCCTCATAATAATTTTCAGTAGCATCATGAATGAATTCAACAATATAACCATCACCTAAAGCATTCTTTTCAAGTGAAGCATGAGAGTTCATCTATTTCTTCAAAATAAAACTACCACCGTGCTCTAAAAAGATATAAGTGAAGCACTAGAGCGAATGACAAACTACTCCGAAAGATATGAGTGAAGATTAATGAGTAGTCGAATAATTTTGCAACTATGTGAAGACTCTCTAACATTTAATAATTTCAGATCTTGGTATTTTATTCAAACAGCAAGCAAAACTAAATAAAATAAAATGATGCTCCAAGCAAAACACATATCATGTGGCGAATAAAATTATAGCTCCAAGTAAATATACCGATGGAAGTAGATGAAAGAGGGGATTGTCGTGGTTCCAAGTCTGACAATAGTGTAGGGGGGTAAGTATGGAGAGGCAAGATCTTAGCTATGGAGAAGTTGTAAGCACGCAAGGTTTACAAGTTCAGGCCCTTCTCGGAGGAAGTAATAGCCCTATGTCTCGGAGCCTGGAGGCGGTCGACTGGATTATGCGTGTATGAATTACAGGGGTGCGAACCCTTTACACTGAGGAGGGGGTGGGTTATATAGAGTCCGCCAGACCCCTCCAGCCCTCAGTTATGCAGGGTTTTAAGTACATTAAGGTCGGGCATTACTGGTAACGCCCCTAATAAAGTGCTATGATGACCATAAAAGCTACTTAATGACCGACCGTTAGCGTGCGGAGTGACTTTAGGTCTCCTGGCCGTCGGGTGGTTGGATCTTGGTTGAATGGTTGCTTCTTGGTCGAGTGTCTTCGAGTCCGTCGAGTGAAACACCGCCAAGTCGATTGAAATGTGATTTCTTCTGGAGGTGTCCTTGGGTAGGTCAGTTTGGACAGGTCCATGGCCCTACCCTAGGTACATAGCTTCATCATTAGCCCCCGAATGGATCGAGGTTTGAGTGGGAAAGGGTTTGAGCACATCTCCGACTCATTTTTCATGTCGTGAACATACCTTGTTTCGGATCAATGGACCAGAGTGATGACAACAACTTTCTTTCCAGTCGCCTTGATCCATTCTTAGGTTTTGTCGAGTGAGTTCTTATACTTGAAGAGTTCTGAGTGACGGTGTGGAGGAGATCTTCGGTCCGACGAGTTGTTCTGCAACACGCGGATTTCATGGGATCCAAATTTCGGGAAGCGCGCGGGACGGGAGAGGCTGCAGTAAACGGAATGGATAGAGCGGTGTCGCCTCGATCCCCGCGCCACCTTTTCGCCACGTATCGCGCGCGCGATCGCCACGGGATTTGGCGGGGCCGTCCGGGCCTACCAGTCAGCCACTCGGAAGCAGCCTCATATAAGGTGTTGGGCCGGGGCTCTGTTCCGCACGCCACCATTCTCTCTCTGTTTTCTCCCGATTTCTCCGCCACCCTTGCTCCCGTCTCGTCAGCGGATCTCCGCTCGAGCTCGAACTGCCACCATGGGGAAGGACAAGACGGCGGCGTTGGAACGCGTGAAGAAGGCAACCGCGAAGGCGAAGGGCAAGCGGACCAACCGGGGCGGATCCTCGTCGAGGTCCGGCCTGCCGGCGGGCTGGATCCAGGGCGACTGGATCCGCTCGGCAATCATGCAGGATGACCTCGACGACCTGGTGGAAGGGGGATTTATCCCCCACAAGTCGGCTCGGCTCCCTCGAGACGAAACTGAGCCACAGCCCAGAGAGGGTGAGTGCATCCTCTTAGCAACTCACATAGATCGTGGGTTCTCGCTGCCTCCCCACCCTTTCTTCCGGGGTTTTTTGAACTTCTTTGGGGCTCAGCTCCACCATTTTACTCCGAATACCATAGTCTATCTGGCCGCTTTCGTGTCTATGTGCGAAAACTTCTTGGGCTGTCGACCGCACTGGGGGCTCTTCAAACATATCTTCACTTGCCGTTCCCAGTCGATCAAAAAGACCAAGTCGAGTGACGAGAGGACCCGGGTGATCCAGATGTGCGGTGGTCTGGGGATCCAGATGAGGAGCAAAAGTACCTTCCCAGCGATGATCCTTCCCTACTCGGTCCGGGGCTGGCAGTCGACTTGGTTTTACTGCAAGGATCAGCCGACCCCTGGCCAGTCGACTGGGTTTCCTCCTTTCTCCTTGGCTCGAGTGGAGAAGCCTGCTCCCCTGAAGATAGTTCCAGAAGAGAAGGCGCAGGTCAAGGAGCTGGTCGAATGGGTCGTCCAGCTCGTCTGCGACGGAGTGACCGAGATGGATCTGCTGGAGGTCTTTCTCGGTCGACGCATCCAACCCCTTCAGGCGCGCGATCATCCGATGTGGATGTATTTTGGGCTCGAAGATACCACTCGGATCCACCCGGAGGAGGTCAGTGAGGATACCTTGGAGAGCTGGTTGTGAGGAATCACTGGCAACAAAGACAACCCTCGGGGATCCAGGAGGGTGATTCCATTCGACAGCTCGCGTCAGCCGGAGCAGGTATGTTTCTGTAAGTAACTTTCCGACTCTCCATGTGATGTCCCGTTTGCGGTCGACTGAATGTCTTTTGGTTGTTATTTTTTCAGGACCTCATTGAAATGTACTCGAGGCCCAATGGAGAGCAAGGGCAAGACTTGGAAGGCGAGGCGAGTGGCGGCGACAGTGGCGAGTGGACTTCTGATGGTGAAGAGGATGGAGAAAGCGAAGACTCAAGCGACAAAGAAGAAGTTGAGTCGCCTCCTCGCAGGTAGAGGCGATCCAAACTTGCCCAAGAACGACCGAGCGTCCATGAAAAGGCGACTACTCAAGCTGGTCAATCTTCTAAGCGTCCTCGGATCTCTTCACCAACCCCGACCGAGAAAGCGCCCAAGCACCCCAAAGTTGCGGAGCCGAAAATCCGGAAGGCGTTGCCGAAGATTAAGATTGACATCCCCGTCGCTTCTGCGTAAGTGTCTTCCTCTGTATACACTCGACGCTCAGCGCCGTTTGTTTTTCTTGTTTTAATCGGATGAACTTTGGAACCGTCAGCGCTGCCACTTCCGGGACCTCAGCTTACAGGGACGATGATGAGGTGATGGAGGATGCGGTCACTTCTAATCTGGGTATGATTTCTGCCATACTGTCTTTGTTCGGTCGATTCAACTGCAATGTGCATCATTGGGTGACGTGATTTTGACAATTGAACTTTGCACAGCTCCCAACATTATTGACCTCCCCGATGATGATGAAGAGCCCGAGAGGTCTTTGACGAGGAAGAATAGGCAAGCTCCTGCAAGCGAGGCGCTACAGTCGACGCCGAGGGCGGAACCAGTCGTTCAGGACACTGGTGACGCCAATCAGGGTTCTGTTACCTTCGCCGTGCCACTGTCGAGTGCCTTGCCTTCTTTGTCGACTGCTCAGGCCCCTGTCGACCCACCTTCAGTTTTTGCTACCCATCATGTCCCAGAAGACGAAGTGAATGCTGCCAGGGAAGTTATACGCCAGGCGGGCGTCATGATGGAGAAGATGAAGATGGTGCGGGACGCCAGTCAGGCTGCCTACGATGCCAGCTCCGCTCTCCAAAGCAATGTTCAGGTTAGTTGGTCGCCGCTTGTTCTGTTAGGATATGATATCTAAAGACTCTTTCTGAAAATCTTTGCATCTGTACACCCACTGGGTGCGTCGATTGAAATTTTTGAACCGGTGGGGGCACGCTGAGTGCACCCACTGGGTGTAGTCCCCGAGACTACGGTGGACTGCTGGCAGTCGACTGTCGTCGTTGTATTTTTTCGAATGTATAAACCAAACTGGTGGTTTGTCTCTTCCACTCGGTCTGGTTGAGTGGGATCAGAACCGGTGGGGGCACGTAAAGTGCACCCACTAGGTGTAGTCCCCGAGACTACGGTGGACTGCTGGCAGTCGACTGTAGTCTGAGTTCTACTTTCTCTTTTTTTACTTCTTGGACTCGACTTCGGCGGGCTGGTCGAGTGGGATCAGAACCGGTGGGGGCACGCAAAGTGCACCCACTAGGTGTAGTCCTTGAGACTATGGTGGACTGCGGGCAGTCGACCATGGTCTTAGTATTTATTGCCTTTGTTGTTTTTCGCTGTAAAATAACTTCTCCTCTTTGATTGCAGAAATCTTGTGATCTGGGAGCTCGCTTTGCTGATTTGGAGAAACAGCAGATCCAACTGAACCTTGACTTGGAGCTGGCCAAGACAGAGCTGCAAAAGGCTAAGGATGGTGCCAATGGTAAGACGAGTTTGTCGACTGGTTTGCCTTGGGCTTGAGTACCCTTCTGCTCTTTCTGAATCAAGCACCATTTCTTTGCAGAAAAGCTGAGAGAAGCTCTGGCAAAGAAGGACCAGGATCTGGCTGCTGCCCGAAAGGAAGCTGACGACAGAGTCGCTCTGGCCGAACAGAAGCTGGCTTCGGTCCGCCAGTTGGAAGAAGAGAATACCAGGCTGAAGTCTGCTCTGAATGACTCCAACAATGAGTGCTCGCGCTGGAAGAAGGCGAATCTCGTTCAGGGTGAGAAAATGGAAAGCATTGCTCGCAGGAGGGATGATCTGGAGAGCTATCTGAGAAGTCTTGCCAAGAAGTTTTTCATCAAGCTTGAAGGTGCACATTCTGTTCTGACTGATTTTTTTGGTGTCGACTCAGTGTATGAAAATTGACTTATCCTTGGATTGTGAATGCAGAGTTTTGCCAGAACTTTGAAGAGGAGACTGGGCGGATCGAACCAGGTTTGGATCCAATCAACTCTCTCGTGAAAGATGAAACTGCCATGAATCTGCTCCGACTGGAATCTCGCATCGACGGTGCCGTGGACTACTTGGCTCGACTGAAGGTCGCCATGTCACGGATCGACCCGGCACTTTGGCCAGAGGCCACACTCCAAAACGATCTCGAGTCTCTGATGACTCGACTTAACGGAATCCCTGACCGAGTGCAGGAGTGGAAGAAGTCTTCTGCTCGGTGTGGCGCTGATGTGGCTCTGTCTTTGGTTCGTGTCCACTGCAAGGAGGTGCGACAAGATAAGCTGGCCGCAATCAAGGTCGCCAACACCCAAAAGCACGACTTCTGAACTTTTATGGAGACTTTCATTGCTGCCGCCACTCTGATTGCCAATGGCGTCGACCTGGCGGAGTGAACAAACTTTTATTCCCCACCTTAAATCTGCCTCGGAATGCCGAGTGGTTTTTGTAACCGTTAAACTCTTTCGGGCTGAATGCCTGGGCACTTTGACCTATGGTCCGGACCCTTTAGGATTTATCTGAACTCGGTTTATCGTTGAATATCTTTATGAATCCCCGTCGAGTGGAAATAGTTCTTCTTTCGAGACAACTTTTTTGTACTTGTGGCGCGGCTCCGAAGGGGAAGGTAGCAGTCGACCTGCACCTCGTTACTGCAGAGCAGGATGGAGTGCACGTTGTATTTGTGGCGAAGCTCTCCAAGGAGGAGGTGGCTGTCGATCTGCAGCTTGTTACTGCAGAGCGGGATGTGTTTCGTACTTAGGCGAGTACCCGGGTACAGCTAAGTCTTCAAACGAGAAAACTTAGGCAAGTACCGGACTACAGCTAAGCCCCCGAGTGGGAGGACTGATCTCTACTTGGTAGGATTTTTCAAACTTAGGCGAGTGCCTGACTGCAGCTAAGTCCTCAAGCGAGAGAACTTAGGCGAGTACTGGACTACAGCTAAGCCTCCGAGTGGGAGGGCTGCTCTCCACTTAGTAGGATTTTTTGTTTTTCAAACTTAGGAGAGTGCCTGACTACAGCTGAGTCTTCAAGAGAGAGAACTTAGGTGAGTACTGGACTGCAGCTAAGTCCCCGAGTGGGAGGGCTGCTCTCCACTCGGTAAGATTTTTTGTTTTTCAAACTTAGGCGAGTGCCTGACTGCAACTGAGTCCTCAAGAGAGAGAACTTAGGCGAGTACTAGACTGCAGCTAAGCCCCAAAGTGGGAGGGATGCTCTCCACTCGGTAGGATTTTTTCAAACTTAGGCGAGTGCCTGACTGCAGCTAAGTCCTCAAGAGAGAGAACTTAGGCGAGTATTGGACTGCAGCTAAGCCCCCGAGTGGGAGGGCTGCTCTCCAATCGGTAGGATTTTTTAAAACTTAGGCGAGTGCCTGACTGCAGCTAAGTCCTCAAGCGAGAAAACTTAGGCGAGTACTGGACTGCAGCTAAGCCCCCGAGTGGGAGGGCTGCTCTCCACTCGGTAGGATTTTTTTTCAAACTTAGGCGAAGCGGATTCGCAGCTAAGACTCCGAGTGGGAGGCTGGCTCGCCACTCGGTAGGAAATCGTTTTTATAAACTTAGGCGAAGCGGATTCGCAGCTAAGCCACCCATTGGGGGATTTCTTACATAAACAAAAACAGTAATAATCACTGGGAAAATTATAATGCTCTTGTCTTTGATAAATAAACTACAGGAGTTTTTTCTTATTACATCTTATCTGAATGATAACTCAAGTATAAAAGGGGTGGAGTAGCTCCGCATTCCAGGCCGTGGCTCATCAATCTGGCCATCAACATTGTAGAGGTGGTATGCTCCATTGTGGAGGACTCTGGTGACTATGAAGGGGCCTTCCCAAGTAGGAGCGAGCTTGTGTGGTTTCTGCTGATCCACTCGGAGGACTAAGTCTCCTTCTTGGAAGGCTCAGCTCTTCACGTTTCTGGCATGGAATCGACGCAAGTCTTGCTAATAGATGGTCAATCGAATGAAGGCCATTTCTCTTTCTTCTTCTAGGAGGTCGACTGCGTCCTGCTAGGCTTGTTCTGCTTCATCTTCAGAGTAGAGCTCGACTCGGGGAGCGTTGTGAAGCAGGTCACTCGGTAAGACTGCCTCGGCTCCGTAGACCAGAAAGAATGGGGTTCTTCCGGTCGATCGATTCGGGGTTGTTCTTAATCCCCAAAGGACCGATGTAAGCTCGTCGACCCATGCACCTGCTACGTGCTTGAGATCGCGCATCAATCGGGGTTTCAGTCCTTTGAGATTCAGGCCATTCCCCCTTTCTACTTTCCCATTCGATTGGGGGTGAGCGATCGAAGCATAGTCGACTCGAGTGCCCTGAGAGGCGCAAAAGGCCCTGAATTTGTCGGAATCGAAGTTTGACCCGTTGTCGGTGATGATGCTGTGTGGAACTCCATATCTGAATATCAACTCTCTGATGAAACTGATAGCGGTGCAAGCATCAAGATTCTTGATAGGCTTGGCTTCAATCCATTTGGTGAACTTGTCGACTGCTACCAGCACATGAGTGAAGCCGCTCCTGCCTGTTCTCAGTGGCCCAACCATGTCCAGCCCCCAAACAGCGAAGGGCCAGACGAGTGGAATGGTTTTCAGGGCTGACGCGGGCTTGTGCGGCATATTGGAGTAATACTAACATCCTTCACATTTGTCGACTATCTCTTTTGCCATCTCATTGGCTCTTGGCCAGTAGAACCCCGCTCGGTATGCTTTAGCCACAATGGTCCGAGAGGACGCATGATGACCACAGGTCCCCGAGTGGATATCGTTAAGGATCATCTGACCTTCTTCTGGTGTGATACACTTCTGGCCGACCCCAGTCGCGCTTTCTCTATATAACTGTCCCTTTATGACTGTAAAGGCCTTGGATCGACGAACGATCTGTCGAGCCTCTTCTTCGTCTTCTGGGAGTTCTTTCCTTAGGATGTACGCGATGTACGGTTCTGTCCAGACGGGAGTGATAACCAAGACTTCCATGATCAGGTCGACCACAGCTGGAACTTCAACTTCAGTCGGATTCGTGGCACTTTTTGGCTGCGGGGCCTCTTCAGTGAAGGGATCCTCCTGGACTGATGGTGTGTGGATGTGTTCCAAAAACACATTGCTGGGAATGGCTTCTCTTTTGGAACCTATTTTTGCCAGATCATCAGCTGCTTGATTTTTCAGTCGGGGTATGTGATGAAGCTCTAACCCCTCGAATTTCTTCTCCAGCTTTCTCACTGCATTGCAATAACTAGTCATGGCTGGACTTCTGATGTCCCATTCCTTCATCACTTGATTAACCACCAAATCTGAGTCGCCATAGACCATGAGGCGACGGGCACCGAGTGAAATGGCCATGCGCAACCCATATAAAAGTGCTTCATATTCTGCCTCGTTGTTAGAGGAATCAAAGTGGATTTGAAGAACATATCTGAGTTTATCTCCTCTGGGGGAGACCAACACCACTCCGGCGCCGGAACCATTTAGCATCTTGGAACCGTCGAAGAACATGGTCCAATGCTCCGAGTGAACCTGAGTCGGCAGTTGCTGTTCAATCCACCCGGCGACGAAATCCGCGATTGCCTGGGACTTGATAGCTTTCTTTGCCTCAAACTTGATATCTAGAGGAAGGAGTTCAATCGCCCATTTTGCCACTCGACCAGTTGCGTCCCTATTATGCAAGATCTCTGACAACGGAGCGTCGCTGACGACTGTAATGGAATGATCAGAGAAGTAGTGGGCAACTTTTTTTGTGGTCATATAAATCCCATATACGAGCTTCTGATAATGAGGATATCTTTGCTTCGATGGGGTTAAGACTTCAGAAATATAATACACTGGGCGCTGAACTTTGAAGGTTTTCTCTTCTTCTTCCCGCTCGACCATAAGTAGCGTACTGATGACTTGTCCTGTGGCTGCAATGTAAAGCAGCAAAGGCTCCTTGCTGATTGGGGCAGCAAGCACCGGCTGGGTGGAGAGCAGAGCTTTGAGCTCTGCGAACGCTGCGTCAGCTTCAGGAGTCCACTCGAACTTGTCAGACTTCTTCATCAATCGGTAAATAGGCAATGCCTTTTCACCGAGATGAGATATGAATCGACTTAGGGCGGCCAAGCAACCAGTAAGCTTCTGAACAACGTGCACTCGCACAGGACTTTTCATTCGGAGTATAGTACCGACTTTTTCTGGATTGGCGTCGATTCCCCGTTCGGAAACGAGAAAACCGAGTAAGTTTCCGCCAGGAACCCCGAATGTGCATTTTGATGGATTAAGCTTGATATCAAACCTTCTGAGGTTGGCAAAGGTTTCAGCAAGGTCAGTCAGCAGGTCGGAACCCTTCCGTGACTTGACCACAATATCATCCATGTACGCCTCCACATTCCGACTGATTTGGATGAGCAAACACTTCTGAATCATCCTCATGAATGTGGCTCCAGCATTCTTGAGGCCGAATGGCATGGTAACATAACAGAAGCGCCCGAATGGAGTGATGAAAGCTGTTTTGATCTCGTCAGGTCCATACAGGCGGATCTGATGGTACCCGGAATAGGCGTCTAAAAAAGACAGTCGCTCACATCCCGCAGTCGAGTCGACTATCCGGTCGATGCGGGGGGAGAGGAAAATGATCTTTCGGGCAGGCCCGATTGATATGTTTAAAGTCAATGCACATGCGAAGTGACTTGTCCTTCTTGGGGACCATGACAACATTGGCGAGCCACTCGGAGTGGTAGATTTCTTGGATGAACTCCGCCGCTAAGAGCCGAGCCACCTCTTCGCCAATGGCCTTTCTCTTCTGGATGGTGGACCGTCGGAGATTTTCCTTAACAGCTCCGTGGGAACACCTGGCATGTTAGAGGGCTTCCATGCAAAAATGTCCCAGTTCTCATGGAGGAACTGGATGAGCGCTTCTTCCTATTTGGAGTCGAGTGTTGACGAGATATGAGTAGGAGTAGAGCTGGGGTCGGTCGGGTGGATGTGAGCTGTCTTCATATCGCTAGTCGACTGAAAAGCTGACTCTGTAGCGGGCTTCTTGGGTCGCAACAAATCACTCGGGTCTGCAGTCTTCTGGTATTCCTGCAACTCTACCACTGCCATCTGAGGATCAGCGATCTTCAAACCTTTCTGAAAACATTCTTCCGCTTTCTTCTGATTGCCCATAATAGCGATCACACCTTTGGGGCCAGGCATCTTCAATTTGAGGTACACGTAACATGGTCGGACCATGAAGCGTGCATAAGCCGACTTCCCCAAAATAGCGTGGTAGGCACTCTGGAAGTCTACAACTTCGAATGTCAACTTTTCTTTGCGGTAATTTTTGGAATCACCGAAAACCACATCAAGAGCAATCTGGCCGAGTGATTCAGCCTTCTTCCCAGGAATGACTCCATGGAAACTCATGTTGCTGGCACTGAGTCTGGACATCGGAATGCCCATCCCTTTCAAGTCTCAGCATACAATATGTTCAAACCACTGCCACCATCCATCAGGACTTTGGTCAGTCGAGTGCCTTCAACAACTGGGTCGACCACCACAGCTTGCCTCCCAGGGGTGGCGATGTGCGTTGGGTGGTCGGACTGGTCGAATGTTATGGCAGTCTGAGACCATTTCAGGTAACTAGGTGTCGCTGGAGCGACCATATTCACCTCTCGGTTAATAACTTTCAGTCGACTTTTGCTTTCAACATCGGCAAAAATCATCAGAGTGGAATTGACCTGAGGGTATCCGTCGTCACTGTCTTCTTTGTCCTCGACCTTGTCCGACTCCTTTTCCTTACCTTTGGGCTGCTTGCCCTGGAACTGCTGGATCAAGAGTCGACACTGTCGAGTGGTATGTTTCGGGTAAATGAAATTACCCTCTTCATCTTTCTTTGTGTGGACGAGACATGGTAAGTCCAACACATCATTTCCGTCCTGGTCTTTAACCTTTTTGGGGTTCCAAGGTCCTTTAGGTTTCCCTTTAAACTTTCCTTGGGTTAAAGCCAAGGCTTCCCCGGGAGCCGCTGGCTCGGCTTTCCGCTTCTGTTTCCGATTGGAATTTCCTCCGGTTTCTTGGGCGACTGACTTGAGCTTGCCACTCCTGAGTCGATCCTCATCTTCACCATTAGCGTACTTGGTGGCAATCTCCATCATCCGATTCGGGGACATATCTCCGGTTCGACCGAATTTCAAATTCAGTTCTCTGTACTTGACGCCTTCCTTGAAGGCACAAACTGCTTGGTGGTCAGGCACATTTTCCACCGAGTGATGTAACGTGATCCACCTATGGATGTAATCCCACAAAGTTTCATTCGGCTTCTGCACGCAAGACCGCAGTTCCGTCAGCCCTGCCGGTCGCTTTCATGTGCCTTCAAATGTGGTGACGAACACTTGGGAGAGATCTTCCCAAGTGTAAATGCTGCTAGGTGCTAGCTGGTTCAGCCACGCTCTGGCCGAGCCCTCCAACATCAGAGGCAGGTGCTTCATGGCCACTTCATCATTGCCGCCGCCAATCTGGACGGCCACTCAGTAGTCCTCAAGCCAAGTATCGGGCTTGGACTCGCCAGTGAACTTACTGACTCCAGTCGCCAACCTGAAGTTGGGAGGAATCATAGCGGCCCTGATGGCTCTACTAAAGCACTCTGGCCCCGAAACATGTACTCAGCTGCTGGTAGGTGCATCTCTGCCGTGACCTTCTCGATGAGCCCTGTTCCTGTCGACTAAACCTTGGACGAGAATGGATCTCACATCAAAGCCTGGCCCTCTGGGGTTGACTGGAATCCTTCGCCCACCACCATGAGGGCGCCTGTCATCCTGCTGGCGAGGCACATACGACCCACTCCTCGGGGGAGGCGTGGGCACTCGACGTCGACCGTCACGATCGACTCGATGATCATACCGCTCATGGTTCCCATACTGGTCACGTCGGTCTCCACGTCCCTCACGCCTCGGGGGCGATCTCGGGCTGTGAGGCGACTGGACTGTGTCCGCGGCAACGGATCTGCTATGAATCCTATTCCGGGACTGAGAAACAGCGGAATTCTGGTCTCCTGCTGCCCGGAGTAACGCTCTGATCTGCAGCAAGCCTCTGCCAGCCTCTGACTGGGATGGCTGAATCGACTCCGCTATACGGGCCGCAGCTGCTAAATTCTGAATCGGAGTCCGATATACCTGCGGGGGCGGGAAGAGTTGACGTCGACTGGATTCGGGAACCCGTTGTCGCGTACGCTCGTCGAGTGCTCCCTGGAGGTTCTCCAGTCGAGTGCGCTAGGCCAAGTTTGCCAGGCGCGCGTCTTCCAAGGCGCGAGCCTCGGGGGTTTCTCCAACGATAGGAGAGTGCAGTGCATCCACGTTCCGGCGGCGAAGTTCTTCTCTCTGCAGCGACGTGAGAGGCTCGGGAAGATACTCCTCATGGGGGCGCGACGGGTCGCCTCCACCCGCACCTCCGTCAGTGCAGGGAAAACCGGGAGGACTGGGCGGTCCATCGACCATCAGAACCTCCGCCACCGGATCGCTGCTGTCGCACTCGGATGCGGTCTCTACGGAGCCAGTCGATAGGCCGTAGAGGGATTCGTCGGGCTCGATCGCCGCGTCTTGCGGGGTGGCCGACTGACGTGCCACCGCGTGTCTCACCCACCGCTGAAGTCTCGACCGACCGGAGCGCTTGCGCCGTCGGGAAACGGGGAGGGAGGACAACACAGGAGCCGACCGGTAGGGGGTCGACGGTTGCCGCAGGAGAACGCCGCGGACGCACGCGCTAAAGTGCGTTGCCCCGTGAACAGGGAGTGCGTCCACGTCGAGCGGAGCCTCCTGGAGCCAAGCGGAGTCGTCAACGATGAACGTGAGCGCATCGAGACGGATCTCGCGGCCCTCCACCAAAACTCCGCCGAAAACCATGATGATTCGGGACGGAAAAGGTCGCAACTCCTCCAACAAATGCTAGAACACCGGCCCCACGGTGGGCGCCAACTGTCATGGTTCCCAGATCGGTATATTTAATAATTTCAGATCTTGGTATTTTATTCAAACAGCAAGCAAAACTAAATAAAATAAAATGATGCTCCAAGCAAAACACATATCATGTGGCGAATAAAATTATAGCTCCAAGTAAATATACCGATGGAAGTAGATGAAAGAGGGGATTGTCGTGGTTCCAAGTCTGACAGTAGTGTAGGGGGTAAGTATGGAGAGGCAAGATCTTAGCTATGGAGAAGTTGTAAGCACGCAAGGTTTACGAGTTCAGGCCCTTCTCGGAGGAAGTAATAGCCCTACGTCTCGGAGCCCGGAGGCGGTCGACTGGATTATGCGTGTATGAATTACAGGGGTGTGAACCCTTTACACTGAGGAGGGGGGTGGCTTATATAGAGTCCGCCAGACCCCTCCGGCCCTTAGTTATGTGGGGTTTTAAGTACATTAAGGTCGGGCGTTACTGGTAACGCCCCTAATAAAGTGCTATGATGACCATAAAAGCTACTTAATGACCGACCGTTAGCGTGCGGAGTGACTTTAGGTCTCCTGGCCGTCGGGTGGTTGGATCTTGGTCGAGTGGTTGCTTCTTGGTGGAGTGTCTTCGAGTCCGTCGAGTGAAACACCACCAAGTCGATTGAAATGTGATTTCTTCTGGAGGTGTCCTTGGGTAGGTCAGTTTGGACAGGTCCATGGCCCTACCCTAGGTACATAGCTTCATCAGGGATGCCTTCCAGGGCATCCCCAAGCTTAAGCTTTTGGTTGTCCTTGAATATTTCCTTGGGGTGCCTTGGGCATCCCCAAGCTTAGGCTCTTGCCACTCCTTATTCCATAATCCATCGAATCTTTACCCAAAACTTGAAAACTTCACAACACAAAACTTAACAGAAAACTCGTAAGCTCCGTTAGTATAAGAAAGCAAATCACCATCATAAGGTATTGTAATGAACTCATTCTAAATTCATATTGGTGTAATATCTACTGTATTCCAGCTTCTCTATAGTTCATACCCTCCGATACTACTCATAGATTCATCAAAATAAGCAAACAACACGATGAAAACAGAATCTGTCAAAAACAGAACAGTCTGTAGTAATCTGAATCAAACGTATAATTATGGAACTCATAAAATTCTCAAATATTTTTCTGGACCTGAGGAATTTATCTATTAATCATCTGCAAAAATAATTAACTAAATAGCACTCTCCAAATAAAAATGGCAGCAACTCTTGTGAGCGCTAAAGTTTCTGTTTTTTACAGCAAGATCAACAAGACTTTCCCCAAGTCTTCCCAACGGTTCTACTTCGCACAAACACTAATTAAACACATAAAACCACATCTAAACAGAGGCTAGATGAATTATTTATTACTAAACAGGAACAAAAAGCAAGGAACAAAAATAAAATTGGGTTGCCTCCCAACAAGCGCTATCGTTTAACGCCCCTAGCTAGGCATGATGATTTCAATGATGCTCACATAAAAGATAAGAATTGTAACATAAAGAGAGCATCAGGAAGAATATGACTAGTACATTTAAGCCTAACCCACTTCCTATGCATAGGGATTTTGTGAGCAAACAACTTGTGGGAACAATAATCAACTAGCATAGGAAGGTAAAACAAGCATAACTTTAAAACTTTAAGCACATAGAGAGGAAACTTGATATTATTGCAATTCATACAAGCATATATTCCTCCCTCATAATAATTTTCAGTAGCATAATGAATGAATTCAACAATATAACCAGCACCTAGAGCATTCTTTTCATGATCTACAAGCATAGAAATTTACTTCTCTCCACATAAGCAAGGTTCTTCTCATTAATACTAGTGGGAGCAAACTCAACAAAATAACTATCATGGGATTGAAAATTGAAATCAAGATGACAAGTTTCATTGTTATCATTATTTTTTAAAGCATACGTGTCATCACACTAATCATCATAGATAGGAAGCATGCTTTCATTATAATAAATTTGCTCATCAAAACTTGGGGGACATAAAACATCATCTTCATCAAACATAGGTTTCCCAAGCTTGTGGCTTTGCATATCATTAGCATCATGGATATTCAAGGAATTCGTACTAACAACATTTCAATCATCACTAGTAGAAAAAGGGTCAATCGTGAAGCACATTAGTGCCGGTTTGTACTTGAGCCGGCACTAATGTATACATTAGTGCCGGTTCCAATGGCTAGCCGGGCCGCTTTCATTAGTACCGGTTCATGGCGAACCTTTAGCACCGGTTCGTGCCACGAACCGGTACTAATGAGAGTGGTGGCAGGATGTTGTCAGACAGGTGCCCCTCCAGCCCCTTTAGTACCGGTTCGTGCCACGAGCCGGTACTAAAGGTCGTCCTATATAAACCCTTCGTCCACCAGCACTCTGTTCTTCCCCCTTCCCCTCTCCGGCCCTCTCCTCTGTTCTTCCCTTCTTCCTCTCGAGTTCATCACAAAATTTGCCCAAAATTTGTCAAGATTTGAAGGCCCTCATCCATTCAAATGATCACAAAGGTTAGCAACTTTGTCCTTTCATCTCTCATTGCTAGATTAGCTCTTGCATTGGTTTATATAGTGATTAATTTGCGAGTTTAGTAATTTGGGAGGATATATATATGTGCTAGTATTTGATTTATATGCAATTTGAGGTCAAAAATAACACTTAGTTTGCATATGTAGGTGTGGTTTACTTAGTGCCTTCTAAATCTCCATCGTAGCCACCGTCGATCGCCCGCACCGTCCCGTCGCCGGCACCACCTTGTGGTGAGCCTCTTGTTCATGAAGTTTTATATAAAAATTGATGTGTGTGATTTGGATATATAGTTACTCGTATAATTATCTTACCCGTACGTTGTTTGTTATACATATAGTGCCATGGTTTTGATATCCGTCCCCGTCGGCCCTAGTCCTTGTTATGATTCGGATGTGGTATGTATATTCTCTTTTAAAACTAGTTGCATTTCGTGTTTATGACAAATTATGCCCATCAAGTTGACATAGAAATTTTTTCTAGGAGGTATCTGAACCTGAAATTCCAACCGACCCTATTGCCGAGAGGTTAAATTTAGTTGAAAGAGAAAACGAGTACTTGAAAGAAAAATTGAAAAGAATTGAGGGGGAGAAGATGGAATTGGAGTTGCAAGTTGCCGATGTCGTCGATGATCACAAGATCAAGATGGAGAAAATGCGCTTGAAGATTAGAAAGATTAGAAAATATGCCATCGATAGTGAGGCTTGGTATCATGATGCTGTTGGATCCATTGTTACCTTAGTTGCGATCTTGATCGTATTTGTTGTTGCATTTAAATGCTTTAGCTGGAGAGTTATTTGTTTGTTGCATTTAAGTGTTGTATGAACTTTATGTATGAACTTGTATTAATTTGGTCTATTCGGTGTTGTGTAATGAAGATGAGCCGGCAATGGATGTACGATGACCGATGCTCTCCCCAGTACGTTGAGGGCGTGCGTACTTTTCTGCTTGCGGCTGAGGCAAACAAGCGGGCGGATGGTTTTATGCCTTGTCCATGTGCTCGCTGTAAGAATGGTCACAATTACTCTACGTCAAGAACCATTCACATCCACCTATTTAAGACCGGTTTCATGCCCCATTATAATGTTTGGACCAAGCACGGAGAAAGAGGGGTTATGATGGAAGACAATGAAGAAGAAGAGGACGACGACAGCTATCCTGGCCATGGGTTCCCTGAATACGATGATACAACAATGGGGGAAGAAGCTGAGCCGGTAATGCGGGAAGAAGCTGAGCCGGCAAGGCGGGAAGAAGCTGAAGAAGAGGCATCAGATGAGCCCGTTGATGATCTAGGTCGGGCCATTGCCGATGCAAAGAGAAACTGCGCAAGTGATTTGGAGAAGAAGAAGTTGCAGCGCATGTTAGAGGATCACAAAAAATTGTTGTACCCGAATTGCGTAGGTGACAAGAAAAAGCTGGGCACCACACTGGAATTGCTGCAATGGAAGGCAGAGAATGGTGTATCTGACAAGGGATTTGGAAAGTTGCTGGTAATGATAAAGGATATGCTTCCAAAGGACAACGAATTTCCCGAGAGTACGTACGAAGCAAAGAAGGTTGTCTGCCCTCTAGGGTTAGAGGTGCAGAAGATACATGCACGCCCTAATGATTGCATCCTCTACCGAGGTGAGTACGAGGATTTGAACGCTTGCCCGGTATGTGGTGTATTGCACTATAAGATCTGCCGCGATGACCCTGGTGATGTCGAGGGCCGGCGCCCCAGGAAGAAGATTCCTGCCAAGGTGATGTGGTATGCTCCTATAATACCACGGTTGAAACATTTGTTCCAAAACAAAGAGCATGCCAAGGCGATGCGATGGCACAGAGAAGACCGTAAGAAAGACGGAAAGTTGAGAGTACCCGCTGACGGGTCGCAGTGGAGAAAAATCGAAAGAAAGTACGGGAAGGAGTTTGCAGATGACGCAAGGAGCGTATGGTTTGGTCTAAGCACAGATGGCATTAATCCTTTTGGGGAGCAGAGCAGCAACCATAGCACCTGGCCTGTGACTCTATGTTTGTATAACCTTCCTCCTTGGTTGTGCATGAAGCGGAAGTTCATTATGATGCCAGTGCTCATCCAAGGCCCTAAGCAACCCGGCAACGACATTGATGTGTACCTAAGGCCATTAGTTGAAGAACTCTTACAACTGTGGAATGGAACAGGTGTACGTGCGTGGGATGAGCACATGGGGGAAGAATTTGACCTAAAGGCGTTGTTGTTCATGACCATCAATGATTGGCCTGCTCTCAGTAACCTTTCAGGACAGACAAACACGGGATACCGCGCATGCACGCACTGTTTGGACGATACCGACAGTATATATTTGGCTAATTGTAAGAAGAATGTGTACCTGGGACATCGTCGATTTCTTCTGAGCAGGCATCCCGTAAGAAAGAAAGGCAAGCATTTCAAAGGTGAGGCAGATCACCGGATGAAGCCTCGCCACCGTACTGGTGTTGATGTACATGATATGGTCAAGGATTTGAAGGTGGTCTTTGGAAAGGGTCCTGGTGGACAACCTGTTCCGAATGACGCTGACGGATGCGCACCCATGTGGAAGAAGAAATCTATATTTTGGGACCTGCCCTATTGGAAAGACCTCGAGGTCCGCTCCGCAATCGACGTGATGCACGTGACGAAGAATCTTTGTGTGACCCTGCTTGGCTTCTTGGGCGTGTATGGGAAGACAAAAGATACACCTGAGGCACGGGAGGACCAGCAACGTATGCACGGAAAAGACGGCATACATCAGGGTCATGCAAGCTACGTTCTTACCAAAGAAGAGAAGGAAATCTTCTTTGAATGCCTGCTCAGTATTAAGGTACCGTCTGGCTTCTCGTCGAATATAAAGGGAATAATAAACATGGCAGAGAAAAAGTTCCAGAACCTAAAGTCTCATGACTGCCACGTGATTATGACGCAACTGCTTCCGGTTGCATTGAGGGGGCTTCTACCGGAAAACGTTCGATTAGCCATTGTGAAGCTATGTGCATTTCTCAATGCAATCTCTCAGAAGGTAATCGATCCAGAAATCATACCAAGGTTACAGAATGATTTGGTGCAATGTCTTGTTAGTTTCAAGTTGGTGTTCCCACCATCCTTCTTCAACATCATGACGCACGTCCTAGTTCACCTATGCGAAGAGATTAACGTTTTGGGTCCTGTATTTCTACACAATATGTTCCCCTTTGAGAGGTTCATGGGAGTCTTAAAGAAATATATTCATAACCATGCTAGGCCAGAAGGAAGCATCTCCAAGGGCCGTCAAAATGAGGAGGTCATTGAGTTTTGTACTGACTTTATTCCTGACCTTAAGCCGATTGGTGTTCCTGAATCGCGGCATAAGGGCAGACTGGATGGAAAAGGCACGCTAGGAGGGGAACAAATAATATGTATGGACGGACATTCTCTCACTGAAGCACACTACACAGTTCTACAGAATTCCGCCTTGGTGGCTCCGTATATGGATGAACACAAGAATTTGCTACGCTCCAAACACCCGGAGCGGTCTGATGACTGGATTACACGTGAACAAACCAGGAGTTTCGCCAGCTAGTTGCAAGCACGTACCATGCATGACACCTCTATTGAAGATGACCTGTACTTGCTGTCCCAGTTACCATCTTCGAATATAATGACTTTCAAAGGGTACGAGATAAATGGTAATACATTTTACACGATTGCCCAAGATAAGAAGAGCACCAACCAAAACAGTGGTGTCCACTTTGATGCAGAAACCAAGACGGGAAATGAAACATATTATGGTTATATACAAGACATATGGGAACTTGACTATCGACGTGGTTTGAAGGTCCCTTTGTTTCGGTGCAAATGGGTCAATATGACACGAGGCGGGGTAACGGAAGACCCGCAGTACGGAATGACAACAGTGGATCTCAACAATCTTGCGTATGTAGACGAACCATTCGTCCTAGCCAATGATGTGGCACAGGTTTTCTATGTGAAGGACATGTCTACCAAGCCAAGAAAAAGAAAAGATAAGGAAGCGAATGCATCGTACGATGAGTCAAAGCGGCACATAGTTCTTTCTAGGAAGAGAAACATCGTGGGAGTGGATGACAAGACAGACAAGTCAGAAGATTATGAAAAGTTTGATGAAATTGCTCCATTCACAGTGAATATTGACCCGAGGATCCCGTTAAATGATGAAGATTTTCCATGGCTACGACGCAAAGGGACACACGCGAAGAAAAAGTTTCACACCCAAAGATCTGGGATGTGATCGGCTTAGCTATCATCACTTTCTTCTGTGTTCCACACCCAGGAGGGAATCTCTGTAATAGTTAGGGTAGCTAGTTATGTGTTTTGGCATTTGAAACGCGAAGAAATTTTATGTGCAAGCAAATTCTTTCATGCATTTATTGATTTTTTCAGCTAAATGACCCTGAAATTGAAAAGCATTTCAAATGAACTCAGAAAAGGATGAAAGTTGGCATGGTATCATAATTTCACCCACATAGCATGTGCAAAAAAGTAGAGAGGGTTACCGCAAAAACTGGATACACTTCGTGTACAAAATAGACAATCTGTTTCGAAGTATCAGGGTTTCGGACGAAAACTCAACCGTTACAAAGGCATTTCATTTTTAAATAACTTAAGCATTACCAAATTGAATATAATGATAAAACACACTAATATTAAACCTAATAAAAAAGAATCACTGGAAAATGTATTTTTAAAGTTAAGTTATTCACAAACTAGTGATTCACACAAATTTCAAATAATTCAAAATTTAAACTATTCAAATTTAAAAACTACCGGCACTAACTGAAAGTTTCTAAAAACTATCAAAAATATTGACAAAGAAACTCTAAATACAGCAAAAAACAACTAAAAATAAATAAAACAAAATAAATAAAGCAGAAAAGAAAAAACTAGTTGTGAGCCCCTCCCCCGGCCCCTCTCCTCCCTCCAATCGATCGTAGCGCACACCGGCGCCGGCGCCGGCGCCGACCGTAGCGCACACACACGCGCGCGCGCACACACACACTACATGCACACACACACACACACTACACACACACACTAGACGCGCACACACACACACAATTTTTCTGTTTTTAGCTTTTAGTTTTTTCTGTTTTTCTGTTTTTCATACAAAGTTTTAGATGAATTAATTAATTAGATTAGATTAATGTCAAATAGTATGTAGAAATGTTAGTTATAATATATATAATGTCAAATGTTATAGAGATGTTAGTTATATAGAAATGTTAGAAATTTTGGAAATGTTAGTTTTAGCTAGCTAGATGAATTAGATTAATTTCAAATTGTTAGACGATGATCGATGTTTTTTTAGTTTCTTATATTTTTAGTTATAAAATTTAGAATTTGCATATATGAAATCATCACAATCCATCATTTAAAAAATGTTACTTTACTTTTGCGGCATATAGTATTTTGTTGTCGACGATGCCCGGCCCGCATCCTCGCCGTCGACACGTCCGCGACGACGTCCTGCTTCAGAGGACCCATGTCCGGGACTGGGCTCCGCCGGGCTGGCACTGGGAGGTGCTACCTTCAGGGGCGCGACGCTTGGTGAGGAACCCGGCCCCGGGTCCCGTCGTCGACCCTCATCTCCTTTGGTGGCATTCACGTGGGCCACTTTCGGTGCGGAGGGAGCCGGCCCCGCCGGAGGTGGTACGTCGCCGTGTCAGGGAGGAGGACGAGCACGTCCATCGCTACATGGCTGCTATGGACGTCAGGTTCTCCAATACCTGGCAGGTTCTTTGGGGAGATCACCCGAGCTATGATCCAGTGATGGTTCCTTCTCTTTGGGTGTCCACCGCCTGCACCTTAGGAACCGCGAGTGGCCTAGATTACTCTGTACTATTCGATCTTTATTAGCTTGCTAGCTAGTGATGTATTCAATATTATATCTATTATTCGAGATGATGTATTCGAGATTATATCTATTATTCGAGACGATGTATTCAAGATTATATCTATTATTCGAGATTATACTAAATTGTTTTATATTTCTTTTGGCATAGTTAAATAAAAGCTATGGCGGACAATACCGACAGAGAGAGAGAACAGACCATGCTCGATATCATACGCGGGCCAGATGATGATCAGAATGAAGAAGATTTTGACGGCTCCGAATTTCTAAACAACACTGGAGAGGGTGATAAGATATTCGATCGCGACGACCAAGAAGATGAAGTCATGAACTACGACGAAGAACATGTTGATCCTGAAACAACAAACACCGGCGAGGTATATATATATATTTATATAAGCAGGAATCTGGTGATCATCGCATGTTTTAAATGAGTTGAAGATATATTAACGAATCGATCTTTCTTCTTTCAGACATCCGGATCGAGCAAATCTTCAGGCAAAAGGACGAAACGAGGCCCGAACAAAAAGTTGAAGGAGGGCGTAAAGTACAATATCGAGGCAATCAGACCTAATGGCGAACCATTAGCGCCTAAGAAGATTGCGGACAAGTTCGTTCGTCAGTGCGGAGTTATTGTGAAGGACCAACTCCCGATCTCCCTTCAAGAATGGAGAAAGCCAGCAAATCCACGTCCAGATGTTACTTTTGTCGACGAGAATCAAGAAAATCTACTTTGGGATACTCTCATGGAACATTTCACCTTACCAGATAATTTCACAGAAGCAGACGTGCGGAAAGTCAAGGACGCTGCTCTTAGGAAGATGGCGGTTGCATTCAAGAACCACAAGAGAATGACGTGGGAGAAGTACGTCAAGGGAGGAAGGAAGACTCCAGTATTCGAGGGGATACTAGAGAATCAAAGTGCTCATTGGGACGATTTCGTGAAATTCAAGGATTCAGAATTAGCTAAGGAACGGTCGAGAATAAACAAGAAGAATGCCGAAAAAAAGGATAAGTTCCATCAGCTGGGGCCAGGTGGCCACGCGGTGGCAATGCCTAAGTGGGATAAGTCTGAGAAAGAGATGGAGGATGCAGGTGTCACTCCGGTTAGTAAGAGCTGGCCCCCAGGTGCAGGACTTGGTTCTATGTGCATGGGGGGGAGTTGGACCCGAAGACAGGCAATGTTTCGACGAAGGCATGTCTGAATGGAGCCGACGATGCGCTACTTGTTGCAATAGAAGAGGCTCGATCGGGGGTGTTCCAGCCCAACAGAGAGAACGACGAGCTTACGCGTGCCCTGGGAAATCCTGAACACCCGGGAAGAACACGAGGCAAGGGCGCTATTCCGTGGTATGAGGGGTTTTCAGACTGGAACACCGACTACAGAACCCGTGCGAGAAAGAAGATTGCGGAGGAGAAGAAGAGGAAGATGGAGGAGGAGCAAAGGAAGCTCGACTATGAACGCCTTCAAGGCCTAGAAGCAAGTCAAGCGGAATTGGCAGCTAAATTCCAGCGGCAGCAGGAGCAGATCGACTCACTTACCCAGCAAAGGGGGTCTCAGCAGCTGCAGCAGCTAGAGGATGATCCAGCATTGGATACCACCGCCCCATCCATGCCGAGAAGCAGCGTGGGTTCCGCCCCGGGCGACACAGTAGTGCTGGATAGATACCCCGTGGATGACATCACGGAGAACACTAACTGCGAGCTACACTTCAAAATGAAGAACATATCCATGAAGGTGGCGGACGCCGTTGCTTTTTCAAATTCTCCCGAGGCAACCTTCCATTGCAACCCGATTCCAGCGGGCTATGCTCGTGTCTTGGTTGATGAGGTGGTGGACCAATATTCGGGGCTAGAGCTTGACATTCCTGGAGGTGATGAGGAGCACACACTCGGAGATGCCAAACATCGTATCATCCAATGGAGAAAGGATTGCATCATTTTTCGAAGGCCACCGACACCGCGTCACCCGACTCCTCGTCGAAGTCCGCCACCGAGTCAGCAGACTCCCGCTCCTCCAAGTCCACCAACGCGTGAGGCCACTCCTCCTCCTCCAAGTCCGGCAAAGTGTCAAGCCACTCCTCCTCCAAGTCCGACACAGCGTCAGACGTCCACTCCTCCTCCAAGTCCGGCACAACCTCAGGCCACTCCTCCTCCAAGTCCGGCACAGCTTCAGGCCACTCCTCCTCGTCCAACTCAGCCACGTCAGCCGTCTCCGCCGCCTCAGCAATCGCAGAAGAGACACCCCGCAGCTATGGTGCGTAGCGGTACCAGTCGAGGTCATAGTACAGGAAGTACATGCGGAGGCAAGCGATATAAATATGGTCCAAACCTCACTACTCCTCTTCCTGTGAGGGCTTACGACAGGACCAAGGAGCAAACCAATGCCATAGTGCGGGCAGAAGTCGACGCCCATTTTGGACCGAAACCGCCACCGCCGCCAAGGGAGAATGTGCCTGTGGAAGTAGTTGACCACTTCATTCGTATGGCTCAACCACTAGCTCCTAAGCCTGTTGACACGGACTATGAGCGCCACATCAGGAAGTTACATCGACAACGTCTACAGAAGGAGGCGAGCTCGAGCTCGAGCAAACATCAAGCACCTGTCGAAAAATGTGGGAAAACCGTTGCTCAGCTGGGAGAACAGGCGGCGCAATCGACCCCCCCGCTTGTTGTGCCGACAACACGTGACAGTACGCGCGCCCAATATTATTGTGGCCAAACAGTTTACGTTCCCGAGGTGGGCGATGTGGTAATAACCCAGGAGCATATAATGCAGCTGAAGAACTCAAGATCACTGTTGGACAACTCCTCGAGATCGAGGACATGCCTGTGATTACAGAGGAGGAAATAAAACGGAAATATGTCCGGGGCCAACCTTTGGTCAAGCCAGAAGATGTCAAGAAGCTCCCAACGAGAATGTATGAATTGCATCAATGGTACATGGACATTACCAAGAGATGCGATCGAGAGTCCCTCATGGTGTATGTCAAGAAGGATCATTACTACCATGAGAAAGCTGTGGCCGTTGAGTATTCTGAACTGTTTCAGTTATACAATCAAGACGCACTCGACAAATCTATCGTCAGTTGCTATTGTCTGTAAGTGATTTCTTTCTGTAATTTAAGTCTCAAGCTAGCTGTAGTGATCCTTTTGATCAATGATTACCTGTAATTATCCTCACTATATTCTTTTCTGTGGTATTATGCAGGATGAAGATGTATGAAATGAGAAAAGGTGGACGCTATGGCATTGGGTTCATTGACCCAAACACCGTTAATCAATACACATGGAAAATGAGCAAGTATTATGAAAAGCAGGTAGAGGACAGCATGCTAGAGTTCTTGAAGCGCCTCAAATACAATGAAGATATACTACTTCCTTACAACTTCGAGTGAGTCACACTTTCTTGTACTACAAATTCTCTGTTTTTGCCTACTAGCTAGCTACATGTTTTTGCTTACATATGCCCGCTTAATTAAGACATGCAAACGTGTGTGCATGCAGATTTCACTGGATCTTGTGTATCATTAAAGTTGACGCCGGAACAATTGAAATACTGGACTCGCTACTCAAAGCAAATAGTGACTACAACATCTTGTATGGGATAGTCAACAGGTAATTTCAATCATTATTAACTATATATCTCGGCCTATTTAGTTCGTCATTTCATGATATGAACTATTTAATAACCCCTTTATTCATTTTCTTTGTCGGCGGGCAGGGCTTGGGCAAGGTTCATCAGCGTCACGGAAGGCGAATGGAAACCACAACTGAAATGGTTTCGATCCAAGGTAAGTAATTAAGTAGTACTAGCTAGCTAGCTAGCTGCCATCTCTTTAATTATCATGCTTGATTAATTATTATCTGATCAAATTAAATTCCATTTTCTCGTAATAAAGGCCCTGAAGCAGGCGCAGGGGACTAATCTGTGTGCATACTGCGTTTGCGAGAACATTCGCATGATGGCGTCCGAAAGGAGCAGATCTCAAAGACAGGAATGGGTACGCTTGTCAGAACACTATTCACAATTTTTACACCATTATCGATATCTAGTCACACAACTAATACACATGCATATTGATCTCCTTCTTAACAGTTCAAAGAGGTGCGGGACAAGCTCCTAGAAACGGAGCGCGTAGAAGCACTTCAAGAGGAAATAGCGGGATTTTTGCTCGACCAGGTCATAAATCCGAAGGGAGAATACTATTACCCGCTACCGCCCCCATCGAACATGTCATGAACCACTTCCAATTGTCATCCTGCTCCGAAGGCACCAATTAGGCTAATGCCACTGGCTCCGAAGGCAACATGCATATGTAGGAGAAATTGTATATAGCTATACATGTGTGTATGTGTAAATTAATATGGTGGTTTGTGAGACATTGATGATATATATATATGATTGGTTCTACTAGAAATTCTATTTATATATATATATATATATATATGCATAACGTGTACAATGTGTAGTACTGTAAAATACCAGCAAACGAAAAAGAATTAAAATGGAAAACACAAAATTAAATGAAAAAGAAATCATAAAACCAAAAATCCCCCAAACATTTTAGTACGGGTTGGTGTTACCAACCGGTACTAAAGGGCTCCCAGCCCCCGGAGCTGGCTCGTGCCACGTGGTTGCCGTTTAGCACCGGTCCGTGCTGAACCGGTACTAAAGGGGGGGGCCTTTAGTGCCGAAATGTTAGTGCCAGTTCCGAAACCGGCACTAAAGGGCCTTACGAACCGGTGCTATTGCCCTTTTCTGCACTAGTGCATGCTCATCATTCAAATATTTAGTGCCAAACATTTTATAGATTTCTTCTTCTAGCACTTGAGCACAATTTTCCTTTCCATCATACTCACGAAAGATATTAAAAAGGTGAAGCATATGAGACAAATTCAATTCCATTTTTTTAGTTTTATTTTATAAACTAAACTAGTGATAAAACAAGAAATTAAAGACTCAATTGCAAGATCTAAAGATATACCTTCAAGCGCTAACCTCCCCGACAATGGCGCCAGAAAAGAGCTTGATGTCTACTACACAACCTTCTTCTTGTAGACGTTGTTGGGCCTCCAAGTGCAGAGGTTTGTAGGACAGTAGCAAATTTCCCTCAAGTGGATGACCTAAGGTTATCAATCCGTAGGAGGCGTAGGATGAAGATGGTCTCTCTCAAGCAACCCTGCAACCAAATAAAAAAGAGTCTCTTGTGTCCCCAACACACCCAATACAATGGTAAATTGTGTAGGTGCACTAGTTCGGCGAAGAGATGGTGATACAAGTGGTATATGGATAGTAGATAAAGGTTTTTGTAATCCGAAAATATAAAAACAGCAAGGTAACTAATGATAAAAGTGAGCGTAAACGGTATTGCAATGATATGAAACAAGGCCTAGGGTTCATACTTTCGCTAGTGAAAGTTCCCTCAATAATAATAACATAATTGGATCACATAACTATCCCTCAACATGCAACAAAGAGTCACTCCAAAGTCACTAATAGCGGAGAACGAACGAAGAGATTATAGAAGGGTACGAAACCACCTCAAAGTTATTATTTCCAATCAATCCGTTGGGCTATTCCTATAAGTGTCACAAACAGTCCTAGAGTTCGTACTAGAATAACACCTTAAGACACAAATCAACCAAAACCCTAATGTCACCTAGATACTCCAATGTCACCTCAAGTATCCGTGGGTATGATTATATGATATGCATCACACAATCTCAGATTCATCTATTCAACCAACACATAGAACCTCAAAGAGTGCCCCAAAGTTTCTACCAGAGAATCACGACGAAAACGTGTGCCAACCCCTATGCATAGGTTCATGGGCGGAACCTGCAAGTTGATCACCAAAATATACATCAAGTGAATCACGTGGTATCCCATTGTCACCACAGATATGCACGGCAAAACATACATCAAGTGTTCTCAAATCTTTAAAGACTCAATCCGATAAGATAACTTCAAAGGGGAAACTCAATCCATTACAAGAGAGTAGAGGGGGAGGAGAAACATAAGATCCAACTATAATAGCAAAGCTCGCGATACATCAAGATCGTATCAACTCAAGAACACGAGAGAGAGAGGGAGATATCAAACACATAGCTACTCGTACATACCCTCAGCCCCGATGGACAACTACTCCCTCCTCGTCATGGAGAGCACCGGGATGATGAAGATTGCCACCGGAGAGGGATTGCCCCCTCCGGCAGGGTGCCGGAACGGGTCTAGATTGGCTTTCGGTGGCGACGGAGGCTTCTGGCGGTGGAACTCCCGATATATTGTGCTCTCGGTCATTTTTAGGGAACATGGAGATATATAGGCGAAAGAAGTACGTTAGGGGGGCACGAGGGGCCCACAAGGGTAGAGGGCGCACCCTTGGGGGGTGGGCGCCCACCCCTGATACGTCCATTTTGCATCATGCTTTTATATCGATATTTATTGCATTATGGACTGTTATTTCACTTTATGTCACAATACTTATGGCTATTCTCTCTTATTTTACAAGGTTTACATAAGCAGGGAGAATGCCGGCAGCTAGAATTCTGGGCTGGAAAAGGAGCAAATATTGGAGACCTATTCTGCGCAACTCCAAAAGTCCTGAAACTCCACGGAACATCTTTAAACAAATAAAGAAAATCCTCGTCAAAGATGAAGGCCACGGGGCCCACACCCTGCTCACGAGGGTGGAGGCGCCCCCCCAGGGCGCGCCCCCCTACCTCGTGGGCCCCCTGGTGGCTCTCCGACGTCCATCTTCTCCTATATGAAGTATTTCGATGAGAGAAAAAGAAAAACGAATTTTTCGGGACGAGACTCCGCCGCCACGAGGCGGAACCTTGGCGGATCCAATCTAGAGCTCTGGTAGAGCTGTTCTGCCGGGGATACTTCCCTCCGGGAGGGGGAAATCATCACCATTGTCATCACCAATGCTCCTCTCATCGGGAGAGGGAAATCTCCATCAACATCTTCACCATCACCATCTCATCTCCAAACCCTAGTTCATCTCTTGTATCCAATTCTTGTCTCAAAATCCGGGGTTGGTGCTCGTAGGTTCCTAGTAGTGTTGATTACTCCTTGTAGTTGATGCTAGTTGGTTTAATTGGTGGAAGATCATATGTTCAGATCATATATGCATATTATTACCCCTCTGATTATGAACATGAATATGCTTTGCGAGTAATTATGTTTGTTCCTGAGGACAAGGGAGAAGTCTTGCTATTAGTAGTCATGTGAATTTTGTATTCGTTTGATATTTTGATAAGATGTATGTTGTCTAGCCTCTAGTGGTGTTATGTGAATGTCTACTACATAACACTTCACCATTATTTGGGCCTAGAGGAAGGCATTGGGAAGTAATAAGTAGATGATGGGTTCCTAGAGTGACAGAAGCTTAAACCCTAGTTTATGCGTTGCTTCGTAAGGGGCTGATTTGGATCCATATGTTTCATGCTATGGTTAGGTTTACCTTAATACTTTTGTTGTAGTTGCGAATGTTTGCAATAGAGGTTAATCATAAGTGGGATGTTTTTTCAAGTAAGAATAGAACCCAAGCACCGGTCCAACCACATATCAAATTCTCAAAGTATCGAACGCGAATCATATGAACGTGATGAAAACTAGCTTGACGATATTCCCATGTGTCCTCGGGAGCGCTTTTCCTATTATAAGGGTTTGTTCCGGCTTGTCCTTTGCTACAAAAGGATTGGGCCATCTTGCTGCACTTTATTTACTTTTGTTACTTGTTGCTCGTTACAATCTATCTTATCACAAAACTATCTGTTACCATGTATTTCAGTACTTGCAGAGAATACCTTGCTGAAAACCGCTTATCATTTCCTTCTGCTCCTCGTTGGGTTCGACACTCCTACTTATCGAAAGGACTACGATAGATCCCCTATACTTGTGGGTCATCAAGACTCTTTTCTAGCGCCATTGCCGGGGAGTGTAGCGCCTTTGGTAGGTGGAATTTGGTAAGGAAAAATTTATATAGTGTGCTGAAATTTACTGTCACTTGTTACTATGGAAAGTAATTACTGAGGGGCTTGTTCGGGGTATCTTCACCCCGTCCAGTAGAGCAAAGAGTTGCTCCTCAACCTACTGAACTTATTGAAAATGAAACTCCTTTTGAATTTCCTTCGGGTATGATGGAAAAACTGCTAGCTAACCCTTTTACAGGAGATGGAACAAAGCATCCTGATGAGCATCTAATATATGTGGATGAAGTTTGTGGATTATTTAAGCTTGCAAGTATACCCGATGATGTTGCTAAGAATAAGGTCTTCCCTTTATCTTTGAAGGGAGACACATTGATATGGTATAGGCTATGTGATGATATGAGATCATGGGACTATAAAATATTGAAGCTGGAATTTCATCGAAAGTATTACCCTATGCATCTTGTTCATCGTGATCACAATTATATATATATATATAATTTCTGCCCTTGCGAAGGAGAAAGCATCGCTCAAGCTTGGTGGAGGCTTAAATCAATGTTATATTCATGCCCTAATCACGAGCTCTCAAGAGAAATGATTATTCAAAATTTATATGCTCGGCTTTCTGATAACAATCGCACCATGCTCGATACTTCTTGTGCTGGCTCTTTTATGATGAAGACTATTGAATTCAGATGGAATTTATTGGATATAATTAAACGCAACTCTGAAGATTGGGACGTCGACGAAGGTAAGGAGCCAGGTATGACACCTAAGTTTGATTGTGTTAAATCTTTTATGGATACCGATATTTTCTGTAAGTTTAGCACTAAATATGGACTTGACTCTGAGATAGTAGCTTCTTTCTGTGAATCTTTTGCTACTTCTGTCGATCTCCCTAAGGAGAAGTGGTTTAAATATCATCCTCCCATAGAAGTAAAAGTAGCTGCACCTATTAAAGTTGAAGAAAAGACTGTCAGTTATAATGATCTTATTGTTCCTAGTTCTTATATTGAGAAACCACCTTTTCCTGTTAGAATAAAGGATCATGGTAAAGCTTCAACTGTTGTTCGTAAAAGCAATATTAAAACTTATACACCTCCTGAGCAAGTTAAAGTAGAACCTAATATTGCTATTGTTAAAGATCTCTTGTCTGATAATATTGGTGGGCATGTTATTCAGTTCGAAGGAGAAACTACTAGAATTGCTAAACCTTGTGATAAAGATAAACATAGACCTGTGGTAGGCGTGCCTGTTATTTCTGTTAAAATAGGAGATCATTGTTATCATGTCTTATGTGATATGGGTGCAAGTGCTAGTGTTATACCACATACTTTATATGAAGAAATTAAGAATGAAATTGCACCTGCTGAGTTAGAAGGTATTGATGTCACAATTAAACTTGCCAATAGAGATACTATTTCACCAATTGGAATTGTTAGAGATGTTGAAGTCTTGTGTGGGGAAACTAAATATCCTGCTGATTTTCTTGTTCTTACTTCTCCGCAAGATAGCTTTTGTCCCATTATATTTGGTTGACCCTTCTTGAACACTGTTAATGCTACCATAGATTGCACAAAGAATGTTGTTACTATTGGATTGGATGATATGGTTCATGAGTTTAATATCTCTAAATTTAGTAAACAACATCGTGAGGAAGAATTACCTAGTAAGGATGAAATTATTGGTCTTGCTTCTATTGCCGTACCTCCTAGTGATCCTTTAGAACACTATTTGCTAGACCATGAAAATGATATGTTCATGAATGAAAGAAGGGAAATAGATGAAGTATTCTTTAAACAGGAACCTATTCTGCATCACAATTTGCCTGTTGAAATTTTAGGGGATCCACCTCCACCCAAGGGTGATCCCGTGTTTGAGCTTAAACCTTTGCCTGATAATCTTAAATATGCTTATCTTGATGAAAAGAAGATATATCCTGTTATTATTAGTGTTAACCTTTCAGAGCATGAAGAAGAAAGATTATTGAAAACTCTAAAGAAGCATCACGCTGCTATTGGATATACTCTTGATGATCTTAAGGGCATTAGTCCCGCTCTATGTCAACATAAAATAAATTTGGAAGCAGATGCCAAACCAGTTCATGATCCTCAACAACGTCTGAATCCTAAAATGAAAGAAGTAGTAAGAAAAGAAATACTAAAGCTTCTGGAGGCAGGTATAATCTATCTCGTTGCTGATAGTGAGTGGGTAAGTCCTGTCCATTGTGTCCCTAAGAAGGGAGGTATTACTATTGTTCCTAATGATAAAGATGAATTGATTCCTCAAAGAATTATCACAGGTTATAGGATGGTAATTGATTTCCGCAAATTAAATAAAGCTACTAAGAAAGATCATTACCGCTTACCTTTTATTGATCAAATGCTAGAAAGATTATGCAAACATACACACCATTGCTTTCTAGATGGTTATTCTGGTTTCTCTCAAATACCTGTGCCGGCTAGAGATCAATCAAAGACTACTTTTACATGCCCTTTTGGTACTTTTGCTTGTAGACGTATGCCTTTTGGTTTATGTAATGCACCTGCTACCTTTCAAAGATGCATGATGGCTATATTCTCTGACTTTTGTGAAAAGATTTGTGAGGTTTTCATGGACGACTTTTTCGTCTATGGTTCCTCTATTGATGATTGCTTCAGCAATCTTGATCGAGTTTTGCAGAGATGTGAAGAAACTAATCTTGTCTTGAATTGGGAAAAGTGCCACTTTATGGTTAATGAAGGTATTGTCTTGGGGCACAAAGTTTCTGAAAGAGGTATTGAAGTTGATAAAGCCAAGGTTGATGCTATTGAAAAGATGCCATGTCCCAAGGACATCAAAGGTATAAGCAGTTTCCTTGGTCACGCTGGATTTTATAGGAGGTTCATTAAGGACTTCTCAAAAATTTCTCGACCTCTGACTAATTTATTGCAAAAAGATATACCATTTGTCTTTGATGATGATTGTGTAGAAGCATTTGAAATACCTAAGAAAGCATTAGTCACTGCACCTATTGTTCAGCCACCTGATTGGAACCTACCCTTTGAAATTATGTGTGATGCTAGTGATTATGCTGTAGGTGCTGTTCTAGGACAAAGAGTTGATAAGAAATTAAATGTTATTCATTATGCTAGTAAGACTCTAGACAATGCTCAAAGAAATTATGCTTCTACTGAAAAAGAGCTTTTAGCAGTTGTATTTGCTTGTGATAAGTTCATATCTTATATTGTTGATTCTAAAGTAACTGTTCAAACTGATCATGCTGCTATTAAATATCTTATGGAAAAGAAAGATGCTAAACCTAGACTTATTAGATGGGTTCTCTTGCTACAAGAATTTGATTTGCATATTGTTGATAGAAAGGGAGCTGAGAACCCCGTTGCAGACAACTTGTCTAGGTAAGAAGATATTATTGATGACCCACTACCTATTAATGATAGCTTTCCTGATGAACAATTAAATACTATAAGTACTTCTCTTAGTACTCCATGGTATGATCGGGTGTGATAGGCTCTACGTTCAAATACAACGGGTGCAAAACAGTTGCACACGCAGAATACTCAGGTTATACTTGACGAGCCAAGCATATACAAATATGGCCTCGGAACACGGAGATCGAAAGGTCGAGCGTGAATCATATAGTAGATATGATCAACATAGTGATGTTCACCAATGAAACTACTCCATCTCACGTGATGATCGGACATGGTTTAGTTGACTTGGATCACGTAATCACTTAGAGGATTAGAGGGATGTCTATCTAAGTGGGAGTTCTTTAAGTAATATGATTAATTGAACCTAAATTTATCATGAACTTAGTACCTGATAGTATCTTGCTTATGTATGTTTGATTGTAGATAGATGTCCCGTGCTGTTGTTCCGTTGAATTTTAATGTGTTCCTTGAGAAAGCAAAGTTGAAAGATGATGGTAGCAATTACACGGACTGGGTCCGTAACTTGAGGATTATCCTCATTGCTGCACAGAAGAATTACGTCCTGGAAGCACCGCTGGGTGCCAGGCCTGCTGCTGGAGAAACACCAGATGTTATGAACGTCTAGCAGAGCAAAGCTGACGACTACTCGATAGTTCAATGTGCCATGCTTTACGGCTTAGAACCGGGACTTCAACGATGTTTTGAACGTCATGGGGCATATGAGATGTTCCAGGAGTTGAAGTTAATATTTCAAGCAAATGCCCGGATTGAGAGATATGAAGTCTCCAATAAGTTCTATAGCTGCAAGATGGAGGAGAATAGTTCTGTCAGTGAGCATATACTCAAGATGTCTGGGTATTGTAATCACTTGATTCAACAGGGAGTTAATCTTCCGGATGATAGCGTCATTGACAGAATTCTCCAATCACTTCCACCAAGCTACAAGAGCTTCGTGATGAACTATAATATGCAAGGGATGAATAAGTCTATTCCCGAGCTCTTCGCAATGCTGAAAGTTGCGGAGGTAGAAATCAAGAAGGAGCATCAAGTGTTGATGGTCAACAAGACCACTAGTTTCAAGAAAAAGGGCAAAGGGAAGAAGAAGGGGAACTTCAAGAAGAACAGCACGCAAGTTGCTGCTCAAGAGAAGAAACCCAAGTCTGGAACTAAGCCTGAAACTGAGTGCTTCTACTGCAAGCAGACTGGTCACTGGAAGCGGAACTGCCCCAAGTATTTGGCGGATAAGAAGGATGGCAAGGTGAACAAAGGTATATGTGATATACATGTTATTGATGTGTACCTTACTAATGCTCGCAGTAGCACCTGGGTATTTGATACTGGTTCTGTTGCTAATATTTGCAACTCGAAACAGGGACTACGGATTAAGCGAAGATTGGCTAAGGACGAGGTGACGATGCGCGTGGGAAACGGTTACAAAGTCGATGTGATCGCAGTCGGCGCGCTACCTCTACATCTACCTTCGGGATTAATATTAGACCTAAATAATTGTTATTTGGTGCCAGCGTTAAGCATGAACATTATATCTGGATCTTGTTTGATGCGAGACGGTTATTCATTTAAATCAGAGAATAATGGTTGTTCTATTTATATGAGTAATATCATTTATGGTCATGCACCCTTGAAGAATGGTCTATTCTTATTGAATCTCGATAGTAGTGACACACATATTCATAATGTTGAAGCCAAAAGATGCAGAGTTGATAATGATAGTGCAACTTATTTGTGGCACTACCGTTTAGGTCATATCGGTGTAAAGCGCATGAAGAAACTCCATACTGACGGACTTTTGGAACCACTTGATTATGAATCACTTGGTACTTGCGAACCATGCCTCATGGGCAAGATGACTAAAACGCCGTTCTCTGGTACTATGGAGAGAGCAACAGATTTGTTCAAAATCATACACACAGATGTATGTGGTCCGATGAATATTGAGGCTCGTGGCGGATATCGTTATTTTCTCACCTTCACAGATGACTTAAGCAGATATGGGTATATCTACTTAATGAAACATAAGTCTAAAACGTTTGAAAAGTTCAAAGAATTTCAGAGTGAAGTTGAAAATCATCGTAACAAGAAAATAAAGTTTCTACGATCTGATCGTGGAGGAGAATATTTGAGTTACGAGTTTGGTGTAAAGTTGAAACAATGCGGAATAGTTTCGCAACTCACGCCACCCGGAACACCACAGCGTAATGGTGTGTCCGAACGTCGTAATCGTACTTTACTAGATATGGTGCGATCTATGATGTCTCTTACTGATTTACCGCTATCATTTTGGGGTTATGCTTTGGAGACGGCCGCATTCACGTTAAATAGGGCACCATCAAAATCCGTTGAGACGACGCCTTATGAACCATGGTTTGGCAAGAAACCAAAGTTGTCGTTTCTGAAAGTTTGGGGCTGCAATGCTTATGTGAAAAAGCTTTAACCTGATAAGCTCGAACCAAAATCGGAGAAATGTGTCTTCATAGGATATCCAAAGGAGACTATTGGATACACCTTCTATCACAGATCCGAAGGCAAAACTTTTGTTGCTAAGTTCGGAAATTTTCTGGAGGAGTTTGTCTCGAAAGAAGTGAGTGGGAGGAAAGTAGAACTTGACGAGGTAACTGTACCTGCTCCCTTATTGGAAAGTAGTGCATCACAGAAAACTGTTTCTGTGACACCTACACCAATTAGTGAGGAAGCTAATGATAATGATCATGAAACTTCAGAACAAGACACTACTGAACCTCGTAGATCAACCAGTGTGAGATCCGCGCCAGAGTGGTACGGTAATCCTGTTCTGGAAGTCATGCTACTAGATCATGATGAACCTACGAACTATGAAGAAGCGATGGTGAGCCAGATTCCGCAAAATGGCTTGAAGCCATGAAATCTGAGATGGGATCCATGTATGAGAACAAAGCGTGGACTTTGGTTGACTTGCCCAATGATCGGCAAGCAATTGAGAATAAATGGATCTTCAAGAAGAAGACTGACGCCGACGGTAATATTACTGTCTATAAAGCTCGACTTGTCGCAAAAGGGTTTTGGCAAGTTCAAGGGATTGACTACGATGAGACCTTCTCACCCGTAGCGATGCTTAAGTCTGTCCGAATCATGTTAGCAATTGCCGCATTTTATGATTATGAAATTTGGCAGATGGATGTCAAAACTGCATTCCTGAATGGATTTCTGGAAGAAGATTTGTATATGATGCAACCAGAGGGTTTTGTCAATCCAAAGGTATCTAACAAAGTGTGCAAGCTCCAGCGATCCATTTATGGACTGGTGCAAGCCTCTCGGAGTTGGAATAAACGCTTTGATAGTGTGATCAAGGCATTTGGTTTTATACAGACTTTCGGAGAAGCCTGTATTTACAAGAAAGTGAGTGGGAGCTCTGTAGCATTTCTGCTATTATATGTGGATGGCATATTACTGATTGGAAATGATATAGAATTTCTGGATAGCATAAAGGGATACTTGAATAAGAGTTTTTCAATGAAAGACCTCGGTAAAGCTGCTTACATATTAGGCATTAAGATCTATAGAGATAGATCAAGACGCTTAATTGGACTTTCACAAAGCACATACCTTGACAAAGTTTTGAAGAAGTTCAAAATGGATCAAGCAAAGAAAGGGTTCTTGCCTGTGTTACAAGGTGTGAAGTTGAGTCAGACTCAATGCCCGACCACTGCAGAAGACAGAGAGAAAATGAAAGATGTTCCCTATGCTTGAGCCATAGGCTCTATCATGTATGCAATGCTGTGTACCAGACCTGATGTGTGCCTTGCTATAAGTCTAGCAGGGAGGTACCAAAGTAATCCAAGAGTGGATCACTGGACAGCGGTCAAGAACATCCTGAAGTACCTTAAAAGGACTAAGGATATGTTTCTCGTATATGGAGGTGACAAAGAGCTCATCGTAAACGGTTACGTGGATGCAAGCTTTGACACTGATCCGGACGATTCTAAATCGCAAACCGGATACGTCTTTACATTAAACGGTGGAGCTGTCAGTTGGTGCAGTTCTAAACAAAGCGTCATGGCGGGATCTACATGTGAAGCGGAGTACATAGCTGCTTCGGAAGCAGCAAACGAAGGAGTCTGGATGAAGGAGTTCATATCCGATCTAGGTGTCATACCTAGTGCTTTGGGTCCAATGAAAATCTTTTGTGACAATACTGGTGCAATTGCCTTGGCGAAGGAATCCAGATTTCACAAGAGAACCAAGCACATCAAGAGACGCTTCAATTCCATCCGGGATCTAGTCCAGGTGGGAGACATAGAGATTTGCAAGATACATACGGATCTAAATGTAGCAGACCCGTTGACTAAGCCTCTTCCATGACCAAAACATGATCAGCACCAAGGCTCCATGGGTGTTAGAATCATTACAGTATAATCTAGATTATTGACTCTAGTGCAAGTGGGAGACTGAAGGAAATATGCCCTAGAGGCAATAATAAAGTTATTATTTATTTCCTTATATCATGATAAAAGTTTATTATTCATGCTAGAATTGTATTAACCGGAAACATAATACATGTGTGAATACATAGACAAACAGAGTGTCACTAGTATGCCTCTACTTGACTAGCTCGTTAATCAAAGATGGTTATGTTTCGTAACCATGGACAAAGAGTTGTCATTTGATTAACGGGATCACATCATTAGTTGAATGATCTGATTGACATGACCCATTCCATTAGCTTAGCACCCGATCGTTTAGTATGTTGCTATTGCTTTCTTCATGACTTATACATGTTCCTATGACTATGAGATTATGCAACTCCCGTTTGCCGGAGGAACACTTTGTGTGCTACCAAACATCACAACGTAACTGGGTGATTATAAAGGAGCTCTACAGGTGTCTCCAAAGGTACATGTTGGGTTGGCATATTTCGAGATTAGATTTGTCACTCCGATTGTCGGAGAGGTATCTCTGGGCCCTCTCGATAATGCACATCACTGAAGCCTTGCAAGCATTGCAACTAATGAGTTAGTTGCAGGATGATGTATTACGGAACGAGTAAAGAGACTTGCCGGTAACAAGATTGAACTAGGTATTGGATACCGACGATCGAATCTCGGGCAAGTAACATACCAATGACAAAGGGAACAACGTATGTTGTTATGCGGTCTGACCGATAAAAGATCTTCGTAGAATATGTAGGAGCCAATATGAGCATCCAGGTTCCGCTATTGGTTATTGACCGGAGACGTGTCTCGGTCATGTCTACATTGTTCTCAAACCCGTAGGGTCCGCACGCTTAAGGTTACGATGACAGTTATATTATGAGTTTATGCATTTCGATGTACCAAAGTTTGTTCGGAGTCCCGGATGTGATCACGGACATGACGAGGAGTCTCGAAATGGTCGAGACATAAATATTGATATATTGGAAGCCTATATTTGGATATCGGAAGCGTTCCGGGTGAAATTGGGATTTTATCGGATTACTGGGAGGTTACCGGAACCCCCCGGGAAGTATATGGGCCTTAGTGGGCCTTAGTGGAAGAGAGGAGAGGTGGCCAGAGATGGGCCGCGCGCCCCTCCCCCCTTTGGTCCGAATAGGACAAGGAGAGGGGGCCGGCCCCCCTTCTTCCTCTCTCTCCTCTTTTCCCCCCTCCGCGAGTCCTATTCCAACTAGGAAAGAGGGGGAGTCCTACTCCCGGAAGGAGTAGGACTCCTCCTGGCGCGCCACCTCTTGGCCGGCCAGCCCCCCCTCCTTTTGAGCCTTTATATACGGAGGCACGGGGCACCCCTAGAGACAAGTTGATCCACGTGATCATATTCTTAGCCGTGTGCGGTGCCCCCTTCCACCATAGTCTTCGATAATATTGTAGCGGTGCTTAGGCGAAGCCCTGCGACGGTAGTACATCAATATCGTCACCACGCCATCGTGCTGACGGAACTCTTCCCCGACACTTTGCTGGATCGGAGTCCGGGGATCGTCATCGAGCTGAACGTGTGCTAGAACTCGGAGGTGCCGTAGTTTCGGTGCTTGATCGGTCGGGCCGTGGAGACGTAAGACTACATCAACCAAGTTAACGCTTCCGTTGTCGATCTACAAGGGTACGTAGATCACATTCTCCCCCTCTCGTTGCTATGCATCACCATGATCTTGCGTGTGCGTAGGAATTTTTTTGAAATTACTACGAAACCCAACAACCTTTTCCTACCTCTAATGGTTATACACATATTTTAGTTGTTGTTGATTATGTTACTAAGTGGGTAGAAGCTATTCCAACTAGTAGTGCTGATCATAACACTTATATTAAAATGCTTAAATAAGTTATTTTTCCAAGATTTGGAGTCCCTACATATTTAATGACTGATGGTGGTTCACATTTTATTCATGGTGCTTTCCGTAAATGCTTGCTAAGTATGATGTTAATCATAGAATTGCATCTCCTTATCACCCTAACTCTAGTGGTCAAGTAGAATTGAGTAATAGAGAACTCAAATTAATTTTGCAAAAGACTGTTAATAGATCTAGAAAGAATTGGTCCAAGAAACTTGATGATGCATTATGGGCCTATAGAACTGCATATAAAAATCCTATGGGTATGTCTCCGTATAAAATGGTCTATGGAAAAGCATGTCACTTACCTCTCGAACTAGAACACAAGGCTTATTGGGCTATTAAAGAACTTAATTATGATTTTAAACTTGCTGGTGAGAAGAGGTTATTTGATATTAGCTCACGTGATGAATGGAGAACCCAAGCCTACGAAAATGCCAAGTTGTTTAAAGAAAAAGTTAAAAGATGGCATGAAAAAAGGATACAAAAGTGTGAGTTTAATGTAGGTGATTATGTATTGCTATACAACTCTCGTTTAAGATTTTTTGCAGGAAAACTTCTCTCTAAATGGGAAGGCCCCTATGTTATCGAAGAGGTCTATCGTTTCGGTGCCATAAAGATCAACGACTTCGAGGGCACAAATCCGAAAATGGTAAACGGTCAAAGAATCAAACATTATATCTCAGGTAATCCCATAAATGTTGAAACCAATATTATTGAAACCGTAACCCCGGAGGAATACATAAGGGACACTTTCCGGAACGTTTCAGACTCCGAAAAGGAATAGGTATGTGGTACGGTAGGTAAACCGACTCCAAAACAATTTTTAAGGCAATATTTCTCCGTTTTGGAATATTTAGGAAAATAGAAAAATAAGTAGCAGTCCGGGAAGGACACGAGGGCCCCACGAGGGTGGTGGACGCACCTCCTACCTCGTGAGCACCTCGTGTGCCTTCCAGACTCCGTTTTCTTGCACGTTACGTATTTTGGTCGGTAAAAATTCATTATATATTCTCCCGAAGGTTTTGACTCCCGTATCACGCAAACCTCCTCTATTTTTGTTTCGAGCCGTTTTCTGTCTGGGTTTCCCAGGCTAGGCATCATGTCATCTCCCTCCTCCAACAATGGTGACAACGATTCTTGGCTAATGAAGATAGATCTGAAGAGGGAAGAACCCACGAGGGTCAACAAGGATGAAAGGATCAAGAAGGCCACGGAGGATCAACCTTCTTACCCCAACTGAGATTGAAGCTTTCAAGATGATTGAGTTAGCTCGTATACAAAACAAGTATCTCACACAAGAAAATATTTTGTAGAAGGATCATATTGTCGCACTCAAGGGCATTATTCGCAAGCTGGAGGACCTCTTACGGTTTATGTGCGATTATCCGTTACCTCCACCTTCTTCACCGACAAAGGAGATATAATCACATGGGTATGGGCACTCCCCTTGGCAACTGCCAAGCTTGGGGGAGGTGCCCCCGTATCGTATCACAATCACAACTCCTATCTTTACCTTTTTTCTTAGTTTGATCCAATTAGTAGTATCTTGATCTAGTAGAATAAAGTTTATGGCATGATCTAGTTTTGAGTTTTGCTTTATGATCTCTCTATGTAATCGAGTCTGTGAACTATATATAATAAAGATTATTGTTGAGTCAATGGCTTGATTATTTTGCCATGATCTTGGGTGAATAAAAGAAAAGAGAAAAAGAATAAAAAGAAACAAAAAAAGTTCATATTGATCTTATTGAGAGTAATGACTTCACATAGAAAGAGTATGATGATTAAAAGTTGTTGGGAGTTGGCAAACATAGCTTTGGTCATTGTTGCAATTAATAGGAAGTAATAAGGAAAGAGAGGTTTCACATATGGATATATTATCATTGACATCTTTTATGATTGGGAGCACTCATTAAAATATGACATGCTAAAGAGTTGATGTTGGACAAGGAAGACAACGTAATGAGTTATGCATTTCTTATATCTGAGATAAAGTATGTTGTCATGGATCCTCTAACTTGTTGAGCTTGCCTTTCCCCCTCATTCTAGCCAAATTCTCAGCACTAAGTAGAAATACTACTTGTGCTTCCAAAATCCCTAAACCAGTCTTGCCATGAGAGTCCACCATATCTACCTATGGATTGAGTAAGATCCTTCAAGTAAGTTGTCATCGGTGCAAAGCAATAAAAATTGCTCTAAACATGTATTATTGATTGGTGTGGGAGAAATAAGCTTTATACGATCTTGTGATGTGGAAGTAATAAAAGTGACGAACTGCATAATAAAGGTTCATATCACAAGGGGCAATATAAAGTGACGTTCTTTCGCATTGAGATTTTGTGCATCCAACCATAAAAGCGCATGGCAACCTCTGCTTCCCTCTGCGAAGGGCCTATCCTTTATTATTATCTTCTACCTATGCAAGAGTCATGGTGATCTTCACCTTTTCTTTTTCATTTTATCCTTTGGCAAGCTCAGCATGTTGGAAAGAACATGATATATATATATATATATATATATATATATATATATAATTGGATGTAGGGGAGCATGAACCATTATTGTTGACATTACCCTTGAGGTAAAAGGTTGTGGGGCAAAACTATAAGCCCCTATCTTTCTCTGTGTCCGATTAAAACTCCGTAACCACAAGTATTGCATGAGTGTTAGCAATTACGGAGGACTAAATGATAGTTGAGTATGTGGACTTGCTTTTTAGCTCTGACATAGACTCTTTCCGATGTTATGATAAATTGCAATTGCTTCAATGACTGAGATTATAGTTTGTCGGAGCCCAATAAGGTTTATGATTTATACTTTTGCATTGTGAATAGACCATCACTTGAACATAAGTAATCATATGACAAAATCTATATATGTTGCTGTTATGAGAATAATCATGATCCCTTCATGTCCGTATTTTATTTTTATCGACGCCTCTACCTCTAAACATGAGGACATATTTATTGTTATCGGCTTTTCGCTTGAGGACAAGCGAGGTCTAAGATTGGGGGAGTTGATACGTCCATTTTGCATCATGCTTTTATATCGATATTTATTGCATCATGGACTATTATTTCACTTTATGTCACAATACTTATGGCTATTCTCTCTTATTTTACAAGGTTTACATAAGGAGGGAGAATGCCAGCAGCTGGAATTCTAGGCTGGAAAAGGAGCAAATATTAGAGACCTATTCTGCGCAACTCCAAAAGTTCTGAAACTCAACAGAACATCTTAAAACAAATAAAGAAAAATCCTCGTCAAAGATGAAGGCCAGGGGCCCCACACCCTGCTCATGTCACGACCGGGTTTTCCGGGTATTAATTTCCAGAAAAAGACCGTCGTGCTCATCAGCCCCAGGATTACTGTTAGCTGATGAGGCTCCAACTTGATACAGAAATTCCAAGCAAAATACAAAATATGTGGTACAAGACCATTCTGGCCTGTGAGTACAACAATTGGGTTTCTAGTGGTCGATGGCGGAAGCGGTTTGTGAGACATCAGTGTCTATGGGACTCCATTTCCCACAGGAACAGCTGACCAGGTTAACTCCTATCTTCGCGAGGCTGCTATCACCGTTGCTTAGGTCTCGAGGCTGTCATCGCCACGCTCTTCTCCAAGCAGAAATCTGGCCAAGACAATAGCCAGGGACAAGCCAGTGAGTACTTTGAATGTACTCGCAAACATTAAGAACACAGGTATAATATAATTGATAATCATGCACTGAAAAATTCTATGATCACATCGTCAGTCATAAATAAAACATCTTTTATGCATGCAAGCAGGTTATTTTCATGCAACGTGAATAAACAGTAATAGGGTGGGAATAAAATGCCGCAGTCGGGCGTCTGAGCGACACCACATAAAGGGCTTTAAAAGAAATGCCGCAGTCGTGCGTCTGAGCGACACCACATAAAGGGCTTTAAAAGAAATGCCACAATCGGGCGTCTGAGCGACACCACATAAAGGGCTTTAAAGGAAATGCCACAGTCAGGCGTCTGAGCGACACCACATAAAGGGCTTTAAAAGAAATGCCACAATCAGGCGTCTGAGCGACACCACATAAAGGGCTTTAAAAGAAATGCCACAGTCGGGCGTCTGAGCAACACCACATAAAGGGCTTTAAAAGAAATGCCACAGTCGGGCATCTGAGCGACACCACATAAAGGGCTTATAAGATAAATAATCACAATGAATATCCAGGAGGTAGAACCGTCCAGGGATACTCGATAATATAAATAATGCAACGGGTTAGTCCATCACAAGATAATAATCATAATCTTCACAAATCACAAGTCACAGTCCAAGTTCTGGTTTAACAATCTCTCCTCCGAAGACCGACACTAAGACCAACACTTGACCCATCCCAGACTGTAATCCTTAACCATGGACACGGCTATTCGAATAGGTTTTAATCTCTGCAGAGGGTGTACTCTTTACCCACGAGTAACGGATTCCTTTAGTCCATCGGGACTAATTCCGTCTACGGCCTTTTAGTTGAAAACACGCCTAACTTGCACACACCAGCTTAACTCATCGGTGTCTGGAATCACCCACGACACTTGTTAAGCAAAACTCTAAGTGGGGAGGCTACAACCTCGCGTAGCATGGGATCAAATTTATATCGCGCGCTCTAAGGGGTGGCCTCCCCTCTCGGTCCCAACCGGAAACACCCATGCCTCCGGACCAGGTGGCCTGCCTACCAGCTACAACCGGTATCTTCCACCATGGCCTCTCTGTACGGTGTGTGCTTGAAAGTGGTTGACGACTTACTGAACCATACCCTACCTGCGGCAGGGACAAGTGGTAGTACATAGCAAGTATGGGGGTTACTGGAACAAGACTCGATCTAGGTCGACTCAGGAGGTTTATAAATTCCCTGCATGACATGTATAACAAATATATTTCAACCAACAAAATCACCACTCAATATACCTTACCATGCCATACTGGACATAACCGTCCCGACAGGGACCGGCGACAAGCTCACTCCTACCCAAGGCAGAGGCTTTCCCGGATTCCTTTCCGGCATGCATGCAAGGCACATGAGGATGATTACCATCACAAGTATATTCATTTCCAACAGCAAGGAAATCACCAATATGCATTCATGCAAATGATCATATCACATGAAATAACAAGTTCTCCGATATAAGGTGGTATTATAAAAGTGTCAACTAACACACCAAAAATATTATTCCGGGGTTCAGAATGCTTGCCTTCATGGTGTGGAGAGGTGGGGGGTGCTCTCCAAATTTTTTGAAAGCTTCCTTCTCTCCCAAAAATCCTATTTCCAAAATATGCAAATAACACATATTTCAAAAACAGTACAAAAAAGTTGTTTGGAAAATTTTCAAATAAATCTTAAAATAAACTAGACAATATTTGAGAGATGTAGGAAAAAGAATTAATTCATTTGAAGTTATATTTAAAAAGTTATAGGCAGTCAAAGTTGTGGTCAAAATCTGTTATTTAAAATAAAACAGAAAAGAAAACGTTTCATAGGGGAATACGCTTTTGGAGCGGGGGAAACGTACTAGGGTGGATTACGCCTTCACTTAATCCCATGTGGACAGGCACGGGGTCGCTGACAGTGGGTCCAGAGAGCCCACTGGTCAGGTTAGACCAGTCTATCCCTCCCTCCTCTTCCTCTGCCCGAACGGAGGCGAGGCAACGGCGATCGTCGCCGGCGAACGGCGGCTCCCCGCGGGTTCCAAAGGGTCTGGATGGATCCGCGAGACCGAGGCGGTCCTTCCGGTGGTCGCTGGGTAGACGGGGGTGGAAAGAGTCGTCGGCGGTGAGCTTCGCGGCGGAGGGGAGCTTCGGGAGCAGAGTGGTTTTGGGGCTACGGTGGTTCCCGATCAAAATCGAGTAGGGGAACGAGTTCACGGGAGGATGAGGAAGCTCTTGGTGGAGAGAACGGAGAGGGGGAGGTACTAGAGGTGCCAGATTGGCCGGGGCGGTGGCGGCGGCAGGAGTTGCCGAAGATGAGGAAGGAGGCCTCCCCGGGTCGAATGCGAGCTAGGGGAGTGCCATTGGAGTGGCCTGGGGTTGCCTGCGTGCTCGGGGGAGTTCGGGGACCTCCTATTATAGCGCGACGAGGTCGGTTCCGCGGCGGTGGATGAGGATGCCGGCGAACCGCCTCTCTGTGGCTTGCAGGGCAACGTGGCGGGGCTGGGGATGGCGGCAGGAGCTAGCGGACGAGCGGGCACTGCTCCAGGAGCGAGCTGGCGAGCGGGAGAGGCTTGGGCGGCGCCGACATGAGCAGGGGCTGTCGGGCGGCCGCGGTGGCTAGCTCTTGGCCTGCCGGGGCGTGGCGAGGGGCGGCTTGGCATGTTGCGGTGAGAAGGGGAGCGCGTGGCGTGGTGCTGCAGAGCGGGCCAAAACCATGGGGGCCAGCGTGTCGGCTCGGCGCACGTGCGTGCCAAACGCACGCTCTGCTTGCACTCTAGGCGTGCACGGGACGTGCTCGACGTAATGCCAGAGCATGCTACAGAGCTTGGGTGAGGCTGGCATCTAACAGATCTAGGTTAGGAGTAGTGGGGCGATCAAGGGACAAGGTGGTTAGGTCAGGAGACCAAGTTCACAATGCAAATTCAAGATCATGTCAAATCTGGCCATGCTCTCCAGGTGTTTGATAAAATGCCACAGGCACCTAGGCTTTTCTTGGAGTGGCCAAATTCTCCAGATCAGGGTCTCCTTAGATGCATAAGGAGGTGATGAAGTTAGTTTGCCAAAAGCAGAAACTTGTTAGTGCAAGTTTTGCAAAACTTCAATTCTGGACAGGAGATAAATGGCATCATTTCATGAACTAAAAATGATCCAATAAGTGCATGCTCCTGGACTTGGGGGTTTGGTAGGGCTGTCTACAAGTAGGAGAAAGCACAAGATCATTGGAGCAAAATTAAATAGGGTTGTAGTAGAAATCACAAGGCTAGATCAGAATGAAAATGAGGTTGATTCACTCAAATTTTTCAAATAACATCACAGGGTTTTTGCATAATGTTGAATCATATGCTACTACCAATATCCCATAATTTTGGTGGAGGCTAGAAAGAATTATTTAAATGGGTTGTAGTGCAAATTGCACTCTGGACCAGAGAAGAAAAATTGAGTGTAGAGCTCAAAATATTTCATGAATAAAAGATATTTTTGTATAAAAGTGATTTAAAAACATCACATGACATCTCCAAATTTTTGTTGGAATTTTAGGTGAATTTATCAAATGGTTGTAGTTCAAATATGGCCATATAACCTTGAAAAACCATTTTTCAAGAAAATAAAAATCAAGCATTTTAATTAGGTAATTAGTTATACTGATAAAAGAAAAGTTTTTCTTCAGAGGTTAAACAAGTCCAATAACATATTTGAAAGGTTTTCACTTTGGGGAAAAACTCCATAATAACAAGGGAGAAAATGGTTCAAAAATCAAAAGGGAGCCCAGAAACTAAAAGTTTTAATTTCCTGGCAAAATTTTAATATATTAAAACAAGGCCAAAATTTTGGGGTGTCACAACACTACCCTCCTTAAGAAAAATCTCGTCCTCGATATTTGTTAAAAGCTGTTTTAAGAAAAACTATAAGTAGTAAAAATGTGGCTACAGTGAGAGGGCAATAAGTGGTGAAAAACCACAGTGTGAATACTGGTGCTGCGTGGAAAAATCTATGGTTCGGGACAAAAACGTGAGATTTCTACGCCGGATATAAATTTAGAATAATTTCTAAATTTAAATATACGCTGGTCGTACCCGAGAGCACAGTGCTCTCTCTGGCTGACAGGTGGACCCGGGGCCCACTGTCAGCCTCTTCTTCTCCCTCTGGTTCTCCCTTCTTCCTCTCTCCCGCGCGCTTTCCTGCGCTTTCTCCACCGGCGACGTCTAGCGCGTAGGGCATCTAGGCCGTACCGCGGTAGTGCGCGGCGTGCTATCTGCCGGTGCAGCGTGCACTCACCTCGCGGGCCAGCGCGCTGTAGGCACTGCTCGCGGATTCGTCTCCGAACACCGCCGATCGGCGACGAGCGGCGTTGGTGGACTTCGCCCACCGTACACCGAGCTCGAGCTATAAAACGGCCGGGGTGCCCCTCTCTTCTTCCTCACACCTGGCCTCACTTCTCCTCCTCCTTCTTCCTCCATTACTTGTTACAAAAGCTCGGGTTAGGCTCTAATGGCGGAGACGATGCCGGACTGGTTTGCGATCCTGATATGCGGAGGGCTGGCGACACTGCTGGGGCTCTCCGTGCTCCTGTGCGCGATGATCCTCGACGATCGTCGCGACGCTGCTGCTCGGGTGTTGGCTCTCCGCGGTGGTGGTGATCACGAGGAGTAGATGGGGTGTGTCGGGTGCTAACTGTTGTTAGGGGGGTGATTAGCTGGATGTAACACCGTTGCAAAGTTTTGCAAACAGTGTATGTGCTCGAATGATTATGGTTGTGAGTCTGCTGCCGTGGTGTTGTGTGAAATTAATTAATCCACGTCGTGAGAAGGTGCAGATGTTGCAACTCAGGGAAAAGAAATCTCACTCCAGGATTTTACGAGGAAAAATAGTTAATTTTAAAAGGGGCATAAACCACAACAAAAACTACACACATTAGTAGAAGCCAAATAATTGACTCGTCGTACAAACTCAGGGTATCGCGCATAAGTCACACACATAAATAAGTGTTGCAATAATGAACACCGCAGCGACGTCTAAAATGGAAACGGTAACTGGACGGGGTCCCTAGAAAACGTCTCTGGTACTGGGATACACTCCTCTTCTATCGGGGGAAGTGGATTGACCAGTCGATGCACGTGTCTCTCCTGGTCGGGCCTTAGTGCTCTGCCGATGGCGATCTGAGGATTTAAATCTGCGAGGCTCTGGAGATAACCCATCACACGTTGGGTTAAAGCTCTTGAGCGATGACGTACTGGACAAGGTTGGCCAGGACTGCGTCTCTCTCAATGCGTCCACCGAGAAAAGATGTCACTCCTCCGGGTGCTGCACGGCTCGGAAAGTAATAATACCCTCGTTCGCTGGCATAAGGTACCGCGAATCGAAGGCGAGCAAGCGCTTCATATGCAACAGCTTCTATGGCCATACATGGGGTTGGCATAGATTTCCCCATGAAGGAGACCTCCGTTGGATCTTGGTTTGAGTTTACGGGAGGGATGTGTACTGCTGCCCAATATCTCGAGGTGGAAGGGGTGATTCTCGATTTGAACAGCTCGTACTGGGGTGGCTGGGTAGCGCCCATAGTACTGCAGGTAAAATCCCGCAATATCTTGACAAAACTACCTGGGGTTGCATCTGGGGTTCTCAGATAAATGCTAGGGCTCGGCATGGCAAGAAATGGTTGTGAGGGTGGTGCACAAGGTGAGAGGTGCTTGGCAAGGTCACGCGGTGGCCTTTTTATAGCACCGGAGCTGGGTCATTTTTACCGAGGTGAATGGTAAAGAAAATTTTCAGCTCTGTTCCAAGGGTCGGGGTCAAGCCACAGATTCTCACATTTCACTATAGTGATGTGTTACTGTGGGTTGACGGGGTGATTTTTGGTAACTGTGTCCGGGATAGAAATCTTATACTGTATACTGGCGTATCCAGGCAAGGCTACTATTAAAACAGAGGCATGACAACAGGCGGCGTTTAAATACAAGGCCACACGATTACAAAGCGAGGGTACACCGGGACTCGATACAACTCGGGTGACCTAGTCTACCTCGTTTACATCCAAGCGGGCGTGCCTTGAGGCTCCTCCACGGGTCTCGTCGTCGGAATTAGCTGGAGTGGGTTGAGGGGCTGCAGGCTCAGGGTAGCGATGAGGACCATCTCAGGGATTGTTGGCTACAACCCCGTTGGAGTGTGCTCCCAATATGCGATGAAGCACTTCTGGGGTTATCGCAGCACCTTGGCCGATGGCTGGGGCAGGCCTCAGGGACTCGATCGGGTGTCCAAACAGCACGACTGGGTTGTCGGTGTTGGGCTCGTTCTCTTCTCTCGCCGGGGATCGACGAACCAGCTCTCCACGAGCTGCGATTAGATCAATAGTGATTTGATCGCACAGTTCCTCTAGTGCACTTACATAGCGCACTAGGTGCAACAATGCAGGATCCGTCTCGTGATCTCCGTTGGCAACTTGGGGTGGTCTACCATACCCTTCACGTCTGGGGTAGTAGTGGAACGAGCAACAGTTAACTCTGGGCGACAAGTGCCGGAGATGAACTATAGCCTCTCGAGCAGCTAGTTGGATGGCTTGAAGCTCAAAGGAAGTTGTCCTTCCGGTGAACCTGTAGGGGCGCTCGGGCTCTAGACCCCTACCGTAGATGTGTACAGTGGCCCAGAATTGACGGCTCTCACCGCTCATGGGTCCTTGGTACACAACATATTCTGGGGGCTCTTCTAACGCATAGGCACGACGGGTGAGGTTTGCGAGTATGGTCACAAAGCCTCCAAGGTTGGTTGCTGTGGTCTCATTGTGCACGACAGGGCCGGGCATTGTAGCTTGGTTTTGGGGTAGAGGCTGTGCTGGGCTGTGTTTGGGCTAGCGTGCCCCTTTTTATAGGAAAAGGGGGACGGAGTCTTCCTTCGCACGTTTGCAAGAAAGGACTATTTAGGATTCGATCGCTGGTGCATGAGCGACAGGTTAGGTTGATAGGTTGGGCACCGACTGCCGAAAGGTGTTGGGTTACTGTGTGGCTATCTTGCGCGAGAAGCTTGGCTGGGGTTTGGTTATGGTTTGATGGGTTGGTTTGCCTAAGTTTATAGACCCGGCTAAGATAGGATTAGCCAATCGTCAGCCTGGCTCTGATACCAAGTCTGTCATGACCGGGTTTTCCGGGTATAAATTTCCAGAAAAAGACCGTCGTGCTCATCAGCCCCAGGATTACTGTTAGCTGATGAGGCTCCAACTTGATACAGAAATTCCAAGCAAAATACAAAATATGTGGTACAAGACCATTCTGGCCTGTGAGTACAACAATTGGGTTTCTAGTGGTCGATGGGAGAAGCGGTTTGTGAGACATCAGTGTCTATGGGACTCCATTTCCCACAGGAACAGCTGACCAGGTTAACTCCTATCTTCGCGAGGCTGCTATCACCGTTGCTTAGGTCTCGAGGCTGTCATCGCCACGCTCCTCTCCAAGCAGAAATCTGGCCAAGACAATAGCCAGGGACAAGCCAGTGAGTACTTTGAATGTACTCACAAACATTAAGAACACAGGTATAATATAATTGATAATCATGCACTGAAAAATTCTATGATCACATCGTCAGTCATAAATAAAACATCTTTTATGCATGCAAGCAGGTTATTTTCATGCAACGTGAATAAACAGTAATAGGGTGGGAATAAAATGCCGCAGTCGGGCGTCTGAGCGACACCACATAAAGGGCTTTAAAAGAAATGCCGCAGTCGGGCGTTTGAGCGACACCACATAAAGGGCTTTAAAAGAAATGCCACAATCGGGCGTCTGAGCGACACCACATAAAGGGCTTTAAAGGAAATGCCACAGTCGGGCATCTGAGCGACACCACATAAAGGGCTTTAAAAGAAATGCCACAATCGGGCGTCTGAGCGACACCACATAAAGGGCTTTAAAAGAAATGCCACAGTCGGGCGTCTGAGCGACACCACATAAAGGGCTTTAAAAGAAATGCCACAGTCGGGCGTCTGAGCGACACCACATAAAGGGCTTATAAGATAAATAATCACAATGAATATCCAGGAGGTAGAACCGTCCAGGGATACTCGATAATATAAATAATGCAATGGGTTAGTCCATCACAAGATAATAATCATAATCTTCACAAATCACAAGTCACAGTCCAAGTTCTGGTTTAACAATCTCTCCTCCGAAGACCGACACTAAGACCAACACTTGACCCATCCCAGACTGTAATCCTTAACCATGGACACGGCTATTCGAATAGGTTTTAATCTCTGCAGAGGGTGTACTCTTTACCCACGAGTAACGGATTCCTTTAGTCCATCGGGACTAATTCCGTCTACGGCCTTTTAGTTGAAAACACGCCTAACTTGCACACACCAGCTTAACTCATCGGTGTCTGGAATCACCCACGACACTTGTTAAGCAAAACTCTAAGTGGGGAGGCTACAACCTCGCGTAGCATGGGATCAAATTTATATCGCGCGCTCTAAGGGGTGGCCTCCCCTCTCGGTCCCAACCGGAAACACCCATGCCCCCGGACCAGGTGGCCTGCCTACCAGCTACAACCGGTATATTCCACCATGGCCTCTCTGTACGGTGTGTGCTTGAAAGGGGTTGACGACTTACTAAACCATACCCTACCTGCGGCAGGGACAAGTGGTAGTACATAGCAAGTATGGGGGTTACTGGAACAAGACTCGATCTAGGTCGACTCAGGAGGTTTATAAATTCCCTGCATGACATGTATAACAAATATATTTCAACCAACAAAATCACCACTCAATATACCTTACCATGCCATACCGGACATAACCGTCCCGACGGGGACCGGCGACAAGCTCACTCCTACCCAAGGCAGAGGCTTTCCCGGATTCCTTTCCGGCATGCATGCAAGGCACATGAGGATGATTACCATCACAAGTATATTCATTTCCAACAGCAAGGAAATCACTAATATGCATTCATGCAAATGATCATATCACATGAAATAACAAGTTCTCCGATATAAGGTGGTGTTATAAACATGTCAACTAACACACCAAAAATATTATTCCGGGGTTCAGAATGCTTGCCTTCATGGTGCGGAGAGGTGGGGGGTGCTCTCCAAATTTTTTGAAAGCTTCCTTCTCTCCCAAAAATCCTATTTCCAAAAATATGCAAATAACACATATTTCAAAAACAGTACAAAAAAGTTGTTTGGAAAATTTTCAAATAAATCTTAAAATAAACTAGACAATATTTGAGAGATGTAGGAAAAAGAATTAATTCATTTGAAGTTATATTTAAAAAGTTATAGGCAGTCAAAGTTGTGGTCAAAATCTGTTATTTAAAATAAAACAGAAAAGAAAACGTTTCAGAGGGGAATACGCTTTCGGAGCGGGGGAAACGTACTAGGGTGGATTACGCCTTCACTTAATCCCATGTGGACAGGCACGGGGTCGCTGACAGTGGGTCCAGAGAGCCCACTGGTCAGGTTTGACCAGTCTATCCCTCCCTCCTCTTCCTCTGCCCGAACGGAGGCGAGGCAACGGCGATCGTCGCCGGCGAACGGCGGCTCCCCGCGGGTTCCAAAGGGTCTGGATGGATCCGCGAGACCGAGGCAGTCCTTCCGGTGGTCGCTGGGTAGACGGGGGTGGAAAGAGTCGTCGGCGGTGAGCTTCGCGGCGGAGGGGAGCTTCGGGAGCAGAGTGGTTTTGGGGCTACGGTGGTTCCCGATCAAAATCGAGTAGGGGAACGAGTTCACGGGAGGATGAGGAAGCTCTTGGTGGAGAGAACGGAGAGGGGGAGGTACTAGAGGTGCCAGATTGGCCGGGGCGGTGGCGGCGGCAGGAGTTGCCGAAGATGAGGAAGGAGGCCTCCCCGGGTCGAATGCGAGCTAGGGGAGTGCCATTGGAGTGGCCTGGGGTTGCCTGCGTGCTCGGGGGAGTTCGGGGACCTCCTATTATAGCACGACGAGGTCGGTTCCGCGGCGGTGGATGAGGATGCCGGCGAACCGCCTCTCTGTGGCTTGCAGGGCAACGTGGCGGGGCTGGGGATGGCGGCAGGAGCTAGCGGACGAGCGGGCACTGCTCCAGGAGCGAGCTGGCGAGCGGGAGAGGCTTGGGCGGCGCCGACATGAGCAGGGGCTGTCGGGCGGCCGCGGTGGCTAGCTCTTGGCCTGCCGGGGCGTGGCGAGGGGCGGCTTGGCATGTTGCGGTGAGAAGGGGAGCGCGTGGCGTGGTGCTGCAGAGCGGGCCAAAACCATGGGGGCCAGCGTGTCGGCTCGGCGCACGTGCGTGCCAAACGCACGCTCTGCTCGCGCTCTGGGCGTGCACGGGACATGCTCGACGTAATGCCAGAGCATGCTACAGAGCTTGGGTGAGGCTGGCATCTAACAGATCTAGGTTAGGAGTAGTGGGGCGATCAAGGGACAAGGTGGTTAGGTCAGGAGACCAAGTTCACAATGCAAATTCAAGATCATGTCAAATCTGGCCATGCTCTCCAAGTGTTTGATAAAATGCCACAGGCACCTAAGCTTTTCTTGGAGTGGCCAAATTCTCCAGATCAGGGTCTCCTTAGATGCATAAGGAGGTGATGAAGTTAGTTTGCCAAAAGCAGAAACTTGTTAGTGCAAGTTTTGCAAAACTTCAATTCTGGACAGGAGATAAATGGCATCATTTCATGAACTAAAAAGGATCCAATAAGTGCATGCTCCTGGACTTGGGGGTTTGGTAGGGCTGTCTACAAGTAGGAGAAAGCACAAGATCATTGGAGCAAAATTAAATAGGGTTGTAGTAGAAATCACAAGGCTGGATCAGAATGAAAATGAGGTTGATTCACTCAAATTTTTCAAATAACATCACAGGGTTTTTGCATAATGTTGAATCATATGCTACTACCAATATCCCATAATTTTGGTGGAGGCTAGAAAGAATTATTTAAATGGGTTGTAGTGCAAATTGCACTCTGGACCAGAGAAGAAAAATTGAGTGTAGAGCTCAAAATATTTCATGAATAAAAGATATTTTTGTATAAAAGTGATTTAAAAACATCACATGACATCTCCAAATTTTTTTTGGAATTTTAGGTGAATTTATCAAATGGTTGTAGTTCAAATATGGCCATATAACCTTGAAAAACCATTTTTCAAGAAAATAAAAATCAAGCATTTTAATTAGGTAATTAGTTATAGTGATAAAAGAAAAGTTTTTCTTCAAAGGTTAAACAAGTCCAATAACATATTTGAAAGGTTTTCACTTTGGGAAAAAACTCCATAATAACAAGGGAGAAAATGGTACAAAAATCAAAAGGGAGCCCAGAAAATAAAAGTTTTAATTTCCTGGCAAAATTTTAATTTATTAAAACAAGGCCAAAATTTTGGGGTGTCACAACACTACCCCCCTTAAGAAAAATCTCGTCCTCGATATTTGTTAAAAGCTGTTTTAAGAAAAACTATAAGTAGTAAAAATGTGGCTACAGTGAGAGGGCAATAAGTGGTGAAAAACCACAGTGTGAATACTGGTGCTGCATGGAAAAATCTACGGTTCGAGACAAAAACGTGAGATTTCTACGCCGGATATAAATTTAGAATAATTTCTAAATTTAAATATACGCTGGTCGTACCCGAGAGCACAGTGCTCTCTCTGGCTGACAGGTGGACCCGGGGCCCACTGTCAGCCTCTTCTTCTCCCTCTGGTTCTCCCTTCTTCCTCTCTCCCGCGCGCTTTCCTGCGCTTTCTCCACCGGCGACGTCTAGCGCGTAGGGCATCTAGGCCGTACCGCGGTAGTGCGCGGCGTGCTATCTGCCGGTGCAGCGTGCACTCACCTCGCGGGCCAGCGCGCTGTAGGCACTGCTCGCGGATTCGTCTCCATAATAACAAGGGAGAAAATGGTTAAAAAATCAAAAGGGAGCCCAGAAAATAAAAGTTTTAATTTCCTGGCAAAATTTTAATTTATTAAAACAAGGCCAAAATTTTGGGGTGTCACAGCTCACGAGGGTGGGGGGCGCCCCCCCTAGGGTGCGCCCCCTACCTCGTGGGCCCCCTGGTGGCTCTCCGACGTCCATCTTATCCTATATGAAGTCTTTCAATGAGAAAAAAAGAAGAAGGAACTTTTCGGGACGAGACTCCGCCGCCACGAGGCGGAACCTTGGCGGATCCAATCTAGAGCTCCGGCAGAGCTGTTCTGCTGGGGATACTTCCCTCCGGGAGGGGGAAATCATCACCATCGTCATCACCAACGCTCCTCTCATTGGGAGAGGGCAATCTCCATCAACATCTTCACCAGCGCCATCTCATCTCCAAACCCTAGTTCATCTCTTGTATCCAATTCTTGTCTCAAAATCCGGGATTGGTGCTAGTAGGTTGCTAGTAGTGTTGATTACTCCTTGTAGTTGATGCTAGTTGGTTTAATTGGTGGAAGATCATATGTTCAGATCTATATGCATATTATTACCCCTCTGATTATGAACATGAATATGCTTTGTGAGTAATTACGTTTGTTCCTGAGGACAAGGGAGAAGTCTTGCTATTAGTAGTCATGTGAATTTGGTATTCGTTTGATATTTTGATAAGATGTATGTTGTCTAGCCTCTAGTGGTGTTATGTGAACGTCTACTACATAACACTTCACCATTATTTGGGCCTAGAGGAAGGCATTGGGAAGTAATAAGTAGATGATGGGTTGCTAGAGTGACAGAAGCTTAAACCCTAGTTTATGCGTTGCTTCGTAAGGGGCTGATTTGGATCCATATGTTTCATGCTATGGTTAGGTTTACCTTAATACTTTTGTTGTAGTTGCGAATGCTTGCAATAGAGGTTAATCATAAGTGGGATGTTTGTTCAAGTAAGAACAGCACCCAAGCACCGGTCCAACCACATATCAAATTATCAAAGTATCGAACGCGAATCATATGAACGTGATGAAAACTAGCTTGACGATATTCCCATGTGTCCTCGGGAGCGCTTTTCCTATTATAAGAGTTTGTTCCGGCTTGTCCTTTGCTACAAAAGGATTGGGCCATCTTGCTGCACTTTATTTACTTTTGTTACTTGTTGCTCGTTACAATCTATCTTATCACAAAACTATCTGTTACCATGTATTTCAGTACTTGCAGAGAATACCTTGCTGAAAACCGCTTATCATTTCCTTCTGCTCCTCGTTGGGTTCGACACTCCTACTTATCGAAAGGACTACGATAGATCCCCTATACTTGTGGGTCATCAAGACTCTTTTCTGGCGCCATTGCCGGGGAGTGTAGCGCCTTTGGTAGGTGGAATTTGGCAAGGAAAAATTTATATAGTGTGCTGAAATTTACTGTCACTTGTTACTATGGAAAGTAATTACTGAGGGGCTTGTTCGGGGTATCTTCACCCCGTCCAGTAGAGCAAAGAGTTGCTCCTCAACCTATTGAACTTATTGAAAATGAAACTCATTTTGAATTTCCTTCGGGTATGATGGAAAAACTGCTAGCTAACCCTTTTACAGGAGATGGAACAAAGCATCCTGATGAGCATCTAATATATGTGGATGAAGTTTGTGGATTATTTAAGCTTGCAGGTATACCCGATGATGTTGCTAAGAAGAAGTTCTTCCCTTTATCTTTGAAGGGAGACACATTGATATGGTATAGGCTATGTGATGATATGAGATCATGGGACTATAAAAGATTGAAGCTGGAATTTCATCGAAAGTATTACCCTATGCATCTTGTTCATCTTGATCACAATTATATATATATATATATATAATTTCTGCCCTTGCGAAGGAGAAAGCATCGCTCAAGCTTGGTGGAGGCTTAAATCAATGTTATATTCATGCCCTAATCACGAGCTCTCAAGAGAAATGATTATTCAAAATTTATATGCTCGGCTTTCTGATAACAATCGCACCATGCTTGATACTTCTTGTGCTGGCTCTTTTATGATGAAGACTATTGAATTCAGATGGAATTTATTGGATATAATTAAACGCAACTCTGAAGATTGGGACCTCGACGAAGGTAAGGAGCCAGGTATGACACCTATGTTTGATTGTGTTAAATCTTTTATGGATACCGATATTTTCCGTAAGTTTAGCACTAAATATGGACTTGACTCTGAGATAGTAGCTTCTTTCTGTGAATCTCTTGCTACTTATGTCGATCTCCCTAAGGAGAAGTGGTTTAAATATCATCCTCCCATAGAAGTAAAAGTAGCCGCACCTATTAAAGTTGAAGAAAAGACTGTCACTTATAATGATCTTATTGTTCCTACTTCTTATATTGAGAAACCACCTTTCCCTGTTAGAATAAAGGATCATGGTAAAGCTTCAACTGTTGTTCGTAAAAGCAATATTAAAACTTATACACCTCCTGAGCAAGTTAAAGTAGAACCTAATATTGCTATTGTTAAAGATCTCTTGTCTGATAATATTGATGGGCATGTTATTCAGTTCGAAGGAGAAACTGCTAGAATTGCTAAACCTTGTGATAAAGATAAACATAGACCTGTGGTAGGCGTGCCTGTTATTTCTGTTAAAATAGGAGATCATTGTTATCATGTCTTATGTGATATGGGTGCAAGTGGTAGTGTTATACCACATACTTTATAAGAAGAAATTAAGAATGAAATTGCACCTGCTGAGTTAGAAGGTATTGATGTCACAATTAAACTTGCCAATAGAGATACTATTTCACCAATTGGAATTGTTAGAGATGTTGAAGTCTTGTGTCGGGAAACTAAATATCCTGCTGATTTTCTTGTTCTTACTTCTCCGCAAGATAGCTTTTGTCCCATTATATTTGGTAGACCCTTCTTGAACACTGTTAATGCTACCATAGATTGCACAAAGAATGTTGTTACTATTGGATTGGATGATATGGTTCATGAGTTTAATTTCTCTAAATTTAGTAAACAACATCGCGAGGAAGAATTACCTAGTAAGGATGAAATTATTGGTCTTGCTTCTATTGCCATACCTCCTAGTGATCCTTTAGAACACTATTTGCTAGACCATGAAAATGATATGTTCATGAATGAAAGAAGGGAAATAGATGAAGTATTGTTTAAACAGGAACCTATTCTGCATCACAATTTGCCTGTTGAAATTTTAGGGGATCCACCTCCACCCAAGGGTGATCCCGTGTTTGAGCTTAAACCTTTGCCTGATAATCTTAAATATGCTTATCTTGATGAAAAGAAGATATATCCTGTTATTATTAGTGTTAACCTTTCAGAGCATGAAGAAGAAAGATTATTGAAAACTCTAAAGAAGCATCATGCTGCTATTGGATATACTCTTGATGATCTTAAGGGCATTAGTCCCACTCTATGTCAACATAAAATAAATTTGGAAGCAGATGCCAAACCAGTTCGTGATCCTCAACAACGTCTGAATCCTAAAATGAAAGAAGTAGTAAGAAAAGAAATACTAAAGCTTCTGGAGGCAGGTATAATCTATCTCGTTGCTGATAGTGAGTGGGTAAGTCCTGTCCATTGTGTCCCTAAGAAGGGAGGTATTACTATTGTTCCTAATGATAAAGATGAATTGATTCCTCAAAGAATTATCACAGGTTATAGGATGGTAATTGATTTCCGCAAATTAAATAAAGCTACTAAAAAGATCATTACCCCTTACCTTTTATTGATCAAATGCTAGAAATATTATGCAAACATACACACTATTGCTTTCTATATGGTTATTCTGGTTTCTCTCAAATACCTGTGTCGGCTAGAGATCAATCAAAGACTACTTTTACATGCCCTTTTGGTACTTTTGCTTGTAGACGTATGCCTTTTGGTTTATGTAATGCACCTGCTACCTTTCAAAGATGCATGATGGCTATATTCTCTGACTTTTGTGAAAAGATTTGTGAGGTTTTCATGGACGACTTTTTCGTCTATGGTTCCTCTTTTGATGATTGCTTCAGCAATCTTGATCGAGTTTTGCAGAGATGTGAAGAAACTAATCTTGTCTTGAATTGGGAAAAGTGCCACTTTATGGTTAATGAAGGTATTGTCTTGGGGCACAAAGTTTCTGAAAGAGGTATTGAAGTTGATAAAGCCAAGGTTGATGCTATTGAAAAGATGCCATGTCCCAAGGACATCAAAGGTATAAGAAGTTTCCTTGGTCATGCTGGATTTTATAGGAGGTTCATTAAGGACTTCTCAAAAATTTCTCGGCCTCTGACTAATTTATTGCAAAAAGATATACCATTTGTCTTTGATGATGATTGTGTAGAAGCATTTGAAATACCTAAGAAAGCATTAGTCACTGCACCTATTGTTCAGCCACCTGATCGGAACCTACCCTTTGAGATTATGTGTGATGCTAGTGATTATGCTGTAGGTGCTGTTCTAGGACAAAGAGTTGATAAGAAATTAAATGTTATTCATTATGCTAGTAAGACTCTAGACAATGCTCAAAGAAATTATGCTACTACTGAAAAAGAGCTTTTAGAAGTTGTATTTGCTTGTGATAAGTTCATATCTTATATTGTTGATTCTAAAGTAACTGTTCAAACTGATCATGCTGCTATTAAATATCTTATGGAAAAGAAAGATGCTAAACCTAGACTTATTAGATGGGTTCTCTTGCTACAAGAATTTGATTTGCATATTGTTGATAGAAAGGGAGCTGAGAACCCCGTTGCAGACAACTTGTCTAGGTTAGAAAATATTCTTGATGACCCACTACCTATTAATGATAGCTTTCCTGATGAACAATTAAATATTATAAGTACTTCTCTTAGTACTCCATGGTATGCTGATTATGCTAATTATATTGTTGCTAAGTTTATACCACCTAGCTTCACATACCAACAAAAGAAAAAGTTCTTCTATGATTTAAGACATTACTTTTGGGATGACCCACATCTTTATAAGGAAGGAGTAGATGGTGTTATTAGACATTGTGTACTTGAGCATGAACAGGAACAGATCCTACGCAAGTATCACTCCGAAGCTTATGGAGGACACCATGCTCGAGATAGAACTGCACATAAGGTATTCCAATCTGGTTTTTATTGGCCTACTCTCTTCAAGGTTGCCCGTAAGTTTGTCTTATCTTGTGATGAATGTCGAAGAATTGGTAATATCAGTAGACGTCAAGAAATGCCTATAAACTATTCACTCGTTATTGAACCATTTGATGTTTGGGGCTTTGATTATATGGGACCTTTGAAGGAAATATGCCCTAGAGGCAATAATAAAGTTATTATTTATTTCCTTATATCATGATAAAAGTTTATTATTCATGCTAGAATTGTATTAACCGGAAACATAATACATGTGTGAATACATAGACAAACAGAGTGTCACTAGTATGCCTCTACTTGACTAGCTCGTTAATCAAAGATGGTTATGTTTCGTAACCATGGACAAAGAGTTTTCATTTGATTAACGGGATCACATCATTAGTTGAATGATCTGATTGACATGAGCCATTCCATTAGCTTAGCACCCGATCGTTTAGTATGTTGCTATTGCTTTCTTCATGACTTATACATGTTCCTATGACTATGAGATTATGCAACTCCCGTTTGCCGGAGGAACACTTTGTGTGCTACCAAACGTCACAACGTAACTGGGTGATTATAAAGGAGCTCTACAGGTGTCTCCAAAGGTACATGTCGGTTTGGCGTATTTCGAGATTAGGATTTGTCACTCCGATTGTCGGAGAGGTATCTCTGGGCCCTCTCGATAATGCACATCACTGAAGCCTTGCAAGCATTGCAACTAATGAGTTATTTGCGGGATGATGTATTACGGAACAAGTAAAGAGACTTGCCGGTAATGAGACGGGCAAGTAACATACCGATGACAAAGGGAACAACGTATGTTGTTATGCGGTCTGACCGATAAAAGATCTTCGTAGAATATGTAGGAGCCAATATGAGCATCCAGGTTCCTCTATTGGTTATTGACCGGAGACGTGTCTCGGTCATGTCTACATTGTTCTCGAACCTGTAGGGTCCGCACGCTTAAGGTTACGATGACAGTTATATTATGAGTTTATGCATTTTGATGTACTGAAGTTTGTTCGGAGTCCCGGATGTGATCACGGACATGACGAGGAGTCTCGAAATGGTCGAGACATAAAGATTGATATATTGGAAGCCTATATTTGGATATCGGAAGCGTTCCTGGTGAAATCGGGATTTTACCGGATTACCGGGAGGTTACCGGCACCCCCCGGGAGGTATATGGGCCTTAGTGGGCCTTAGTGGAAGAGAGGAGAGGTGGCCAGAGATGGGCCGCGCGCCCCTCCCCCCTTTGGTCCGAATAGGACAAGGAGAGGGGGTCGGCCCCCCTTCTTCCTCTCTCTCCTCTTTTCCTCCCTCCGCGAATCCTATTCCAACTAGGAAAGGGGGGAGTCCTACTCCCGGAAGGAGTAGGACTCCTCCTGGTGCGCCACCTCTTGGACGGCCAGCCCCCCCCCCTTTTGAGCCTTTATATACGGAGGCACGGGGCCCCCCTAGAGACAAGTTGATCCACGTGATCATATTCTTAGCCGTGTGCAGTGCCCCCTTCCACCATAGTCCTCGATAATATTGTAGCGGTGCTTAGGCGAAGCCCTGCGACGGTAGTACATCAAGATCGTCACCACGCCGTCGTGCTGATGGAACTCTTCCCCGACACTTTGCTGGATCGGAGTCCGGGGATCGTCATCGAGCTGAACGTGTGCTAGAACTCGGAGGTGCCGTAGTTTCGGTGCTTGATCGGTCGGGCCATGGAGACGTACGACTACATCAACCAAGTTAACGCTTCCATTGTCGATCTACAAGGGTACATAGATCACACTCTCCCCCTCTCGTTGCTATGCATCACCATGATCTTGCGTGTTCGTAGGAATTTTTTTGAAATTACTACGAAAGCCAACAGTGGCATCCGAGCCTAGGTTTTATGTGTTGATGTTATATGCACGAGTAGAACACATGTGAGTTGTGGGCGATATAAGTCATACTGCTTACCAGCATGTCATACTTTGGTTCGGCGGTATTGTTGGAAGAAGCAGCCTGGACCGACATTACGCGTACGCTTGCGCGAGACCGGTTCTCCCGACGTGCTTTGCACAAAGGTGGCTAGCGGGTGATAGTTTCTCCAACTTTAGTTGAACCGAGTGTGGCTACGCCCGGTCCTTGCGAAGGTTAAAACAGCACCAACTTGACAAACTATCGTTGTGGTTTTGATGCGTAGGTAAGATTGGTTCTTGCTTAAAGCCGTAGCAGCCACGTAAAACTTGCAACAACAAAGTAGAGGACGTCTAACTTGTTTTTGCAGGGCATGTTGTGATGTGATATGGTCAAGACATGATGCTAAATTTTATTGTATGAGATGATCATGTTTTGTAACCGAGTTATCGGCAACTGGCAGGAGCCATATGGTTGTCGTTTTATTGTATGCAATGCAATCGCGCTGTAATGCTTTACTTTATCACTAAGCGGTAGCGATAGTCGTGGAAGCATGAGATTGGCGAGACGACAATGATGCTACGATGGAGATGAAGGTGTCGCGCCGGTGACGATGGTGATCACGACGGTGCTTCGAGGATGGAGATCACAAGCACAAGATGATGATGGCCATATCATATCACTTATATTGATTGCATGTGATGTTTATCTTTTATGCATCTTATCTTGCTTTGATTGGCGGTGGCATTATAAGATGATCTCTCACTAATTATCAAGAAGTGTTCTCTCTGAGTATGCACCGTTGCGAAAATTCTTCGTGCTGAGACACCATGTGATGATCGGGTGTGATAGGCTCTACGTTCAAATACAACGGGTGCAAAACAGTTGCACACGCAGGATACTCAGGTTATACTTGACGAGCCAAGCATATACAGATATGGCCTCGAAACACGGAGATCTAAAGGTCGAGCGTGAATCATATAGTAGATATGATCAACATAGTGATGTTCACCAATGAAACTACTCCATCTCACGTGATGATCGGACTTGGTTTAGTTGACTTGGATCACGTAATCACTTAGAGGATTAGAGGGATGTCTATCTAAGTGGGAGTTCTTTAAGTAATATGATTAATTGAACCTAAATTTATCATGAACTTAGTACCTGATAGTATCTTGCTTATGTATGTTTGATTGTAGATAAATGGCCCGTGCTGTTGTTCCGTTGAATTTTAATGCGTTCCTTGAGAAAGCAAAGTTGAAAGATGATGGTAGCAATTACATGGACTGGGTCCGTAACTTGAGGATTATCCTCATTGCTGCACAGAAGAATTACGTCCTGGAAGCACCGCTGGGTGCCAGGCCTGCTGCTGGAGCAACACCAGATGTTATGAACGTCTGGCAGAGCAAAGCTGATGACTACTCGATAGTTCAACGTGCCATGCTTTACGGCTTAGAACCGGGACTTCAACGACGTTTTGAACGTCATGGGGCATATGAGATGTTCCAGGAGTTGAAGTTAATATTTCAAGCAAATGCCCGGATTGAGAGATATGAAGTCTCCAATAAGTTCTATAGCTGCAAGATGGAGGAGAACAGTTCTGTCAGTGAGCATATACTCAAGATGTCTGGGTATTGTAATCACTTGATTCAACTGGGAGTTAATCTTCCGGATGATAGCGTCATTGGCAGAATTCTCCAATCACTTCCACCAAGCTACAAGAGCTTCATGATGAACTATAATATGCAAGGGATGAATAAATCTATTCTCGAGCTCTTCGCAATGCTGAAAGCTGCGGAGGTAGAAATCAAGAAGGAGCATCAAGTGTTGATGGTCAACAAGACCACTAGTTTCAAGAAAAAGGGCAAAGGGAAGAAGAAGGGGAACTTCAAGAAGAATAGCAAGCAAGTTGCTGCTCAAGAGAAGAAACCCAAGTCTGGACCTAAGCCTGAAACTGAGTGCTTCTACTGCAAGCAGACTGGTCACTGGAAGCGGAACTGCCCCAAGTATTTGGCGGATAAGAAGGATGGCAAGGTGAACAAAGGTATATGTGATATACATATTATTGATGTGTACCTTACTAATGCTCGCAGTAGCACCTGGGTATTTGATACTGGTTCTGTTGCTAATATTTGCAACTCGAAATAGGGACTACGGATTAAGCGAAGATTGGCTAAGGACGAGGTGATGATGCGCGTGGGAAACGGTTACAAAGTTGATGTGATCGCAGTCGGCGCGCTACCTCTACATCTACCTTCGGGATTAATATTAGACCTAAATAATTGTTATTTGGTGCTAGCGTTAAGCATGAACATTATATCTGGATCTTGTTTGATGCGAGACGGTTATTCATTTAAATCAGAAAATAATGGTTGTTCTATTTATATGAGTAATATCTTTTATGGTCATGCACCCTTGAAGAATGGTCTATTCTTATTGAATCTTGATAGTAGTGACACACATATTCATAATGTTGAAGCCAAAAGATGCAGAGTTGATAATGATAGTGCAACTTATTTGTGGCACTGCCGTTTAGGTCATATCGGTGTAAAGCGCATGAAGAAACTCCATACTGACGGACTTTTGGAACCACTTGATTATGAATCACTTGGTACTTGCGAACCGTGCCTCATGGGCAAGATGACTAAAACGCCGTTCTTCGGTACTATGGAGAGAGCAACAGATTTGTTGGAAATCATACACACAGATGTATGTGGTCCGATGAATATTGAAGCTCGTGGAGGATATCGTTATTTTCTCACCTTCACAGATGACTTAAGAAGATATGGGTATATCTACTTAATGAAACATAAGTCTAAAACGTTTGAAAAGTTCAAAGAATTTCAGAGTGAAGTTGAAAATCATCGTAACAAGAAAATAAAGTTTCTACGATCTGATCGTGGAGGAGAATATTTGAGTTACGAGTTTGGTGTACAGTTGAAACAATGCGGAATAGTTTCGCAACTCATGCCACCTGGAACACCACAGCGTAATGGTGTGTCCGAACGTCGTAATCGTACTTTACTAGATATGGTGCGATCTATGATGTCTCTTACTGATTTACCGCTATCGTTTTGCGGTTATGCTTTGGAGACGGCCGCATTCACGTTAAATAGGGCACCATCAAAATCCGTTGAGACGACGCCGTATGAACTATGGTTTGTCAAGAAACCAAAGTTGTCGTTTCTGAAAGTTTGGGGCTGCAATGCTTATGTGAAAAAGATTCAACCTGATAAGCTCGAACCCAAATCGGAGAAATGTGTCTTCATAGGATATCCAAAGGAGACTATTGGATACACCTTCTATCACAGATCCGAAGGCAAAACTTTTGTTGCTAAGTTCGGAAATTTTCTGGAGGAGTTTGTCTCGAAAGAAGTGAGTGGGAGGAAAGTAGAACTTGACGAGGTAACTGTACCTGCTCCCTTATTGGAAAGTAGTGCATCACAGAAAACTGTTTCTGTGACACCTACACCAATTAGTGAGGAAGCTAATGATAATGATCATGAAACTTCAGAACAAGACACTACTGAACCTCGTAGATCAAACAGTGTGAGATCCGCGCCAGAGTGGTACGGTAATCCTGTTCTGGAAGTCATGCTACTAGATCATGATGAACCTACGAACTATGAAGAAGCGATGGTGAGCCCAGATTCCGCAAAATGGCTTGAAGCCATGAAATCTGAGATGGGATCCATGTATGAGAAGAAAGTGTGGACTTTGGTTGACTTGCCCAATGATCGGCAAGCAATTGAGAATAAATGGATCTTCAAGAAGAAGACTGACGCCGACGGTAATATTACTGTCTATAAAGCTCGACTTGTCGCAAAAGGGTTTTGGCAAGTTCAAGGGATTGACTACGATGAGACCTTCTCACCCGTAGCGATGCTTAAGTCTGTCCGAATCATGTTAGCAATTGCCTCATTTTATGATTATGAAATTTGGCAGATGGATGTCAAAACTGCATTCCTGAATGGATTTCTGGAAGAAGATTTGTATATGATGCAACCAGAGGGTTTTGTCAATCCAAAGGTATCTAACAAAGTGTGCAAGCTCCAGCGATCCATTTATGGACTGGTGCAAGCCTCTCGGAGTTGGAATAAACGCTTTGATAGTGTGATCAAGGCATTTGGTTTTATACTGACTTTCGGAGAAGCCTGTATTTACAAGAAAGTGAGTGGGATCTCTGTAGCATTTCTGATATTATATGTGGATGGCATATTACTGATTGGAAATGATATAGAATTTCTGGATAGCATAAAGGGATACTTGAATAAGAGTTTTTCAATGAAAGACCTCGGTAAAGCTGCTTACATATTAGGCATTAAGATCTATAGAGATAGATCAAGACGCTTAATTGGACTTTCACAAAGCACATACCTTGAAAAAGTTTTGAAGAAGTTCAAAATGGATCAAGCAAAGAAAGGGTTCTTGCCTGTGTTACAAGGTGTGAAGTTGAGTCAGACTCAATGCCCGACCACTGCAGAAGATAGAGAGAAAATGAAAGATGTTCCCTATGCTTGAGCCATAGGCTCTATCATGTATGCAATGATGTGTACCAGACCTGATGTGTGCCTTGCTATAAGTCTAGGAGGGAGGTACCAAAGTAATCCAGGAGTGGATCACTGGACAGCGGTCAAGAACATCCTGAAGTACCTTAAAAGGACTAAGGATATGTTTCTCGTATATGGAGGTGACAAAGATCTCATCGTAAACGGTTACGTGGATGCAAGCTTTGACACTGATCTGGACGATTCTAAATCGCAAACCGGATATGTGTTTACATTAAACGGTGGAGCTGTCAGTTGGTGCAGTTCTAAAAAAAGCGTCGTGGCGGGATCTACATGTGAAGCAGAGTACATAGCTGCTTCGGAAGCAACAAACGAAGGAGTCTGGATGAAGGAGTTCATATCCGATCTAGGTGTCATACCTAGTGCTTCAGGTCCAATGAAAATCTTTTGTGACAATACTGGTGCAATTGCCTTGGCGAAGGAATCCAGATTTCACAAGAGAACCAAGCACATCAAGAGACGCTTCAATTCCATCCGGGATCTAGTCCAGGTGGGAGACATAGAGATTTGCAAGATACATACGGATCTGAATGTAGCAGACCCGTTGACTAAGCCTCTTCCATGACCAAAACATGACAACACCAAGGCTCCATGGGTGTTAGAATCATTACAGTATAATCTAGATTATTGACTCTAGTGCAAGTGGGAGACTGAAGGAAATATGCCCTAGAGGCAATAATAAAGTTATTATTTATTTCCTTATATCATGATAAAAGTTTATTATTCATGCTAGAATTGTATTAATCGGAAACATAATACATGTGTGAATACATAGACAAACAGAGTGTCACTAGTATGCCTCTACTTGACTAGCTCGTTAATCAAAGATGGTTATGTTTCGTAACCATGGACAAAGAGTTGTCATTTGATTAACGGGATCACATCATTAGTTGAATGATCTGATTGACATGACCCATTCCATTAGCTTAGCACCCGATCGTTTAGTATGTTGCTATTGCTTTCTTCATGACTTATACATGTTCCTATGACTATGAGATTATGCAACTCCCGTTTGCCGGAGGAACACTTTGTGTGCTACCAAACGTCACAACGTAACTGGGTGATTATAAAGGAGCTCTACAGGTGTCTCCAAAGGTACATGTTGGGTTGGCGTATTTCGAGATTAGATTTGTCACTCCGATTGTTGGATAGGTATCTCTGGGCCCTCTCGGTAATGCACATCATTGAAGCCTTGCAAGCATTGCAACTAATGAGTTAGTTGCGGGATGATGTATTACGGAACGAGTAAAGAGACTTGCCGGTAACGAGATTGAACTAGGTATTGGATACCGACGATCGAATCTCGGGCAAGTAACATACCGATGACAAAGGGAACAACATATGTTGTTATGCGGTCTGACCGATAAAAGATCTTCGTAGAATCTGTAGGAGCCAATATGAGCATCCAGGTTCCGCTATTGGTTATTGACCGGAGACGTGTCTCGGTCATGTCTACACTGTTCTCGAACACGTAGGGTCCGCACGCTTAAGGTTACGATGACAGTTATATTATGAGTTTATGCATTTCGATGTACCGAAGTTTGTTCGGAGTCCCGGATGTGATCATGGACATGACGAGGAGTCTCGAAATGGTCGAGACATAAAGATTGATATATTGGAAGCCTATATTTGGATATCGGAAGCGTTCCGGGTGAAATTGGGATTTTATCGGATTACCGGGAGGTTACCGGAACCCCCCGGGAGGTATATGGGCCTTAGTGGGCCTTAGTGGAAGAGAGGAGAGGTGGCCAGAGATGGGCCGTGCGCCCCTCCCCACCTTTGGTCCGAATAGGACAAGGAGAGGGGGCCGGCCCCCCTTCTTCCTCTCTCTCCTCTTTCCCCCCCTCCGCGAATCCTATTCCAACTAGGAAAGGGGGGGAGTCCTACTCCCGGAAGGAGTAGGACTCCTCCTGGCGCGCCACCTCTTGGCCGGCCAACCCCCCCCCCCCCCAATTTGAGCCTTTATATACGGAGGCACAGGGCACCCCTAGAGACAAGTTGATCCACGTGATCATATTCTTAGCCGTGTGCAGTGCCCCCTTCCACCATAGTCCTCGATAATATTGTAGCGGTGCTTAGGCGAAGCCCTGCGACGGTAGTACATCAAGATCGTCACCACGCCGTCGTGCTGACGGAACTCTTCCCCGACACTTTGCTGGATCGGAGTCCGGGGATCGTCATCGAGCTGAACGTGTGCTAGAACTCGGAGGTGCCGTAGTTTCGGTGCTTGATCGGTCGGGCTGTGGAGACGTACGACTACATCAACCAAGTTAACGCTTCCGTTGTCGATCTACAAGGGTACGTAGATCACACTCTCCCCCTCTCATTGCTATGCATCACCATGATCTTGCGTGTGCGTAGGAATTTTTTTGAAATTACTACGAAACCCAACAACCTTTTCCTGCCTCTAATGGTTATACACATATTTTAGTTGCTGTTGATTATGTTACTAAGTGGGTAGAAGCTATTCCAACTAGTAGTGCTGATCATAACACTTCTATTAAAATGCTTAAATAAGTTATTTTTCCAAGATTTGGAGTCCCTAGATATTTAATGACTGATGGTGGTTCACATTTTATTGATGGTGCTTTCCGTAAATGCTTGCTAAGTATGATGTTAATCATAGAATTGCATCTCCTTATCACCCTCACTCTAGTGGTCAAGTAGAATTGAGTAATAGAGAACTCAAATTAATTTTGCAAAAGACTGTTAATAGATCTAGAAAGAATTGGTCCAAGAAACTTGATGATGCATTATGGGCCTATAGAACTGCATATAAAAATCCTATGGGTATGTCTCCGTATAAAATGGTCTATGGAAAAGCATGTCACTTACCTCTCGAACTAGAACACAAGGCTTATTGGGCTATTAAAGAACTTAATTATGATTTTAAACTTGCCGGTGAGAAGAGGTTAGTTGATATTAGCTCACTTGATGAATGGAGAACCCAAGCCTACGAAAATGCCAAGTTGTTTAAAGAAAAAGTTAAAAGATGGCATGACAAAAGGATACAAAAGCGTGAGTTTAACATAGGTGATTATGTATTGCTATACAACTCTCGTTTAAGAAATTTTTGCAGGAAAACTTCTCTCTAAATGGGAAGGCCCCTATGTTATCGAAGAGGTCTATCGTTTCGGTGCCATAAAGATCAACGACTTCGAGGGCACAAATCCGAAAGTGGTAAACGGTCAAAGAATCAAACATTATATCTCAGGTAATCCCATAAATGTTGAAACCAATATTATTGAAACCGTAACCCTGGAGGAATACATAAGGGAAACTTTCCGGAATGTTTCAGACTCCGAAAAGGAATAGGTATGTGGTACGGTAAGTAAACCAACTCCAAAACAATTTTTAAGGCAATATTTCTCCGTTTTGGAATATTTAGGAAAATATAAAAATAAGTAGCAGTCCGGGAAGGACACGAGGGCCCCACGAGGGTGGTGGACGCACCTCCTACCTCGTGAGCACCTCGTGTGCCTTCCGGACTCCGTTTTCTTGCACGTTCCGTATTTTGGTCGGTAAAAATTCATTATATATTCTCCCGAAGGTTTTGACTCCCGTATCACGCAAACCTCCTCTGTTTTTGTTTCGAGCTGTTTTCTGTCTGGGTTTCCCAGGCTAGGCATCATGTCATCTCCCTCCTCCAACAATGGTGACAACGATTCTTGGCTAATGAAGATAGATCTGAAGAGGGAAGAACCCACGAGGGTCAACAAGGATGAAAGGATCAAGAAGGCCACGGAGGATCAAGCTCCAGCAGCAAAAGACATCCTTCAAATTGATCATAACCTTCTTACCCCAACTGAGATTGAAGCTTTCAAGATGATTGAGTTAGCTCGTATACAAAACAAGTATCTCACACATGAAAATATTTTGTAGAAGGATCATATTGTCGCACTCAAGGGCATTATTCGCAAGCTGGAGGACCTCTTAAGGTCGATGTGCGATTATCCATTACCTCCACCTTCTTCACCGAAAAAGGAGATATAATCACATGGGTATGGGCACTCCCCTTGGCAACTGCCAAGCTTGGGGGAGGTTCCCCCATATCGTATCACAATCACAACTCCTATCTTTACCGTTTTATCTTAGTTCGATCCAATTAGTAGTATCTTGATCTAGTAGAATAAAGTTTATGGCATGATCTAGTTTTGAGTTTTGCTTTATGATCTCTCTATGTAATCGAGTCCGTGAACTATATATAATAAAGATTATTGTTGAGTCAATGGCTTGATTATTTTGCCATGATCTTGGATGAATAAAAGAAAAGAGAAAAAGAATAAAAAGAAACAAAAAAATTTCATATTGATCTTATTGAGAGTAATGACTTCACATAGAAAGAGTATGATGATTAAAAGTTGTTGGGAGTTGGCAAACATAGCTTTGGTCATTGTTGCAATTAATAGGAAGTAATAAGGAAAGAGAGGTTTCACATATGGATATATTATCATTGACATCTTTTATGATTGGGAGCACTCATTAAAATATGACATGCTAAAGAGTTGATGTTGGACAAGGAAGACAACGTAATGAGTTATGCATTTCTTATATCTGATATAAAGTATGTTGTCATGGATCCTCTAACTTGTTGAGCTTGCCTTTCCCCCTCATGCTAGCCAAATTCTCAGCACTTAGTAGAAATACTACTTGTGCTTCCAAAATCCCTAAACCAGTCTTGCCATGAGAGTCCACCATATCTACCTATGGATTGAGTAAGATCCTTCAAGTAAGTTGTCATCGGTGCAAAGCAATAAAAATTGCTCTAAACATGTATTATTGATTGGTGTGGGAGAAATAAGCTTTATATGATCTTGTGATGTGGAAGTAATAAAAGCGACGAACTGCATAATAAAGGTTCATATCACAAGGGGCAATATAAAGTGACGTTCTTTTGCATTGAGATTTTGTGCATCCAGCCATAAAAGCGCATGGCAACCTCTGCTTCCCTCTGCGAAGGGCCTATCCTTTATTATTATCTTCTACCTATGCAAGAGTCATGGTGATCTTCACCTTTTCTTTTTCATTTTATCCTTTGGCAAGCTCAGCATGTTGGAAAGAACATGATATATATATAATTGGATGTAGGGGAGCATGAACCATTATTGTTGACATTACCCTTGAGGTAAAAGGTTGTGGGGCAAAACTATAAGCCCCTATCTTTCTCTGTGTCCGATTAAAACTCCGTAACCACAAGTATTGCGTGAGTGTTAGCAATTATGGAGGACTAAATGATAGTTGAGTATGTGGACTTGCTTTTTAGCTCTGACATAGACTCTTTCCGATGTTATGATAAATTGCAATTGCTTCAATGACTGAGATTATAGTTTGTCGGAGCCCAATAAGGTTTATGATTTATACTTTTGCATTGTGAATAGATCATCACTTGAACATAAGTAATCATATGACAAAATCTATATATGTTGCTATTATGAGAATAATCATGATCCCTTCATGTCCGTATTTTATTTTTATCGACGCCTCTACCTCTAAACATGAGGACATATTTATTGTTATCGGCTTTTCGCTTGAGGACAAGCGAGGTCTAAGATTGGGGGAGTTGATACGTCCATTTTGCATCATGCTTTTATATCGATATTTATTGCATCATGGACTGTTATTTCACTTTATGTCACAATACTTATGGCTATTCTCTCTTATTTTACAAGGTTTACATAAGGAGGGAGAATGCCAGCAGCTGGAATTCTAGGCTGGAAAAGGAGCAAATATTAGAGACCTATTCTGCGCAACTCCAAAAGTCCTGAAACTCCACAGAACATCTTAAAACAAATAAAGAAAAATCCTCGTCAAAGATGAAGGCCAGGGGGCCCACACCCTGCTCACGAGGGTGGGGGGTGCCCCCCCTAGGGCGTGCCCCCTACCTCGTGGGCCCCCTGGTGGCTCTCCGACGTCCATCTTATCCTATATGAAGTCTTTCGATGAGAAAAAAAGAAGAAGGAACTTTTCAGGACGAGACTCCGCCGCCACGAGGCGGAACCTTGGCGGATCCAATCTAGAGCTCCGGCAGAGCTGTTCTGCCGGGGATACTTCCCTCCGGGAGGGGGAAATCATCACCATCGTCATCACCAACGCTCCTCTCATCGGGAGAGGGCAATCAACATCTTCACCAGCACCATCTCATCTCCAAACCCTAGTTCATCTCTTGTATCCAATTCTTGTCTCAAAATCCGGGATTGGTGCTAGTAGGTTGCTAGTAGTGTTGATTACTCCTTGTAGTTGATGCTAGTTGGTTTAATTGGTGGAAGATCATATGTTCAGATCTATATGCATATTATTACCCCTCTGATTATGAACATGAATATGCTTTGTGAGTAATTACGTTTGTTCCTGTGGACAAGGGAGAAGTCTTGCTATTAGTAGTCATGTGAATTTGGTATTCCTTTGATATTTTGATAAGATGTATGTTGTCTAGCCTCTAGTGGTGTTATGTGAACGTCTACTACATAACACTTCACCATTATTTGGGCCTAGAGGAAGGCATTGGGAAGTAATAAGTAGATGATGGGTTGCTAGAGTGACAGAAGCTTAAACCCTAGTTTATGCATTGCTTCGTAAGGGGCTGATTTGGATCCATATGTTTCATGCTATGGTTAGGTTTACCTTAATACTTTTGTTGTAGTTGTGAATGCTTGCAATAGAGGTTAATCATAAGTGGGATGTTTGTTCAAGTAAGAGCAGCACCCAAGCACCGGTCCACCCACATATCAAATTATCAAAGTATCCAATGAGAATCATATGAACGTGATGAAAACTAGCTTGACGATATTCCCATGTGTCCTCGGGAGCGCTTTTCCTAATATAAGAGTTTGTTCCGGATTGTCCTTTGCTACAAAAGTATTGGGCCATCTTGCTGCACTTTATTTACTTTTGTTACTTGTTGCTCCTTACAATCTATCTTATCACAAAACTATCTGTTACCACGTATTTCAGTACTTGAAGAGAATACCTTGCTGAAAACCGCTTATCATTCCCTTCTGCTCCTCGTTGGGTTCGACACTCTTACTTATCGAAAGGACTACGATAGATCCCCTATACTTGTGGGTCATCAGAGAGCTCCGAACTCGGGTAAGTAAAAGGAAAGTTTCCTTCACACGCTTCCCCCCTACCTCGTGGATCCCTCGTTTCTTTCCTGATGTGCACTCCAAGTCCATCAGGTTGCTTTCCTTCCAAAAATAAGTTCCGTGAAGTTTCAGGTCAATTGGACTCCGTTTGATTTTCCTTTTCTGCGATACTCTAAAACAAGGAAAAAAACAGAAACTGGCACTGGGCTCTGGGTTAATAGGTTAGTCCCAAAAATGTCGGGACCCCGATCCTAAGTCACACCAATCTAGCATGTAACACATCATATCACTTTGCGGCCTCACGCACGGTATTCCCACGGGTGCCACCTTACCTGGCCCGGGTCTGTTTGCACCTTTTGGCTCACGTATATGATAGTGTCGCTAGCATCCACATGATAGAGAACCCGGGCCGGCATGACTATTCGTGAACCCAAAGTGGCACTAATTTACAGAGACAGGCATACATGAATCAACCTCGAGCATGTCGGTCAACAGCGTATGAATCCGGGCTGTAGCAACTGGACTAACAAGACTCCGGGAACCCGGGCTGTAGCAGGCTAACAGGACTCTGGATGTCTCCGTGTGACATTTCCCCGAAGGGACAGACACAGGAACGAAGTGACTGACATGCCGGCCAGTCTAAGTGTTCCGGAGCAGTAGTGCTGGGCTAGCAGGACTCTGGTAAACCGGGCTGTAGCGGACTACCAAGGCTCAGTGGAAGCACTAGACTACATTTCCCCATAAGAGAGGCTACCAAGGGTAAACAACTAGATTGTCAGATCCCACACATAGCAATACACGTTACACGTACGCATGACATGCAAGTATGTGCTGTACAACATGGCATCACAACATAACTCAAACTCATATATATAAAGGCCCGGAAGAGCCACATAGCATTCAATACAAACAGGGGTCTCATAACATCATTCAGAGCATACAAGCAACGGAAGCTTTACATGTCTGAGTACAGACAACTACAAAGAAAAAGGCTGAGAAGCCTGACTATCTACAAGACCCTCCCAAGGGTACAAGATCGTAGCTGGGATACAAGCTACTCGTCAAAGTCACTAGTGTAACCAACTGCAAAACATAAATAAGCAAACGTGAGTACGAAGGTGCTCAGCAAGTCTTACATCAGAACTATCTAGATATGCAACATTATCAACAAAGGGGGTGGTGGAGTTTTAACAGTAGCAAGCCATCTTTGACTCAGTGGCTAACCTATACTACGAGTATCAGAAACTTTTTTGAGGTGAGGAGACGCACACGAATCCACATATTCACCATATCAATACTCAACTACGGATCCGTTCCCGTCTCCCTACAAGAAGGCCATCCATATCACTCACGCTTATCTTGTGGATTTTAGAGTATCCACTTCAAGTTGTCTATGTAGTACATAAGTCCTCCAAGTTTCCATGTCCGAGGAAAACGGCTATTCGAAAAGGTAAGATTAACCCTGCAGGGGTGTACTTCTTCACACATGCTCTCGCCACTTATCGCCCTATACATGTCATGTACCTCGGCAACCTTCAAGCGGAAGCCGGGCGAGGGTGTCGGCCATGACCTGACTAACCACACCAGTCTCTCGTCCAAGTTTATCGCCTATTTGAGTTCCATCCGCAAGGAGTTCCGGCCGAAGTATCTAGTACGGCCCCAAACGATGTGTGCAGGGTTCCCAAGCCCACCATCCGGGTGCCACTTGGTACACCGTGCCATGGTGCCTAGTCTGTCCCAAGCCCGTCCCGTCGGACACCACCTGGTAGACAAGTAGCACTACCTACAAACGCCGGAAACTAGTTGCAACTCCTGGACAGAGATCAAGTGGATTAATAAGCCGAGAGGGGCCGGATAATCGGAACCCAATGTGTGGTAGTAACTGGACCTGGATAACATACACAGAACTCAGTGCTTAGGGACGGTTCCAATGAGACAACCCACCATGTACTCCTACATGGCCTCTCATCGCTACCTTTACCAAAACGTGTTCACACACTTAGCCTTTATCGGTAGGACATGTTCACCACTCTGATTCATTCCTGATGAATCAGACCTGACACAACTCTAAGCATAGATGGCATAAAGAAAACAAGCATGGATGAGCAGGCACATCAAGGCTCAAGCAACTCCTACTCATGCTAGTGGGTTTCAACTATTTACTGTGGCAATGACAGGTCATGCAGAGGAATGGGATCAACTACCGCAGCAGAAAAGTAGCAGTTGAATCGTTGTTGTCCTAATGTAGTATAAGGAGCAGGAGCGGGAGAGTGGGATTTATCGAAATGCTCAAGGGGGGTTGCTTGCCTGATAGATCAACAAAGGGGCACTGCTCCTCTGACATGTACTCGGGAACACCTTTTGGAGTGGAACCTATCGAGAAGAAACGGTGCCGGCAATCTATACACAAACAAATGAAATAATATGATGCATGAACATGACATGTGCAAATGGTAGTGTTTGGGCTAATGCAAGATGCTACCAAGTTGGTTGAAGCCCATTTGAGTCAAGGATTCAAATGCAAATTCAAAATGAAGCATTTAAAATGCCCATATTATGTTTTTACTTATAGAGCATGTATAAGTTGGTTTTTCATGCATGTAACTCGCATAAATGGATTCCTTGCATTTTTCTGATAATTTTTCATATAAAAATTATTTCATTCTAAGCTACGGTTGAATTATTATGATTTTTTGAAGTTTAAGCAATATTCTGGAATTTCTGAGTTAAAATAATTCCAGAAATCGTTTATTGCGTCAGCTTGAGGTCAGCACTGCGTCAGCAGTCAACCTAGGTCAAACCTGACGTGTGGGGGCCACACATCAGTGACACAGTGGTTAAGCCCGGGTCAAACCCGCACTGACCAGGGTTTGACTTGGCCCTAGGGCCCACGGTCAGCGGCTGGTGGGGTGGATTAGGCTGCGTGGTTAGGCGCTAATGACAGCCACGTCGGCCTCGCCGGAGTTCGGCCCGCGATGACCTCGAGCCACGGCGGAGTCTGCTCAGGATTTGCCTACAGGGAGCTATTTGGCACGCAGAGCACAACTACGGGGTGCGGACGCTCGTCCGCATCCAACTGTGGTGGTGGCGCGGCCGGGGAGTGGCCGGAGTGGCGCGGGCGACAACGAGTGCGGCGGCCGGAGTTCGGGCGTCGAGCGAAACGGTGTTGCAGGGAACGGCAGGAGCCGCGGGTGGTCGCGGTCGACTCCTGGGAACGTGCTGAGCAAGGTGGTGCGCTCGGTTACAGCTTTAGGTGACGGTGGCCACGGCGGCGACATGGACGGTGGGACGGAGCTCTCGGCTCCGGTGGCAGAGGCGGCTAGAGGAGAGGAACAAGCTCGGGGAGGAGGGGAAAAGGCGGCTGTCGGTGTCAAAACCGGCGGATCTCGGGTAGGGGTCCCGAACAGTGCGTCTAGGCCGGATGGTAACAGGAGGCAAGGGACACGAAGTTTTACCCAGGTTCGGGCCCTCTCGATGGAGGTAAAACCCTATGTCCTGCTTGATTAATATTGATGACATGGGTAGTACAAGAGTAGATCTACCACGAGATCGGAGAGGCTAAACCCTAGAAGCTAGCCTATGGTATGATTGTTGTTCTGTATGTTGTCCTACGGACTAAAACCCTCCGGTTTATATAGACACTGGAGAGGGTTAGGGTTACACAAAGTAGGTTACAATGGTAGGAGATCTACATATCCGTATCGCCAAGCTTGCCTTCCACGCCAAGGAAAGTCCCTTCCGGACACGGGACGAAGTCTTCAATCTTGTATCTTCATAGTCCAGGAGTCCGGCTGAAGGTATAGTCCGGCCACCCGGACACCACCTAATCCAGGACTCCCTCAGTAGCCCCTGAACCAGGCTTCAATGACGATGAGTCCGGCGCGCAGATTGTCTTCGGCATTGCAAGGCGGGTTCCTCCTCCAAGTACTTCATAGAAGATTTTGAACACAAAGATAGTGTCTGGCTCTGCAAAATAAGTTTCCACATATTGCCATAGAGAGAATAATATTTACACAAATCTAATCTGCTGACGTATTCCGTAGTGTGACACACCACGGCCAAGCCTTTATCCGAGTCATTTCATTATACCACCTCAGCGCATCATGCGAGGCGGTTTCCTTGGCACATCTTGTTAAAGCAGAGATCGTGTCCCCTTATTCCAGGATTCTCATCAATACGGGCATGGGTAACCCAACCGCGCCATTGATTACGGCGCTTGGAGATAAGCGAGTTTTACCAGGCTGGTGGGGACACGTAGTTGCGTCCACCCATATAAGGGGATAAGGATCCACCTTTTCACCTACACCTTCTTCCTCCCTTGCTTATCCATTCTCGCGCACTCGAGCTCCAGCGCCCAAGTCCGCACTCCCCACCTCAACCTTCTCCAGCCATGTCCAGAGCGGGAGGCAAGTGGATGGTCTCCTCCGTCGCGGAGGGACACATCAAAAAATTGAGGAATGCCGGATACTTATCTAACGACATTTCGTACCGGCTTCCCGAAAAGGGGCAGCTCATCCCCACCCCTAGGCCCCATAAGAGGGTGGTGTTCCTCCCCCATTTCCTCCGCGGACTGGGCTTCCCTCTTCACCCATTTGTCTGGGGGCTCATGTTCTACTATGGCCTGGATTTCCACGATCTGGCCCCGAACTTTGTCCTCAACATCTCGGCGTTTATCGTCATGTGCGAGGCTTTCCTCCGCATCCGCCCCCATTTCGGCCTATGGCTCAAGACTTTCAATGTCAAGCCGAAGGTGGTGCGCGGGAACCAGGCGGAGTGCGGAGGCGCCATGGTGGGCAAGATGGCGAACTTCTTATGGCTCGAGGGCTCCTTTGTGGAGACCCTGAAGGGGTGGCAATCGGGGTGGTTTTACATCACCGAGCCGCGTGACCCCGAATGGATCGCAGCCCCCGAGTTTCGATCCAGACCCCCTACGCGGCTCACCTCCTAGAAGGAGACGGGCCTGTCGTGGGGTAAAAAAGGAGAGCTGACCAGACTCCAAACATGCGTCCAAACCCTGGTGGACAAGAAGCTCAAACTTGTCAACGTAGTCCAGGTTATGCTCATCCGCCTGATCCTCCCGTGTCAACAACGGGCTTTCAACATGTGGGAGTTCGACCCAGCGTGGCACCAAACTCTGAGCAGGCTCTTTGACACGACGTACGAAGATGCCTGGAAGGTGCTTTTCAAGGGCGCCGAGGCCCCCGCATCCGCTACCAAGGATCGCGGATTCAGTACGCAGCGTCACGCTCATGCGGTAAGCTGTTTTTTTTCCTTTTACAGGTTATCGGTTTTTCATAGTTTGACTCCATGCGGGATCTAAGCTCCCTTACCTTTGACAGGATTGGCAGGAGACGTCCGGACAGATCAACTATCCGGCTCCTTTGCCCGAAGGCCCAGCAGACGCTCGCTTGGCGAAGCTGCTGGTTCCGGCACCCTATGTGGTGCCGGAGAAGAAGGCCGCGAAAAAGGCCACGGGGACTTGAAAGAGTGCCCGGCGCCAGGAGGTGTCGGATCCATCATCCGATGGCTCCGAGGCGCATTCCTCCCATGAAGACGAGGAGGAAGAAGAAGAGACCTCTCCCCCTCCAGCGGGAGGAGAGAAGAAAAGGAAGGCCGCCCTCTCTGGGGAGGCCGGAGGGTCCAAGAAGGGGAAAACCCTTCCTTCGGACTACTCCACCGATGCCGACGACGGTGGAGAGGACTGGCCGCCCAGGGCCAAGCCCCTGGCAAAATTGTAAGTATCCGGATACCAGAGTAATTCATAGTATTCGTTTATTGCACAGATTTCCCTTATGTCGAATATGTTTATGCAGCCCACCCAAAGACCGGCTCGACACGTCGTCGAGCGGCTCACTGGACTCGTCGGATGTGAACTCGCTTCCGAGGGCTTCCTCCCCCCGCCCTACGGACGACATCGAAGTGTTATCCCAACAGGTTCCAAGACGGGAGGAGGTGGTCCTAGAGGCGCCGCAAGGCGACCTCCCGGACTCCAGGAGTAAAGGGGATGAAACCCCCAGGGCTCCAAGTCTGGCTCTAGGCCGTACACCGCTCCGGAACCTTCAAAGGTTCCAGAGTCCGGCGGGGGACCTCCTTCCAAGAGGAGCAATCCCACCGTGCCGGTGACCCCCGTCCAACCGGAGGCGCCGGACAATCTGTTGGAGGCGCTCCATGGTGCCTCCATCGACGAGGAGCACCGCACCATTATGAGTGCGGTGGTCCAGAAGGTTCAGTCCGCCAAGAGCGGACTGACTGAAGCTTGTACTAGCCTTTTAACAGGCTTTGAGGTAAGTAAAGAATGTGTAAATAATATTACCGCATAGACAGTAGCCCCTAATGCTCTGTTTGGTGTTCAGGAAGAAAAGCCGAATAGAGGATCAAATAAAATTCGCAGGACTCTAACAAAAAGGAGTCAATATGCGTATGCAGGCTTCTCTGCTTGCGTCCGCCACACTGACTGTGGAAGTGGACACGCTAAAGCAGAACCTCGAGCGGTCCGAGCAAGAGCTCGAGCGTGCCAAGAAGCAGCTCGAGGACAATGAAGGTAAGAAATACCTTGTTTAAATATATATATAAAAAGGTGCAATTGCAAAAAATGACAGGATTATCGTGGCTTATTGTAGGGGCCACGTCTGAGGTGGCTACCCTTAAGCAAGCGTTGGTCGAGGCCGAGAAGAGGGCGGCCACGGAGCGCACGGAGCGGGAGAAGTATAAGGCCGAGGTTGGCAAGGTACGGCAAGAGCTCCAGGCTCTCATGGAAAAACATGAGAGTTTGGAGCTTGACTCAAAGACGCGAGCGTCCGAGGTCGCGGTGGCTATTGAAAATGCCAAGTCTACCAAGGCCAAATCCCAGAAGACCCTCCAGGAGTTGGATGAGGTGAAGAAGATAGCGGCGGGTAAGGCATTCTGTATGCAAAGCAAACACATAAACGTGAGCTACTTGTTACTTACCCGAATCCGGAGCTCTCCAGGAGTGTTCGCGGATCTTCCCTGGAGTGTGTCCGATGCCGCCGCGTTCTATCAAGCCGAGGAGGGCAGCTCGACAGAGAAGGTGTTCTGGTCTCAGTATGCTGAGGCCGGACACCCCATGCCCCTGAGCGACCAACTGAAGCAACTGGTCGAGCTCCACAAGGCGGCCAAACAGGCCATGAAGGGCCTCATAGTTCGGCTGTGGCCTGGAGGGGCTCTGCCTGGGAGCTATTTCGGGCTGGTGCGGCGGCTGGTGGAGGCCTGTCCAAGGCTCGAAGTCATAAAGCGCTCCGTCTACATTGAAGGTGCCCGTAGGGCCCTTGCCCATGCTAAGGTGCACTGGGGCAAGCTAGATGCTGAGAAGCTTGTGAAGGACGGGCCACCGCCGGGGAAAGAGCATCGCAAGCCCGAGAATTATTATAAGGATGTTCTGAAGGGTGCCTGCCTTGTGGCGGATGAATGTTCTAGGGATGTAATTTTTGAGTGAAACTTGCTCGTTTTGTCCTGTGCGCTGAAAACTTGTTCATATGCGCTAAGCAATGCTGTTGGAATTTAAAATATTACCTTCTGTGCGGCTGTTTATCAATTCTGAGAGATGGCAAGTCGTCGGCTTCTTCCCCCGTGCCGCTAGTGCTGGGGTGTTCGGGGATAAACCTGAGCACTCTTATTCCCATGTTTGGGTCCTTCGAGGGAGGCGCTCAGCCCAACGAACAAGGCAATCAGACTATAATGCGTGAACACTCTCACTTAGCCATAGAATTCTATAATTTTAAATTTCGGCGAAGCCCCTGGTATTCGGAAGACCGAGTTCGGGGCGCTATCCACGCCTTGGCCGGATAGAGCCGGCTCCTCGCTCTAAGCGGCATAAGTCTTTAGGGACTCGAAAAACCTGTCGAACAGCGACCAGCTCTCGCTTCATCATGATAGTCAGTTTTAGCTTTCTCCACTGAGGTGCTCGACCCAGTTCAACTGGGGCACAATCGCAGTGGTTCTCCTAGTGCTACCTTAGCCGATATAGCGGAACGTAAGGCACCAAAACATAGGTGCCGGGCAAACACAACTATTGACCCAAGACATGATTCGGAGCCGATGCATATAATGCTATAAGTTCGGGGTGCCGCACTTGTTAAAGTGATCGGACTTCTCACACCATATTGAGGGGTACTAAAGCCCCTGGCGTATTTTGGCCGTACCAAAGTGTACGGATGCAACATGTCGTTAAGGAACATATATTAAAAAAGAGTAATGCAAAAATAGACAAAAGCCATGCATTGTTTATTAAAGAGGGCTGCGATCAAAACAGAACGATACAAATAATGCGATAAGCAAAAGGTTGGACTATTTAACGTGTTTGTTCCAGGGGCAAGCTGCGGAATACTATGCGAAACAGGTATACTGCTCGTGATAGAGACCACCTGGGAGTTCCGTAATGCGGCGTGGCTTGTCTGCTTCCCTGGTTCTTGCATCGTTTGTTCGGTAATTGAACTGCCGAACGGGCCTTCCGAAGAGTGGAGTCCTGAAAGTAAAAATTAAAAAATCGGCAGCCCCTGGTGCGGCTTACGCCGTGTTTCGGGCGTGCCGTGATGGTGCCCCTTCCCCTGTACCCATGGTATTTCTAGAGCGTAGTTATGTACGCGAAGTAATGGTATCGCATTTTTGCGAGGACTGGGGTTGGGGCCGCATTGATACGCTTGCTCGGGTCGTGCCAGGCGGTCCTGCTGTAGGTTACTCCGGGCGTGCTTGACGGTGTCCGGTCGTTTAATGGCCGGACTGGAGAACTGCCTGGAGAGGCTGCTTTGTACTTCTGCTGCAAGGGCCGCCGTGTGCTCCTCCGTTCGGAGGGAGCGTTTAGTGTTTCCATTGACCGTAATTACTCCTCGAGGGCCTGGCATTTTGAGCTTAAGGTATGCGTAGTGTGGTACCGCATTGAACTTGGCGAATGCGGTTCGCCCGAGCAGTGCGTGATAGCCACTACGGAATGGGACTATGTCGAAGATTAACTCCTCGCTTCAGAAATTATCCGGAGATCCGAAGACCACTTCAAGTGTGACTGAGCCTGTACAGTTGGCCTCTACACCTGGTATTACGCCTTTAAAGGTCGTTTTGGTGGGCTTAATCCTCGAGGGATCTATGCCCATTTTCCGCACTGTATCCTGGTAAAGCAGGTTCATGCTGTTGCCGCCGTCCATAAGGACTCTAGTGAGATGAAATCTATCAATAATTGGGTCTAGAACCAATGCGGCGAATCCGCCATGACGGATGCTAGTGGGATGATCCCTTCGATCAAAGGTGATCAGGCAGGAGGACCATGGGTTGAACTTTGGGGCGACTGGCTCTACCGCGTATACGTCCCTTAACGCACGCTTCCGCTCCCTTTTGGAGACGTGGGTTGCGTATATCATGTTCACCGTCCACACTTGTGGGGGAAAACCCTTCTGTCCACTGTTGTTCGGCGGCCGGGGCTCCTCGTCGTCATTGCTATGCAGCCCCTTGTCTTCATTTTCGGCGTTTAACTTGCCTGCCTGCTTGAACACCCAACAATCCCTGTTGGTGTGATTGGCCAGCTTTTCGGGGGTGCCATGTATCTGGCACAAGCGGTCGAGTATTCGGTCCAAACTGGACGGGCCCCTAGGATTCCTTTTGAATAGCTTTATCCGCTGACCGGATTTAGAGCCTCTGAATCCGGCATTAACTGCCGTATCCTCAGCATTGTCGCTGTTAATGCGGCACTTCTGCTTGTTGCGACGCGACCTGCCACTACTGTCCCTGGTATCCGAATTACCAGGATTCTTGGTCATATTTTTGCTACGAGCAAGCCAGCTGTCTTCTCCCGCGCAAAAGCGGGTCATGAGTGTCGTGAGTTCTGCCATAGACTTCGGCTTTTCCTGTCCAAGGTGCCAGGCAAGCCACTCGTCACGGATATTGAGCTTGAAGGCTGCTAGGGCCTCAGCATCCGGACAGTCGACTATTTGATTTTTCTTTGTTAGGAACCGTGTCCAGAATTGCCTGGCCGATTCCTCTGGCTGCTGAATTACGTGACTTAGGTCATCGGCGTCTGGGGGTCGCACATAAGTGCCCTGGAAATTGTCGAGGAATGCGGCTTCCATGTCTTCCCAACAACTGATTGATCCTGTTGGCAAGCTGTTAAGCCAATGCCGAGCTGGTCCTTTAAGCTTGAGTGGGAGGTATTTGATGGCGTGGAAATCATCGCCGCGGGCCATGTGGATATGAAGGAGATAATCCTCGATCCATACCGCAGGATCTGTTGTGCCATCATATGATTCGATATTTACGGGTTTGAAAACCTCGGGGATTTGATGATCCATTATTTCGTCTGTGAAGCATAGTGGGTGTGCGGCGCGTCTGTACTGGGCTATATCACGATGTAGCTCCAATGAGCTTTCTCTACTGTGTTCGGACCTGCCGAATTTGTGGCTGGCGTGACGGTTACCGTCTCGAGCCGTGGGGCTCCCACGCAATTCGTAGATCAATCTTGTTTGCCTTGCCTTGTCCTCCAACATATCTCGTAAGTCCGGCGCATATTCCCGTGCCTTGGTACGGAGTGCGGCTTGAGTGGAGGGCCAAGAGGCCTCTCTGTCATGGCCACGAGGTGGCCGGTCGGCCGCATCAAGTGCTTCCTCCTCTAATCGAGGTAGCAACCTGCGCTTTGGGTAGCTCTTGGAGGGGCGTTCGAGTTTATGCTCTTCGGCCGCAAGGACTTCAGTCCATCTGTCGACTAGCAAATCTTGATCAGCTCTAAGCTGTTGCTGTTTTTTCTTGAGGCTTCTTGTTGTGGCCATAAGCCTGCGTTGAAAACGCTCTTGCTCGACAGGATCCTCTGGCACGACCAATTCGTCGTCGTCGAGGCTTGCCTCGTCTTCGGAGGGAGGCATATAATTATCGTCCTCGACCTCTCTGTCTACCACTCTCTCATGAGGGCTGGTTTCTCCATCCTCCTGTGCTAAATCTTGCTGGAGGGGGTTTTCTTCGGCACTTTCCGGAGTATTATTATCTCCCATGCTGGAATCACCGTATTTGTTTTGGCCGGATTTTGAGCGGCGCCGCTGACGCCGGCGCTTAGGATGTTTCTTGGAGGGGTCATCCTCCGCTGTTCCATCGCCGTCTCCTTCTTTTGGGGTGTCCACCATGTATATGTCATATGACGAGGTGGCTTTCCAGGGCCTGATAGGCGCTGGTTCTTCATCATCTCCTTCATCGGCGTCCATACCGTCGACGTCTTCGGAGTCAAAGTCGAGCATGTCGGTTAAGTCATCGACAGTGGCTATAAAGTGGGTGGTGGGTGGGCTTTGAATTTCTTCATCGTCCGAATCCCAACCTTGCTCACCGTAGTCCGGCCAGGGCTCTCCTGATAAAGAGAGAGACTTTAGTGTCTTCAGAATATCGCCAAAAGGCGAGTGCTAAAAGATGTCCATGGCAGTAAACTCCATGATTGGCGCCCAATCGGATTCGATTGGCAGGGGCGCGGAGGGTTCGGAGTCCGGAGAGGAGTCCGGCTCCTTGGAGTCACGAGTCTCGCAGAGTGCGGGGCTGGTGTTCGGCTCGACCGCTGTTGGGATCGCAGCCCCCGAGGCGGCGTCCAACCACCCATCCTCGATTGGCGCAGTTGGCTCCGAATTAAGGGTCAAAGCCGATGCGGGTGCGGCCTCCAGGGCACAGTTCGGTGGCAGAGCTAGATCATGCTCGTCATGATAGTGCGGCATGCTCGGCAGTGGCTCGAATCCGTCGAAGATCAAGTCCCCGTGGATGTCAGCCGTGTAGTTTAAACTTCCAAATCTGACCTGACGGCCAGGGGCATAGCTTTCGATCTACTCCAGATGGCCAAGTGAATTGGCCCGTAGTGCGAAGCCGTCAAAGACGAAGATCTGTCCGGGGAGGAAGGTCTCACCCTGGACTGCATCGCCATTGATGATCATAGGAGCCATCAAGCCTGACGGCGACGACACAGAGGAACTCTCAATGAAAGCACCAATGTCGGTGTCAAAACCGGCGGATCTCGGGTAGGGGGTCCCGAACTGTGCGTCTAGGCCGGATGGTAACAGGAGGCAAGGGACACGAAGTTTTACCCAGGTTCGGGCCCTCTCGATGGAGGTAAAACCCTACGTCCTGCTTGATTAATATTGATGATATGGGTAGTACAAGAGTAGATCTACCATGAGATCGGAGAGGCTAAACCCTAGAAGCTAGCCTATGGTATGATTGTTGTTCTGTATGTTGTCCTATGGATTAAAACCCTCCGGTTTATATAGACACCGGAGAGGGTTAGGGTTACACAAAGTCAGTTACAATGGTAGGAGATCTACATATCCATATCGCCAAGCTTGCCTTCCACGCCAAGGAAAGTCCCTTCCGGACACGGGACGAAGTCTTCAATCTTGTATCTTCATAGTCCAGGAGTCCGGCTGAAGGTATAGTCCGGCCACCCGGACACCCCCTAATCCAGGACTCCCTCAGCGGCGGAGCTCACAGAGAGGCTAACGGTGGACTCGACAGGCGCGGGGACGCGTTGGTTGTCGTGAATCGACGGTGAGGTAGCCGGCGGTCGGAGGTTGAGGATGAGCTCGGGGATGACGCTCCAGGCCTCCCGCGGTCGAATGGGTTGGTGAAGACGATGCAGCAGGCGAAGGCGGTCCTCTAGACGCGTCGGCAAGGCTATGGGGAGGCAGTGGCTGCGGTGGTGGCGAGCGGCGGCGACGGGCGCGTTCGGCTGGACGCGCATGAGAGAGACAGAGGAGGGAAGGCGCTCGAGGGAGAGAGAGGGAGAGGTGCGGGGGGTCGTGGCATCTCCAGGGACGTCCACAGGGAGGCGGCAAGCAGGAGGTGGCCGGACGTGCGCCGGCATGCGTCGGCCACGCGCTCGGCGTCCTCCTAGCGCGGTGGAGACGATGACTGGCAGGGCCAGCTGGCTGGGCCGGCTAGCTGGGCCGTACCATGCCAGGCCTCAAGTAAGTGGCCCACGTAAGTTTCCCTTTTTTCTATTTCTGACATTTGTTTTTGATTTAAAATAAATACTAGAACAGTTCTAAAAGTGTTGGGATTCCTTATGACCACTAGTTATAATATACCAGAGGCCCTCACCAATTTCCAACATTTTTGGAACCTTTAAAATATTTATATTATTTTAAACAACTCCAATTCAAAAACATATGGGTTCATTCAAAAATCCAAAATGTTTAGCAAAAATGTGCATCACCTCTAGTTGTTGTTTGCAACATTTTCCAAAGACCATGAACATTTTTGAAGAACATTTTGGGCTCATTGAAATTCCATTTTTAATTTAAATCTATTTGAATTTGCTTTGGTGCTAGGGTTTGAAACATTCCCCATTTCAATTTCATTTGAAACTTTAAACATGATGCTCAAAGCAAGCCTAGATCATACCAGAACTAGGGATGTGACAACTCGCCCCCACTCAAAAGAATCTCGTCCCGAGATTCAGGAGTTGGCGGAAAGAAAGCGGGGTACTCAAGTCGAAGATGATCTTCTCGCTCCCAAGTAGCTTCTCTCTCGGAATGATGAGACGATTGAAGCTTGAGAAACATGATGTTATGACATCGAGTGACACGCTCTGCTTGATCCAGAATGCAAACGGGGTACTCTCGATAAGTGAGGTTATCTTGGAGATCAAGCATTTCGTGGTCCACTCCGCGGATGGGATCCGAGAAGCAACGCCTGAGTTGAGAGACGTGGAAGACATCATGAACTCGAGAAAGATGTGGGGGTAGTTCCAACTGGTAGGCAACCTCTCCTCGTTTAGCGAGAATGCGAAAAGGACCAATGTAACGAGGAGCCAACTTGCCCTTGATACCAAAACGATGGGTACCCTTCAAAGGAGTAACCCGAAGGTAAGCCTTGTCACCAACTTCATAAGCCACTTCCTTATGATGACGGTCATACTGGCTCTTTTGACGAGATTGGGCTGTTTTCAAATTCTCACAAATGATGCAAACTTGCTCTTCTGCCTCCTGGATCATATCTGGTACAAAGAATTGTCTTTCACCGGTTTCTGACCAGTTCAAAGGTGTTCGACATCTTCGTCCATACAGAATCTCAAAGGGTGATTTCCTAAGACTGGATTGATAGCTATTGTTATAAGCAAATCGGCGAAAGGAAGACACTTCTCCCAATCCATACCGAATGAGATAACACAAGCTCTAAGCATGTCTTCGAGAATTTGGTTGACCCTTTCCACCTGACCACTGGACTGAGGGTGGAAAGCCGTACTGAAAGAAAGATGGGTTCCCATGGCATTCTGGAAACTTCCCCAGAAATGAGGGGTGAATAGACTGCCACGGTATGAATTGATCTCTAGTGGAACACCATGGAGTGACACTATTCGGGAGATATATAAGTCAGCGGGCTGACTAGCAGTGATACTCTCTCGAACAGGTAGGAAGTGAGCCACTTTGGAAAGACGATCAATGACTACGAAGATAGCATTATTTCCTTTCTTGGTCCTGGGAAAGCCGGTGATGAAGTCCATACCAACTTTGTCCCATTTCCACTCGGGAATAGCTAAAGGTTGAAGGGTGCCAGCAGGTCTTTGATGCTCTGCCTTAACGCGATGACAAACGTCACAGTTGGCAATATACTGAGCGATTTCTCTCTTCATCCTAGTCCACCAGAACCTCTGGTATAGGTCCTGATACATCTTGGTACTACCGGGATGAATCGTGAGAGGAGATTCATGGGCCTCCTTAAGGATCAGTTGCTGCATCTGTTGACATTTGGGAACCACCAAACGGTTTCCAAAGTAAACAACACCTCGTTCATCCATAGAGAAACAGCCAGCAACTCCCTTGGAAATATTTTTCTTGATCCGGGAGATTCCCGTATCATGCTTCTGAGCCTCTATGATCTGATCCGTAAGGGTAGGTTTCGCCACCAAGGTAGAAAGGGAACCATGAGGAGCTATGTGAAGGTTAAGCTTACAGAATTCCTCATGGAGGGGTGGTTGACATTGTTGCAACATGAGGTTGTTGCAATAGGATTTACAACTTAAAGCATCAGCCATGACATTGGCTTTTCCTGGGGTGTAGGTGATTCCTAAGTCGTAATCCGAGATCAACTCCAATCAATGTCTCTGTCTGAGATTCAGATCCGGTTGGGTGAAGATATACTTGAGACTCTGATAGTCAGTGTAGATTTCGCATCGGTTACCAAGAAGGTAATGTCGCCAAGTCTTAAGTGCATAGACTACTGCTGCAAGCTCTAGATCATGTGTAGGATAATTTTCCTCATGTGGATGCAACTGTCGAGATGCATAGGCAATCACATGACGATCCTACATAAGGATGCAACCTAGTCCTTGACACGAAGCGTCGCAATAAATAACAAAGTCTTTAGTGAAATCCGGTGGCACGAGTATGGGCGCAGAACTCAGGCGTCTTTTCAATTCCTGAAAACTGTGCTCACACTGTGGGGTCCACTCAAACCTTTTATCTTTCTTGAGAAGCTCCATGAGGGGTTTGGCCACTTTGGAGAAGTTTTCAACGAAGCGGCGACAATAACTGGCTAGACCAAGGAAACTCCTAACTTGTTTGACCGTTTCGGGTGGAGTCCAATCGAGAACGGCTTTAACTCTCTCGGGATTGACAGCAATGCCCTTACCAGAGATCACGTGGCCCAGATAGGTCACTTCTGGCAACCAAAATTCACACTTGGAGAACTTGGCATAAAGGCGGTGCTCTCTGAGTTTTCCTAACACAAGTCTAAGATGTTCGGCATGCTCTTCCTCGTTCTTCGAGTAAATAAGAATATCATCGAGGTAAACCACGACGAACTTATCTAAGTACTCCATAAAGATCGAGTTCATCAAGCGGGAGAAAGTAGCTAGAGCATTGGTTAGGCCGAAAGACATCACGGTGTACTCGTATTGACCATAACTAGTGACAAAGGCCGTTTTGGGGATGTCCCAATTTCTGATTTTGATTTGGTGGTAGCCTAACCTCAAATCCATCTTGGAAAAGACTGAGGATCCAGCGAGCTGATCATACAGGTCGTTGATCCTGGGGAGCGGATACTTGTTCTTTATTGCGACCAAATTAACGGGACGATAATCTACAACCATCCGATCCGTACCATCCTTCTTCTTGACGAAGAGGACAGGACAAGCCCAAGGAGAAGAACTGGGACGGATGAAACCCTTTTGCAAGGACTCATTAAGCTCTTTCTTAAGCTCGGCTAACTCCAAAGGTGTCATCTTGTATGGTCTCCTAGAGATTGAAACAGTTCCTGGGATAAGTTCTATGACAAACTCTACATCTCTGTCAGGTGGAACACCTGGCAGTTCTTCTGGAAAGACATCCAGGAAGTCATGGACTACCGGAATATCTTCAAGGTCTGGAAGAGGGCTAGCATTAAGAGAATAGAGTTGACGCCTTGCAACTCTAGTGGAGACAGTGACTATTTTGCCAGATGGATTTGTAAGTTGAACAGATCTAGTGTAACAGTCGATCTTGGCATGATGAGGTGTCATCCAGTCCATGCCCACGATGATGTTAATATCTGAAGACTTGAGAGATATCAAAGAAGCAAGGACTACCAATCTGTCAACAAGGATTTCATTACCATGGCTTACCTTGGAGGTTTGCCATTTGGAACCAGGAGTCTGGATTATTAGTGGAGTTGGCATATCACAAAATGACATGTCGTGCAACCGAGCATAACCTTTGGATATGAAGGAGTGAGATGCTCCAGTATCGAACAGAACTGAAGTTGGGTGACAATTGACAAGAAGCGTTCCCAATACGATGTCAGGATCATCTTGAGCTTCTGTAGCTGAGACGTGGTGCACACATGCTCGTTCAGTGGTGGCTGGCTTGGTACTGATCATCTTGCCTGATGGCTTTTCACGGCCAACAGACCTCTCGTACTGGGGTGCAGTATAACTGGACTGAGGGCAGTCACGTGCATAGTGTCCTGGTTCTCCGCAGGTGAAGCAAGTTCCTGAGGTAGGACGTGGTCCTACATTGGCAAGTGGTCCACTAATAGGCCTGGGTGGAGCATGTTGCTGAGTTGGGTGAGGCGCCACATCGGATGGCCTCGGTGCATATCCAGGTGGAAGAGCTGAGTTCGGAATCCAAATCCGTCGCTTCTGAGAACCAGAGCGGGAGGAAGAACCCAGATCACAGTTGTGCTTACGAGACTTCTCGTAAGTGAGCTGAGCTGTCTCTGCATTAATGGCCTTGTTCACAAGAGCCTGGAAAGTATCACAATGATGCAGGTGGAGATCACGATGCAACTTAGGGTTGAGACCCTTCCGGAACCTAGCCTGCTTCTTGGCGTCCGTGGACACTTCTTCTGTTGCATAGCGGGCGAGGTTTCCAAACTCTCTACTATAAGCATCAACAGGCAGCTTACCCTGGGTAAAACTACAGAAGTCTTCCCTCTTGCGGTCAATAAGAGCCTGAGGAATGTGGTGCTCACAAAAAGCCTCGGTAAAATCCCTCCAGGTAGGAATCTGACCAGCTGGAAGCATAGCCTCATAGCTCTGCCACCAAATACTAGCAGGACCTTCCAGGTGATAGGTAGCATAGGCGACCTTGTCACCTTCAGCCACGTCCGTAGAACACATCTTAAGAGTGATGCTACGGAGCCAGTCATCTACATCGAGTGGCTCAATGGAATGATGGAAGGTGGGTGGTTTCAGACCAATGAAATCGGTGATGGAAACCAACTTCTTACGCTGATGTGCGGTATTCTACTCAATCTGTGCTAGCAAGCGATTAGTCTCACGCTTGTTCCTCTCGGATGGTAACAAGAACTCTTCCATCAAAGGCTGGTCAGGAGGATCCTCATCCCTACCATTTCCGTGGTTCTTGCTATGAGCAACTGAACCTCGGTTAGCAGATGACATCCTGGCACAGAAACCAAGGAAACAAGGATGGAATTAGCATCGACATAAGGATGCGGAATGTAATGCAAAAGCATTGGAAACTCTTGAAATCCTAGGACAATTTCGGCAGCATAATGGTTGTAAATGCTCAAAAAGGATTTTGAGACATTCATCAAAGGAATAGCATAATCAATCAGCATCATAATATCAAGGTTCTGGGTCAAACTAATGACACACGGAAGTAGTAGAACTGTACGGAGACACAACCGAACAATCCTAAGACTTTACGGTTTAGTAACACGTCATCCTGAGAGATAGAGGAGAAGCCTTGGCCTTCACCCTCATAGAAAAGAAGAAGTTGACTCAGAAAGAATGACATGAGGTAAAGGAGTAAAAAGAGCCTTACGTTCCCTTCCACAATCAATTCCCTTATATAACTAAAGCATTTCTAGACTCAACTTCGACTAGTTTGGCTTGGTAATCCTACAGTCAGTCAAGCTCGGATACCAACACTGTCAGGACCCTGATCCTAAGTCACACCGATCTAGCATGTAACACATCATATCACTTTGCGGCCTCATGCATGGTATTCCCACGGGTGCCACCTTACCTGGCCCGGGACCATTTGTGCATTTTGGCTCACGTATATGATAGTGTCGCTAGCATCCATATGACAGAGAACCCGGGCCGACATGACTAGTCGTGAACCCAAAGTGGCACTAACTTACAGGGAAAGGCATACATGAATCAACCTCGAGCATGTCGGTCAACAGCGTATGAATACGGGCTGTAGCAACTGGGCTAACAGGACTCCGGGAACCCGGGCTATAGCAGGCTAACAGGACTCCGGATGTCTCCGCGTGACATTTCCCCGAAGGGACAGACACAGGAACGAGGTGACTCACATGCCGGCCAGTCTAAGTGTTCCGGAGCAGTAGTGCTGGGCTAGCAGGACTTTGGTAAACCGGGCTGTAGCGGACTACCAGGGCTCAGTGGATGCACTAGACTACATTTCCCCATAAGAGAGGCTACCAAGGGTAAACAACTAGATTGTCGGATCCCACACATAGCAATACACGTTACACGTACGCATAACATGCAAGTATGTGCTGTACAACATGGCATCACAACATAACTCAAAATCATATATATATAAAGGCCCGGAAGAGCCACATAGCATTCAATACAAACAGGGGTCTCATGACCCATCATTCAGAGCATACAAGCAACGGAAGCATTACATGTCTGAGTACAGACAACTACAAAGAAAAAGGTTGAGAAGCCTGACTATCTACAAGACCCTCCCAAGGGTACAAGATCGTAGCTGGGATACAAGCTACTCGTTGAAGTCACTAGTGTAACCAACTGCAAAACATAAATAAGCAAACGTGAGTACAAAGGTACTCAGCAAGTCTTACATCAGAACTATCTACATATGCAACATTATCAACAAAGGGGGTGGTGGAGTTTTAACAGCAGCAAGCCAGCTTTGACTCAGTGGCTAACCTATACTACGAGTATCAGAAACTTCTTTGAGGTGAGGAGACGCACACGAGTCCACATATTCACCATATCAATACTCCACTACGGATCCGTTCCCGTCTCCCTACGAGAAGGCCATCCATAGCACTCACGCTTATCTTGCGGATTTTAGAGTATCCACTTCAAGTTGTCTATGTACTACATAAGTCCTCCAAGTTTCCATATCCAAGGAAAACGGCTATTCAAATAGATAAGATTAACCCCGCAGGGGTGTACTTCTTCACACAAGCTCTCGCCACTTATCGCCCTGTACACGTCATGTACCTCGGCAACCTTCAAGCGGAAGCCGGGCGAGGGTGTCGGCCACGACCTGACTAACCACACCAGTCTCTCGTCCAGGTATATCGCCTATTCGAGTTCCATCCGCAAGGAGTTCCAGCCGAAGTCTCCATTACGGCCCCAAACGATGTGTGCAGGGTTCCCAAGCCCACCATCCGGGTGCCACTTGGTACACCGTGCCACGGTGCCTAGTCTGTCCCAAGCCTGTCCCGTCGGACACCACCTGGTAGACAAGTAGCACTACCTACAAACGCCAGAAACTAGTTGCAACTCCTGGATAAAGCTCAAGTGGATTAATAAGCCAAGAGGGGCCGGATAACCGAAACCCAATGTGTGGTAGTAACTAGACTTGGATAACATACACAGAACTCGGTGCTTAGGGACGGTTCCAATGAGACAACCCACCATGTACTCCTACATGGCCTCTCATCGCTACCTTTACCAAAACGTGTTCACACACTTAGCATTTGTCGGTAGGACATGTTCACCACTCCGATTCATTCCCGATGAATCAGACCTGACACAACTCTAAGCATAGCTAGCATAAAGAAAACAAGCATGGATGAGCAGGCACATCAAGTCTCAAGCAACTCCTACTCATGCTAGTGGGTTTCAACTATTTACTGTGGCAATGACAAGTCATGCAGAGGAATGGGTTCAACTGCCGCAGCAGAAAAGTAGCAGTTGAATTGTTGTTGTCCTAATGTAGTATAAGGAGCAGGAGTGAGAGAGTGGGATTTATCGAAATGCACAAGGGGGGTTGCTTGCCTGATAGATCAACGAAGGGGCACTGCTCCTCTGACAGGTACTCAGGAACACCTTCCGGAGTGGAACCTATCAAGAAGAAATAGTGCCGGCAATCAATACACAAACAAATGCAACAATATGATGCATGAACATGACATGTGCAAATGGTAGTTTTTGGGCTAATGCAAGATGCTACCAAGTTGGTTGAAGCCCATTTGAGTCAAGGATTCAAATGCAAATTCAAAATGAAGCATTTAAAATGCCCATATTATGTTTTCACTTATACAGCATGTATAAGTTGTTTTTTCATGCATGTAACTGGCATAAATGGATTCCTTGCATTTTTCTGATAATTTTTCATATATAAATTATTTCATTCTGAGCTACGGTTGAATTATTATGATTTTTTGAAGTTTAAGCAATATTCTGGAATTTCCTGAGTTAAAATAATCCCAGAAATTGTTTATTGCGTCAGCTTGAGGTCAGCAATGCATCAGCAGTCAACCTGGGTCAAACCTAACGTGTGGGGGCCACACATCAGTGACACAGTGGTTAAGCCCGGGTCAAACCCGCACTGACCAGGGTTTGACTTGGCCCTAGGGCCCACGGTCAGCGGCTGGTGGGGTGGGTTAGGCTGCGGGATTTGGCGCTAATGATAGCGACGTCGGCCTCGCTGGAGTTCGGCCGGCGACGACCTCGAGCCGCGGCGGAGTGTGCTCGGGATTTGCCTACAGGGAGCTATTTGGCGCGCGGAGCGCAGCTACGGGGTGCGGACGCTCGTCCGCATCCAACTGTGGTGGTGGCGCGGCCGGGGAGTGGCCAGAGTGGTGCCGGCAACGACGAGTGCGGCGGCCGGAGTTCGGGCGTCAAGCGAAATGGCTTTGTAGGGAACGGCAGGAGCCGCGGGTGGTCGCGGTCGACTCCTGGGAACGTGCTGAGCACGGTGGTGCGCTCGGTTATGGCTTAAGGTGACGGTGGCCACGGCGGCGACATGGACGGTGGCACGGAGCACTCAGCTCCGGTGGCAGAGGCGGCTAGAGGAGAGGAATAAGCTCGGGGAGGAGGGGAAAAGGCGGCTGTCGGTGTCAAAACCGGCGGATCTCGGGTAGGGGTCCCGAACAGTGCGTCTAGGCCGGATTAGGGGTGTGAGGGAGTCCTGGATTAGGGGTGTCCGGATGGCCGGACTATACCTTCAGCCGGACTCCCGGACTATGAAGATACAAGATTGAAGACTCCGTCCCGTGTCCGGAAGGGACTTTCCTTGGCGTGGAAGGCAAGCTTGGCGATACGGATATGAAGATCTCCTACCATTGTAACCGACTCTATGTAACCCTAACCCTATCCGGTGTCTATATAAACCGGAGGGTTTTAGTCCGTAGGACGACATACACATCAACAATCATATCATAGGCTAGCTTCTAGGGTTTAGCCTCCTCGATCTCGTGGTAGATCTACTCTTGTACTACCCATATCATCAATATTAATCAAGCAGGACGTAGGGTTTTACCTCCATCGAGAGGGCCCGAACCTGGGTAAAACTTCGTGTCCCTTGTCTCCTGTTACCATTCGGCCTAGACGCACAGTTCGGGACCCCCTACCCGAGATCCGCCGGTTTTGACACCGACATTGGTGCTTTAATTGAGAGTTCCTCTGTGTCGTCGCCATCGGGAAGGATGCCTCGCCCCGTCTTTAAAGACGGCACCGTTGCTAAGGGAGCTTTGGTTGTCGGCCAAACCCTCCAGTTAGGTGGCTTTCTTATGACCGCCTGTTCGGCTTCTGCGCCGACGATGACCTCTCGAGCCATCGAAAACAATATTCATGTCAACTCGGAATTCGCCGAGCAGTTAGATCCAATAGAGCTTTCCTCCATAAACGAGCTCTTGGACCGCTTCACCACCCTGGGAGTCGCTACGGATTACGACCAGATTGGGCCTAAAACCGATCTGAGAGAGATTAACTCTCCCCAAGTCACCCATCACGTTGCCGTGGTAGAGGGAGAGTACGGCGACCCTTCATCTATCTTAAGGACTCGCTCCGTCCGGATTCCCGATCCCTCCAAGCCGGATACCCGCGGAGGGGAGGATATCACTCAAGACCTGAACTTAGAGTCAGGCGACGGGCTAGATTCATTAGACAACATCGAGGAATCCAAATTGTCGAGTTCAGAAATTCCTCGGCCTCTGAGCCTTAGATGGGGTGAGGCTTCGGATTTAATTCCACCCGCCCACCCCAACATAAGCGATCTATCCAAAATCAGGCAAGAACCCGATGAAACAGTACATCATTACTGGGCCAGATTCCTCCTGGTTAAGAACAGGCTAAGGGACTGCGCGAGGAAGACGCAATCTCAATCTTCTGCAATAATTGCACGGACAAGGGAATACTCAACGCCATAAGTCGCCGTGACATTACACGCTTCGCTGACTTGGCGTCCATTGTACGAAAGTACTGTGTGATGGAAAGCGCCTGGAAAACCGAAATAAAGTTTTGGGACAATCCGGCCCTCAATACAAACCCAGTCCGAAATAAAAGGGTGCATCATCACCAGTCACCCGGGTCAAGCACTAAAAAGCAAAAACCCTCTACAGGGCATGGAACCGTACTGGAAGGGTGGCTTAATGGACCCTGTAAAATTCACAGTACAGAGGACGCCACACCAACTCACGGCCTCAGAGCATGTTGGATACTCCGGCAGGTGGCCAAAATTGGCGAAAATCTCCTAATTCCGGAGGCCACAGAAAGCCACCCCAGAGACACTAATACGGTATTAACAGTCTTCGAGACTTTCGCATCAAATAATATGCGAAAAAGGACACTCCGCAGCCTTGCCGAAGTCTACCAAGTAGCAACAATAAACCCATGGAGTGACACGGCTATTACCTTTAACGCCAGTGATGAACCTAAATTCCGAACAGCCCGAGCACCAGCCGCATTGGTCCTCAGTCCAATAGTGGACGGCTTTCGTCTTACCAAGGTACTCATGGACGGCGGCAGCGGATTGAACCTCATTTACGAGGAGACTCTTCAAAAAATGGAAATAGACTGGAACCGCATTGAGCGAAGCAGCACAACCTTTAGAGGAATAATCCCCAGTCAGGAAGCGCACTGTATAGGAAAAATCACACTAGATGTGGTGTTCGGCACGCAGATAATTACAGGTCCGAAGAGGTCACGTTCCAGGTGGCTCCGTTTAGCAGCGGTTATCACGCTCTGCTAGGGCGGGAAGCGTTTACAATCTTCCAAGCAATACCCCATTACGGGTACATGAAGCTCAAGATGCCCGGGCCTAACGGGATCATCACTCTCGCTAGTGATCCGGACATAGCACTCCGCGCCGAAAACAAGACAGCCGCACTGGCCCTTGAGGCACTATCTGAAGCCCTAGCGGCTGAGGAGCCGACTGCGCTGCACTCTACGGTGAATAGGGACGATGTGGTACTCGACAAAAGATCCAAGTCCACCTCCTTTGAACCGGCGGACGAAATAGTCAAATTCCAAGTCCATCCAACGGACCCCAATAAATCAGCTTCCATCGGGGCACAGTTAAACCCTGATGTCGACGCCGCATTGCGAGAGTTCCTACAAGAGAACTGGGACATTTTCGCCTGGCACCCTTCAGACATGCCAGGAATCCCACGCAGGCTGGCCGAGCATAGCTTAAATATCCAAACAGGATTCAAACCTATCAAACAGGCTCTTGGGCGTTTTTCCGAACCTAAGAGACAGGCCATGGGAGAGGAGCTAGCAAAGCTATTGGAGGCCGGATTCATCAGAGATATAAAACATCCGGACTGGCTAGCAAACCTGGTGATGGTACCAAAGAAGGACAAATCCTGGCGCCTGTGTGTTGATTTCAAAGACCTTAACAAGGCTTGCCCAAAGGATCCCTTCCCCCTCCCTCGCATCGACCAAATTATCGAAGCTACCGCAGGACACGATTCGTTGTGTTTCCTCGACGCATATTCTGGCTACCATCAAATCAAGATGGCAGAACCAGACCAAGCCGCAACGGCATTTATCACACCATACGGGCCATTCTGCTTCAACACGATGCCCTTCGGGCTCAAAAACGCCGGCGCAACATATCAGCGCATGATTCAGACATGTCTGGCAAGCCAGATCGGCAAAATAGTGGAGGCATATGTAGATGATGTGGTCGTCAAAACAAGACATGTTGAATCTCTAGTAGACGACTTGTGGCTCACATTTGATAACCTCCGAACATACGACATCAAGCTCAACCCAGAAAAATGCGTTTTCGGCGTTCCAGCCGGAAAGCTCTTGGGCTTCATTGTATCCGGTAGAGGAATTGAAGCAAATCCAGCCAAGATCCGAGCTCTGTCGCAACTGGATATCCCAAAGGACCTCAAGCAAATACAAAAGTTAACCGGATGCGTGGCGGCTCTAAGCCGCTTTATCTCCCGCTTGGGAGAAAAGGCCCTACCCCTTTACCGCCTCCTTCGGTGCACCGAACACTTCAAATGGACGGACGCAGCCACGGCCGGACTCGACGAAATAAAAGCCATATTGGCAACAAACCCAGTCCTGGTCGCGCCAAACATTGGCGAACCAATGCTATTATACATTGCAGCAACACATCAGGTTGTAAGCGCAGTGCTCGTCGTCGAATGAGAAGCGGACGGACACAAATTCCCCCTTCAAAAGCCGGTCTATTATGTGTCCACTGTCCTCAGTCCCTGCAAATCACGGTACCTGCATTATCAAAAGATTGCGTACGCGGTATTCATGGCATCCCGGAAGCTATGACACTACTTTCAAGAGTGTTCAATAACGGTAGCCTCAGAAGTACCACTTAACGATATTATAAACAACCGCGACGCAACGGGCCGGATTGCGAAATGGGTCATCGAGCTCCTCCCGTTCGACATAACTTATAAGCCACGACGAGCCATCAAATCCCAAGTCTTGGTCGACTTCGTCGCAGAATGGACGGAGGCCGAACTCCCTAAAGAGTACGGCACATATTCAAATTGGATCATGCATTTCGACGGCTCCAAGATGTTGGCCGGACTGGGGGCTGGCGTCGTTTTGACGTACTACAGATTATGTACACGGACTCCAAAAATGCAGCCGAATATGAGGCCCTTTTACATGGTCTCCGGATGGCAGTATCCATGGGCATCCAACGCCTAGAGGTGCGCGGGGACTCGAACCTCGCAATATCCCAAATAAATGGAGACTTCGATGCCAAGGATCCAAAAATGGCAGCTTACCGCAACGCCGTCCTAAAAATGTCAGCTCGGTTCGAGGGGCTTGAATTTCACCATATAGCCCGGGAAAATAATCAGGCGGCAGATGTCCTGGCATGCATTGGCGCAAAACGCGATGCAGTCCCCCCCAACATCTTCTTGGAAAGGCTGTTCAAGCCATCCATAGCATGGGAAGGGGAGCCGAACAATAACAGCCCGGACCCAACCGCACTGCCCGACACCAACCATCCTGACACAATCAGAGGCTCTACTAATGAAATAACACCTTCAGCCCACGTAATAATGGCCGTCATTGCCCCATGGACAGAACCATTCCTCGCCTACCTTACTAGGCAGGAACTCCTCGAGGACCAAAATGAGGCACGCTGCATAGTGCGGCGATCCAAAGCCTACAGAGTCCATGATGGAGAGCTTTATAAGAAAAGCACTACCGGAGTCCTTCAAAGGTGCATCTCCGAAGAGGAGGGGCGGAATCTCCTGGCTGAAATTCATGCCGGACTCGGCGGTCATCACGCTACAACCCGGTCCCTTGTAAGCAAGGCCTTCCGTACAGGCTTTTATTGGCCGACGGCCCGGGCAGACGCCCAGGACTTAGTCCAACGATGCACCGGTTGCCAGCTCTTTGCAAACCAAAGCCATATGCCACCCACCGCCCTCCAAACCATCCCCATTACTTGGCCCTTCGCGGTCTGGGGGCTTGACATGGTTGGACCCCTTAAAGGCGGAACCCACAAGCAAAAATACTTACTGGTCATGGTGGATAAGTTCACCAAATGGATAGAAGCCAAGCCTGTTAAGACGGCCGAGTCCGGACCGGTGATAGACTTTATATCCGGGGTTGTACACCGTTACGGCGTCCCCCACAGCATCATCACTGATAGCGGCACGAACTTCACAGCCGAAGAGGTAAAACTCTGGTGCAAAAACATGGGCATCAAGCTCGATTATGCTTCCGTCTATCACCCACAAACTAACGGCCAGGTCGAACTTGCAAATGGTCTTATCATGAGCGGCATCAAACCCAGATTAGTGCGGTCCCTTAAGGAATCTAACACGCGCTGGGTAGAGGAGCTCGACTCCGTACTCTGGGGGCTGCGGACCACGCCGAATCGCACCACCGGATACACGCCATTCTTTATGGTGTACGGCACAGAGGCAGTTTTGCCTTGCGACATAATTCATGACTCACCTCACGTGCGCATGTACGAAGAAAGAGAAGCCGCACTCGATCGGCAGGACAGCTTGGACGCATTGGAGGAGGAGTGTGACGTGGCAAAAGCCCGTTCCGCATTTTATCAACAACAGGCTCGAAGATACCAAAGCAGAGAAGTACGGGCCAAAAATTACAACGTTGGCTAATTAGTTCTACGACTACTGGACAAGAAAAAGGACAAAATCAAGCCCAAGTGGGAAGGTCCCTTCATAATTGACCAAGTCCTGACTGGTGGAGCATACCGCCTGCGGGATGCATCGGATAACTGACTCGAGCCAAACCCATGGAACGCAGCCCATCTCCGAAGATTCTATGCCTAGCGCCGGACTCTGTGTTCGTCTCCCTCCTCTGTCCATTTTTTATATTTTCTGTCTTACATTTCTCTTCTTCTTCTCTCTCTCTCTGTCTTATAGCCTCGAAAGGCTCATAAAGTGACGCACTATCCGCGCTCATTAAACCCGGGGGCTTCTTTAAACTGAAGCTTATTCATACGGGCTTCATGCCCAACACATGTGTCACACTTCCGCATGTACCTTTTATTCACCATTATATGCATCGATATGACTTAAGTTTTGGCCAAGCTGGGTTGCCTGGCTCTTGTGCTTACCCCTACATTCCCGATTGTTCGGCTAGGTGGTAAAGGGAGCACCTCTGCGATTGTTACTGCCGGGTTAGCCGGACGTGTACCTCAGACTGGGTGAAGCCGAAAGCTAGCGTTCTTAAGGGAATATTCGGTCCTTGAACTAAAGATGATCTTCTTTTATTTTTATCTCTACGCCCCCAGATGTTTTTCCTGCATTTCTTTTCGCAGCATGGACATGCACCTTAGGGCATGCCTCCCAGGGAAAGGAACCCCTAACGGAACTATTCTCCTTGGAAGATGTTTCTTACTAACCATGTAATATAACATACCTAGTCGGGCACTTGTCTGTTCACGCCCTAATGACCCCTACGCCTGGTCTCCATGCATTCCCCGGTTCCTATATAACCGCATGGGAATTCGGACACACTCCGGACCGTCAGGTCCCGAGGCTGAAGCGAAAAGGTCGGCCATGACAAATGATCTACAATCCGGCTAGAAGGCATTATAAATGTCAATTAAATTACATAGTCATTTTGACTGGTTGTATTCCTCTTCAATACCATCTAACAGGCTGTCTAATTTACAGTCCTGCTGGGAATACTTTGCGGCCAACTCTACTTGGCCGTATACTAAGCTTACAGGGATCTCCTTCCCATCGGGCCCTACAGGACCGACCTCGTCCATGTGGTTGGGGTCAGCCTTTGCGTACCGCGTCTTCACCATGGCCCAGGCCTCCCTAGCGCCTTGACGGCAGGCTGATATCTTCCACAATCGGAAGCGCTGCCGTGCTCCCTTTAGCTTCTCTGCAAGCTCTCCAAGACCTTCGGGCATGGAGACGGATGGCCACAGGGCCTGGGCGACACCTCGCATCACCTGCCGAACTTGATCAAGCAGTTGCGAGAGCTCGGGAAGAAGGTCACCCGTAGAACCGGGCATCTCCTCTGCAGGACGACCTGTTAGCACACCTACAGACATTGCTCTGTTAGTCAACTTCCCCGCCGAACTTTCTTTCAAAAGGTTCGTTCAAGAACTTACTAAATATGCCGCGCCGAAGCCGCTGATTCTCCTTCACGGAGTCTGACAGCTGGGCATGAACATCTTTCAACTCGACGCCCAGCTTGGTGTTGGCATCTTGGAGATTGTTCTTCTCCCCCCATCACCTTTAGCAGCACCCTCTCACCAGCCTTTAGCTGGCGTAGGAGGTGTTGCCTTTCCGGATTCAATCCGGCACCATCTGCAATTTCATTTGCCAAATTTGCACCAAAGTCGTGCTTCGCAAAATACTTATCTTTCAAAGTGTATATTACCAGAGGGAGTCTCCTTAGGCTCCCCTGCCGCGGCTAGTGCGGCCTCCAGTTGGGCTTTGCACTCTTCCAGCTCCTTGGACAGTAGGGAATTATTTTCTGTAAGAACCTGCATATCAAATGATCCTTAAATCAGTTATTCTAACTGTTTCAAGTCTCGGGGGCTACTGCTATATATATAATTACCAAAATTTTCTTACCCGTATGTCTTTTACATATTGCTCCGTGGCTCGGGCTAGACCATTTTGAGCGGCATGGAGGTGCGCATCTCCCGAGTTGAAGGCATCTAACGCCCCTTGGGAGAGGCAAGCGTCGCGAAGAATTGTCCGGCGACGCCTGTGGTTCATGGCACTCTCCACCTCAGAGTTGGTGGCAGACAACCCATCCACATCCTCCGTCGGAGGAGCGTCTGGCGCGCGCCTTGCATTCGCCTCCGCCTCCGGACCAGGCTTTGGAGCCTGGCTGGTGGAGGCGCGATTGGCAGCCTCTCCGGGTACAGTCCGGCGAGGTCTCTTTGTCCTAAAGAGAGAGCACGAGTGTCAATGTGCCTCGAAGGTATAACACCTGGGATAAGGGGGCGTGCCATACCTTTGCGTTGACGCCTCGGTCCGGACTGCACTTCTTTTCGGCCCATGGGGCCCTACGGCCCCTCGTTGGCTTGTCACCGCAGGTTCGGCCTTCTGCCTTAAAAACCTCCCCTACAAAGTTCGGTTGCAATCAGGAAACTGAACACGAGTGGGCGTACACCTATTCGGGGTACTGGGACTTAGATCTCAGGTACCTGGGGCGTCAGGATTAGCCCTGGGTAATCGGCCGTAATGGCCGCCGAGGCATTGTCCTCGCTCAATTGATGGAACACTCCATCAATCAGCTCCACAGATATGTCCGGATCCTCTTGAGAGGCCGGGTCGAGGGACCGTCCTAGGTCCTCGGGTTGTGGAGGAGGGCTGCTTATTTCCTTAACAGCCCGGCGCAGTTCCTGCGTTAAAGTCGCCAGACTGAATATTTAACAATGGGAATACAAAACGGATGGACAAGTAAATACGGCCGCTTACCCAGCTCGGGGGATTGTGCATGGAGAATCCACCCTGAGGGTTGACGCGGAGCAATTCCTCCTCTTCTCCCTTATACAAAGTGGACAAGATCTTTAGTAGAGCGGCAGCTAAGTCCAGCCCCTTACGACCGTAGTGGGTGGCGTCGTCCTCCCCGTTGAAGTCCCACATGGGGTGGCTTCTATACTGAAGCGGCTGCACCCCCCGCATAATGCATTCGGCCATAACCCCGATCATGGTTAGTCCGGAATGGGCTAACAATCTTATTCGGCCCATCAGGTAAATGATGTCCCTGTCACTTTCCCTCTGAGGGCTTCATGGGGGCCAGCTTAGGTGCTTCTTTAAGGGAGCACTGTTGAATTCAGGGAGGCCGATCCGGACAGGATCTAGCAGCGGGACGTCTTCTATATAGAACCATTCCGAGGGCCAGTCTTCAGACGCCTTGGGTTCCGGACAGATATCCGGTCCCGGCGATGCGCCACACTTCGGCTCCGCCCACTTGATACATTGACCCCTTGTTGGAACGGGGCACGAGGCAAAATAGCTCCTTCCATAGTCTAAAATGAGCTTCAACACCCAAGAACAGCTCGCAGAGGGCTACAAAGCCTGCGATATGCAATATTGAGGCAGGCGTGAGATGATGTAGCTGGAGGCCGTAGAACTCCAGCAACCCCCGGAGAAATGGGTGGATTGGAAATCCAAGCCCCCTTATTAAGTAAGGGACAAGGCACACCCGCTCTCCTTTGGAGGGATTAGCGGCATTCTCTGCTTGCTCTCCGCCGTTGTAGACGGCAAGACCGGCTCGTACCGGGACCATATAGGCCGGGGGGAGAAATCCTTTGGTCTAGAGCGTCACTAGCTCGCTATGCGGGGTGGAACATCTCTCCCAATATCCAGGCTTAGGGAAGGAGGGGCGAGGGGAGGAGTTGCGACGGCTGGCCATGGTGGAATGGACCTTTGTCTGATGCGCTCTGATGAACACTCGCGGGGGGGAGAAGGTGTGGATTGGATCTAAATCCTCGTCCCCTTAAATAGGGCAGCTCATTTACGCGGCTAGGGGTGTGAATGTAAAAACACTCAGACCTTTCATATTCGTTTGACACGTGGGAAGCGGCCATTATTGGGTGTAGAAGCCAAGGAGCGCAACATCTACAAGAAACCGGACTTTATTCAAACAGGTACACGGAATTTGGAGGAGAATCCGCCTTGCAATGCCGAAGACAATCTGCGCGCCGGACTCATTGTCATTGAAGCCTGGTTCGGGGGCTACTGAGGGAGTCCTAGATTAGGGGGTGTTCGGATGGCCGGACTATACCTTCAGCCGAACTCCCGGACTATGAAGATACAAGATTGAAGACTCCGTCCCGTGTCCGGAAGGGACTTTCCTTGGCATGGAAGGCAAGCTTGGCGATACAGATATGAAGATCTCCTACCATTGTAACCGACTCTATGTAACCCTAACCCTATCCGGTGTCTATATAAACCGGAGGGTTTTAGTCCGTAGGACGACATACACATCAACAATCATACCATAGGCTAGCTTCTAGGGTTTAGCCTCCTCGATCTCGTGGTAGATCTACTCTTGTACTACCCATATCATCAATATTAATCAAGCAGGACGTAGGGTTTTACCTCCATCGAGAGGGCCCGAACCTGGGTAAAACTTCGTGTCCCTTGTCTCCTGTTACCATCCGGCCTAGACGCACAGTTCGGGACCCCCTACCCGAGATCTGCCGGTTTTGACACCGACACGGTGGAGCTCACAGAGAGGCTAACGGAGGACTCGGCAGGCGCAGGGACGCGTTGGTTGTCGTGAATCGACGGTGAGGTAGCCGGCGGTCGGAGGTTGAGGATGAGCTCGGGGACGACGCTCCAGGCCTCCCGCGGTCGAATGGGTTGGTGAAGACGACGCAGCAGGCGATGGCGGTCCTCTGGACGTGTCGGCAAGGCGATGGGGAGGCAGTGGCTGCGGTGGTGGCGAGCGGCGGCGACGGGCGCGTTCGGCTGGACGCGCACGAGAGAGACAAAGGAGGGAGGGCGCTCGAGGGAGAGAGAGGGAGAGGTGCAGGGGGCCGTGGCGTCTCCAGGGACGTCCAGAGGGAGGCGGCAAGCAGGAGGTGGCCGGACGTGCGCTGGCGTGCGTCGGCCACGCGCTCGGCGTCCTCCTGGCATGGTGGAGATGACGACTGGCAGGGCCAGCTGGGCTGCACCATGCCAGGCCTCAGGTAAGTGGCCCAGGTAAGTTTCCCTTTTTTGTTTTCTTTTCTATTTCTGACATTTGTTTTTGATTTAAAATAAATACTAGAACAATTCTAAAAATTTTGGGATTCCTTATGACCACTAGTTATAATATACCAGAGGCCCTCACCAATTTCCAACATTTTTGGAGCCTTTAAAATATTTATATTATTTTAAAGAGCTCCAATTCAAAAACATATGGGTTCATTCAAAAATCCAAAATGTTTAGCAAAATGTGCATCACCTCTGGTTGTTGTTTACGACATTTTCCAAAGACCATGAACATTTTTGAAGAGCAATTTTTAATTTGAATCTATTTGAATTTGCTTTGGTGCTAGGGTTTGAAACATTCCCCATTTCAATTTCATTTGAAACTTTAAACATGATGCTCAAAGCAAGCCTAGATCATACCAGAACTAGGGATGTGACAAAAAAATGATATAAAAGTGTATAATAAAGCCCATAAACATCTAAAACAGTAGATAATATAGCATGGAGCAATCAAAAATTATAGATACGTTGGAGATGTATTAGGCAGCACATCACACTCTGGGTAGCGAAGGTGGTCCGCGTCACTAGCGCCTCGGGCAACATCGCGACATGGCTCGTGAAGCTCCTCTCTCGCGGCTACACCGTCCCCACCACCGCCAGTGACACCGGTACCCATCCCTTCACCCCCCGGGATTTCTTTTTATCCCTGAACCAGGGATCCATAAATTCAATGGCGGATTGGGTGTTTAGTTAATCTAGCTAGCCAGATTTTATTCAGGTCGTTGTTTCTTCAGCATATAATGTCTTAAATAGGACTACAGATATTGTTAAAAAGTGTGTGATGATTGTCAGACAACCTTTGGATATTCGTCAAAGACTTCACATATAAAGTGGAGGATGTGATTCATTCCTTACAATATGGGCTACGAATCAAATTCCTACTTTTTTTACTGTGATATTTCCACTTAATTATAGTATATCTAATGTGTGATATTTATTAAACAGATGAGAAACATTTTTGTTTGATTTGGGGACTCAGTTCGTTTGTGGATTTTGTAGAGGTAGCCATCATGTACGCCAAAGTTTCACTCAAACTACAATCTATCTAAAAAAAGGCCACGATTTAATCTTGCCTCTCATCAATCACTCTCTTCCCCAATCTTTTAATATCTTTCGATTTTAATTTCCAACCACCCTGCAAGCTGCAATATAACATCCTTTTCATGTCAATTAGT